>NW_017731558.1:1630617-1744513 GCF_001890085.2 Hipposideros armiger
AGAGAGAGAGAGGCAGGCAGGGAGGCAGATACGAGATATAAAGTACAGCATAGGAAATATAGTCAATGGTATTGTAATAGCCATGAATGATGTCAGAGGGGCTGTAGACTGGGTGGGGTTATCACTTGGTGAGGGGTGTAACAATGTCTAATCATTATGTTGTTTTGTACACCTGAAACTAACTAAAAAAAAAGAAATCTCATCCTAATGGTTAAAAAAAACAACAACTTTAAATAACATATAGGTTAAAGAAGAAGTCTAAGAAGAAATTTTAAAATATTTTGAAGTAAATGAAAATGAAAACACAACTTACGTAATTATGTGGGATGCAGCAGAGCTCTTGCTTAGAGAAAAATTATAGCACTGTATGAATCTATTAGAAAACAAGATCTAAAATCAACAGTCTAACTATCTACTTTAGAAAACTAGAAAAAGAGCAAATTAAATTCCAAATAAGCAGAAAAATAGAAATAATAAAAATTAGAACAGAAATCAATAAAATGGAAAATAGGAAATCAACAGAGAAAAATCCACAAAACTAAAAGCTGATTCTTTGAAAAGGTCAAGAAACTGGTAAGCCTCTAGCCAGGTTAACTAAAGAAAAAAAAAAAGAAAAGGTGCAAATTACTATTATCAGAAATGAAATCACTAATATCATGTCATCACTATTGTTCCCAAGAACATTAAAAGGAGGGGAAAGGACTATGTTAACATCTTCAGGCCAAAGATTTGATAATCTAGATCAAACAGATCATCTGAATAGGCCTTGACCTACTGCAGAAAATGAATCGATACTTAATAACCTTCCAAAAGAGACAGCACCAGGCTTAGATGGATTTACTGGTGAATTCTACTAGAAATTTAAGGAAGGAATTATACCAATTCTCAACAATATCTTCCAGAAAATACAAAAAGACTACTTCCCAACTCATTCTATGAGGTCAGAATTACTCTCATCAAAATCAGGCAGAGACATTACAAGAAAGGAAAACTAAAGATCAATGTCTCTCATGAACATATATGTAAAAATTCTCAACAAAATAAGCAAACTGAATCCAACAATGTATAAAAAAGAATTATATACATGACCAAATGGGATTTATTCCAGGTACGCAAGGCAAGTATCTATTAATGTTAAGCCGTGACATCAACAGGCTAACAAAGAAAAAACAAACAATCATAGCAATAGATGCAGAAAAAGCATTTAAAAAATTCAGAAACTATTCGTGACTCAAAAACAACAACAAAACTCACATTCAGTAAGTCCCTGACTTATGAATGAGTTCCATTCCGGGAGAACGTTCGTAAGTCGGATTCATTCGTAAGTCCGACAAAGTGAGTCTCTGCGCTTCCGAGCAGTCCCCTCCACATCACCACTGTTTTTCCTCTTGATTCCGGACATCCTGGGCTCTGATTGAGCACTGTACTATTGTACCCTATCACACTGTACAGTAAGCACACAGCAGCACAACTGTGACAATGTCCGGCAGAAACGTGAGCTACTTTCATGATTTGTTCGCATCTATGAATGTTCGTAATGCGAGGTCTGTTCATATCTGTGAAAGTTCGCAACTCGAATGTTCCTAAGTCGGGGACTTATTGTACGAGGAATAGAAAATGTGCTCAACTTGATAAAGAATACCTACAACAACCTGTAGCTAACATCATATTTAATGGTGAGAGATCTACTAATATCAACAACCTAAGGATATCCCCTCTCACCACTTCTATTCATCATGGTACTGTAAGACCAAGCTAATGCAGCAAGACAAGAAAAGGAAATAAAAGGCATACAGATTAGGAAGGAAGAAATAAAATATCTTTGTTCACAAATGACACAACTGTGTATGTAGAAAATCCCAGTGTCAACAAAAAAAGTCCTGGAATTAATAAGCAATTAGCTCCTAACAAGGTTGCAAGGTACAAAGTTAATATACAAAAAGGTAATTGCTTTCTTGCATATCAGCAATGAACAATTAGAATCTGAAATTAAAAACATTACACCCTTTACATTAGCAGAAAAAAAAAACCAACGATTTCGGCATAAATCTAACAAAGTATATATATACAAGAGCTATATGAGAACTACAAAATTCTGAAGAAAGAAACCAAAGATCTAAATCAATGGAAATGCTCCATGTACATGGATAGGAATACTCAATATTGTCAAGACGTCAGTTCTTCCCCAAACAGATGTATAGATTTAGCACAATCCCAATCAAAGTCCCAGCAAGTTATTTTGTGGATACTGACAAACTGAAAAAGCTCACATGGAAATGCAAAAGACTTAAAAGAGTAGCCAGCACAATAATGAATACAATATTAAAGGAGAATGAAGCTACAGGGCTGATACTATCAGACTTCAAGACTTATTATAAAACTGTAATAATCAATACAATGTAGTATTAGCAAAGGAACAGACAAGTATATCAATGGAACAGAACAGGAAACCCACAAATAGACCCTTAAAAAAAGTCAACTGATCTTCGACAGCCTAGCAAAGACACTTCAGTGGCAAAAGGACAGTCTTTTCAACAAATGTTGCTGGAATAGGTAAACACAGACATGCGACAACAAAAGATTCTAGACATGCTTCACAAAAATTAACTCAAAATGGATCATAGACCTAAGGGTAAAATGCAAAACTATAAAACTCCTGGATGTAACATAGGAGAAAATCCAGGTGAACATGGATTTGATGATGACTTGGTAGATAGAATGCCAAATTCACAATTTGTAAAGCAGAAATAGTCTTCTTGAAGAAGTTGGACTTCATTAAAATTAAAAACTTCAGCTCTAAGAAAGACACCATTAGGAGAATGAAAAGACAAGCCACAGGCCGGGAGAAAATCTTTATAAAACATATCTGATAAAGGACTGGTTTTAAAAATCAACAATAAGTAAACAAGCAGCCCAATTAAAAAGTGGGCAGAAGACATGAAGAGACACTTTTCCAAAGAAAATACACAGATGGCACATGTGGGGAGCAGGCTGTGAACTGACAGGGTCCTCACAGCCAGTGGAACAGTTCAGGGAACGTTCCACCCTCACTGATCCAAGAAGAAAAAAGAATAGCTAAAGCCGCAGGAGCCTCTGCAAAGTGCATAACAAAATGTAACCTGCTTGTGCACTTAGAGAAGTGCATAATATGATGTCACTTACTATGTCTAACCCAATAAACAGACCCCCTGTAGCTGTTTACTGCTATATAAGCATTATGCAAAAAAATAAAGAAGGCCATTGCTCCGCCATCAGAGGTCAGTGGACCTCCCGATCCCAACTTTTGTCTCTGTGTCTTTCTTTTCTAATCTCCCACCCAGTCCACTCAGGTAGCTTCGGTTGGTGAGTGAGTCTTGTCATGGCACATAGTATTTGTAGACATTCTCAACATATGTCATTAGAGAAGGAGAAATGAATGACAAATGAAAACAACAATGGGATACCATACACACCAATTTGGATGGCAAAAATCCAAAACACTGATAACACCAAATGTTGGTGAAGATTTGGACCATCATCCATTGCTTGTGGGAATACAAAATGATACAGCGACTTCTGAAGACAGTGTGGAAGTTTCTTAAAAAAGCAAACACACTCTAACCATATGATCCAGCAATCACGCTCCTTGGTATTTACCCAGGAGTTGAAAACTTATGTCCACACAGAAACCTGAACATGAATGTGTCAGCAGCTTTACTCATAATTGTCAAAATATGAAAGCAACCAAAATGTCCTTCAGTAGGTGAATGGATAAACTGTGGTACAGCCAGACAATGGGATATTAATCAGCACTAAAAATAAATGAGGTATGAAGCCATGAAAATCCACGAAGCAAACTTAAATGCATACTACTAAGTGAAAGAAACCAATCTGAAAAGGCTACATACTATATGTTGCCACCTATATGACATTTTGGAAAAGGTATAACTATGGAGACAAATAAAGTCAGTGGTTGCTAGGGTTTCCAGGGTGGGAATGAACAGGTGGAACACAGAGGATTTTTTAAACAGTGAAAGGTATGTGTGTATGTGGGGTGGAGGGGTGGGGATTTTCTGTGCCTCTCTGTCTCTGTTTCACTGTGTCCCTGTCTGTGGGTCTCTCTCTGACTTCATCGAGCTCTGTGTCTCTCTGTTAGACTGGGTCTCTGCTTTACTGACTGCCTGAATCTCTCTCTCTCTCAATGTATATATTTAAATATATACTTCTATTAATTCTATTTCCATTTTTGAGCATAGCAGGTCTAGAAGGATACACAACAGGCCATTAACACCAGGTTGGGCACAAAGTAGAAAGAGAAAATGGGGAATTAATTTTTTTTTTCATGTATACTGGCATTATTGCAATAATATGGCAAACTCATTTTACTTTTATACTTCTTACAGAGTAACTTTCTTTTCAAGGGGAAAAGATTAAAGAATATATAGTTAAAAGTCCTTAAAATATGAGATTTTAAATTCAGTAAAGGCTGATCACAGTAAGCTCTATACGCATAGGCAAAGCAATAAAATGAAAAAAGAACACCCTCGGGGAATAAATTGTTTTCCTGATCCCCTTTATTAAGGAGATAGGACAGTCATTGCTCACTGTAATTAGGCTAAATCCTTCTTTATATGCCCCACCAAAAAATCTGAACAACCCCTAACAAGAAGTCAAGTCACGCACAAGAGGCCTAGGAATCACAATTGGACCTGACTTCTAATTGGTGGAAACCCTCCCATCAAACTCCACAAGAATCCTGTGCTATTCCCTAATCCATACCTCTAATCCAAGTTTTAGTCAAATTTTGACTTTCTATTATATTGGGTTGTCGTAAAAGTCATGACGTATTTTTTCCGTTTTTCGTTGCAAATATGCGTCATGACTTTTCCTACAACTCAATACAACCCAATGCACACTGGCTTGCACAAAAAAAGGTTAACTTATTGATCTTCTAAATATTTTCCATTGTTTTGGATATGGAATGGAACAGAGCTTTCAAAAGTCCAATGGCAAGAGTCTCGTTTCCCTCTGTCCACTTCTCAGTGCTGGCTCTATCCTCAAAACCCGTGTGGCTTCATGGGGCTTGCTGCAGCCAACAGCCCCTTCTTGCTCTCAGGCTCACATCTCAGTTAAGAAGACATCACTCTATACAGAATTTTAGGGAAAGTCTCAAACCCACTGACAGGACAAAAAGGCTCTAAGTGGCCAGATCTGAGTGACACAGCCCTAGGGAACTGGAAATGGGAGTCAGCTCCACAGATTTAGAAGAGATAAAAGGTGGATTCTCCACAAAAAGCCCCAGGCTGTTGCAGGAAGTAAGGTAAATAGGAAGTAGGGAAAATTGTTGGTGGGAGGCACCAAAACATGTCAAGTACAATGTCAACTCCAATGGAGGGCCAATATGAAGCTATATTCTGTCTATGGCTACACTGTCCACTCAGAAGCCATTAGTCACAAGTACCTACGTAGCACCTAACAAGTGGAGTACCCACTGAGATGAGATGTGCTGTGGGTTGTGAAGACTTAGTACAAAACTATGTAAATCAGCACCTAAAAATGTTACTGTTTATTACATGTTGAAACTATATTTGTGGATATTTCAGGTAAAATAAAATATGTTACTAAAAATAATTAGCAAGAAGAAATATATTATTATGTTATTAAACTATATGGCAAGAATACATGAAGAAAATAAATTCACTGGCACACCAGTTTAAATAAGATGAAAGTAAATTGTCTACTTATTACTAATCCAAAACAGTATTTTACTCTATGATCAAAACATTTTGAAAAGTAAGGTGAAATCATAGCTAGCACAATTTATAAAAATGTGTTCCAAAATTCTTACAGAAGGTTATTCCTAATGGGAAAACCATTTCAAGAAAAGGATGTGAGAGACCAATCTACTTTCAATTATCCATTCTATATCTGTTTTAACCTAGATCCTACTTGTTCAAAGATAATAAATCAGTAATGGCTAGAAGCAGACACAAGGAATAAGAATGGTGAATGTGGACCAAAAAACTACAAGTTTCCATTTGAAAATCCTATTTTTCAGAATCTATATTTTACATAAACTCTTTAAACTGTATCGGTTATTTTCAAATTTTACCTAGTGATTCAAACAAAACAGCCAACAGTTTATTTTTTCTAAGTACAAAGATGAATAAGAAACACTGATATCAATAACCTAATAAAGTAACACTGTGGATAGATGATAGGTAATTCAATAATTGTATTATAATTCTTTAACTGATAGGCTTAAAAATGCAGTGGTATCCTGAAAGATGAAACCTGATTGAGGAATCAGGGAGAGAGATTTAAAGCAGGGCTAGGCGCAAGCAGAGGGATGGGGCAATGGGGCATGCTCAGTTTGAGACACCTTTGTGAAATGTGAGCACAGAGATCTGGGAATATTGTAGTTGTAGCTATCTGGAGCTCAGGTCTAGAAATACTTTTATGAGATAATGCAGAGTTCATGATGATAATAACCTTAGAGCTATGAGAGCATCTGGAAAGAAGAGAAAAGACCACTAAGGACATAACCCTGAGGAACATCAACATGTAAGGAAAAGGCAAAGGAAAAGAGCCAGTGACTGAGGCTATGAAGCAACAATCAGACAGAAAAAACAAGACTGACCAGAGCTTTTCCAGAAAAGCCAAGAAGACATTCAAGAAGCAAATCAATATAATAAATGTTGCTCAAGTAAAGTAAGAAAAAACTGAGAAATTACTACTGGTTTGACAAGAAATCATTAGTGACCTTATTTTTATAAAGCGGTAGGGTAATTCAGGCCAATTAATGAATGAAAAAGTGAGAAAGTACAGTCAGTAAGTGCTCTTTCAAAAAGTCTGGCAACAAAGAAAAGGAACAAGAGAAACTAATGGAGTCATTGGCTGACTCAAATCAGAGAAAGATTTTTTTGTTTTGTTTAAAATAGGAGAGAGATGAGGTTTGGTGCTGAAAAGTAAGAAGCCAGTGGAGAGGGAAGAATGTAAAAATACACCAGAGATAACATAAAACTAAGTTTCTAGGAACTTGAAAGAAGCAGCTTTAAGCAGCAAGAAGAAATACTACTTGCTCTGAGATAAAAGAGTGAAATGGGTACAGAGTGAAGTGCATAGAAAGTTAGAAGCTGAGAGAGTGAATTCTCACTGGTAAGTGTGAGTTTCTTTGTAGAGAATGAAGCAATGTCTTCTCTTAAGAGAACAGGAATATGCTTTGCAGAATGAAGCTGACTATGGACTGTCCAGCAGCCCTGAAGTGCCAGCTCTGTAGACCATAAATCTGAGAAGAAAATAACCCACACAGTTGTACGATTTTTCTCAAGCAGCTTTAATATTAAAAAAGTGATCAATCCAAGATTGAAGGTTAGGGCAGGTATGACTGGACAAATATCAAGTGGTATGAGTATTACGGCTCCATATTTCTTAACTTTTTAAAAATGTATAATCAAAAGGAAAGTATAAGTTGTACTGGAACTCTGCTTTCTCAAATTGAACATCAGAAATAATCAAGGAAAATAAGTTAATGGACATGATTTAACAGTTTTAAATGTAAAAGTAAGGGCTGTAAAAAAAATGCACTTTTCTCTACTTGAAAAAACAAGTAAAAGAATCAAAGACTAAATATTTGTAATGTGTAAATTTTCAATACATTTATGTGAAATTCAAAAACATTTCTGCCTGAAATCTGCAAAGAAAGAAAAACCCTTCTTCCTGTGACCATCTTTGCCTTCAATCTGTGCTGTTAAAAAACATTTTAGCTTTAACAGGAAGTGAATTAACTTAACAGTAGGAGTTTCAAGCCATATCACTGAGAGTGGATGGGGGACATTCCTCCACTCTCCTCTAACCCTGTGTTCTGTTCAAGTTGAGGCAGAGAGAAAGGAACTTCTTTTCCCTATTCCCTTAACCCCACCCCGGCCCCAATCCTCAGCTCTTATGATACAATCATACTCACTAAAATGTAAGTTCCATAGGGTAGGTTTACATCAAAAAGAGGTCCAAAGAAAATCCTAGCCCTCTAAGCTTCAAACTCTGAAAACCTGAGAGCTCCTGGCTCTTCCCGTAACTTATTCACAGCTCCAGTGACAGTGAGCTGGGTAAATCAATGTGCTCCCACTATGTGAAAGGTGATAGGAGAAAAAATAGTAGAAATCCATTAATGCTACCACAACTGGGAGTAGGATGAGATAGGTGTGTACCTGGCCTCAAAATTTTATTTCCAGTGCTTTTCCCCATAAATATACTGTGATACATCAAAGTTAGACTGTCCATATCCTATTAAAATCAAACTGAAATAACTATCTGCTTGACAAAGAATATTTCCAGTGACTATTTTTCATGTATCAGGTATTTTGTGTATCAAAGAATGGTTCTAATTTTTCCTGTATCTCATTTCCTTTTCTACTTCTCAAATTTTTTTAAAATAAGAATTAAATGAACATAAGGTAAAGAGGTTAGGACAGTGTCTGGCCCACAGTAAGCATTTTTAAATATTATATAAAATACTTATTCATATTTCAGATTTGTTATGTTTTTCTAATTAGTTTTCAAAAAAGTATATTTGGGAATACTTATTTAGTGGTGTTTTTCATAATTTTTTTGGTCTACCGCAAAGAAAATTGTATAGGTAAAAGAGCAAAATTATTATTTCTAAAGACTAGTATATGAACTGATCTTTGGGAATTTCAGATTAATTTATTACTTCATGATTCATAACATCAACGTTTAAAGCAATCTTATCAAAGTTACCTCGCTTTTTATAAAAACTTCACTTACAACTTGTTTTACCCATAACTATATTGTCGCCACCTAAAGCATATTTGTTATGTTTAAACACTTTTATTTAACTTAATCATGAATGCTCTATTAAACTGCCATCATTTAATGTAACTTATGCTGGATTATACAATGAGACGTATATGCAACCTCAGTCACATTCTAGGACAAATGTAATCACTTAACATTTCAGGGGGAGCATGCCAGTCCAGCCTTTCTTATGCAATGAAATACCCTGGGAGAGTGGAGAGGTTTAAAAATGAAGAGTAAATCTGAACTCACGGATGTCGAAAAGTTTACTGCTTATATTAAATCTAGAACATACTGTAAAACTCCAATTCACTTGCAGAAAACTCATTTAAAGCCAGGGACAACATAAAAGCTTTCTGAGGTGAAAAAATGTTCAATTCCTGTTACCCTAAATATTTATAAAACTGGACAAATATTATGAATGTATAACATCTGTTAGAAAATCACATTACATTAAAATTACCCAAAATCCCAAATCAAAACCCAAAAGTGAAATGAACTTGGTACCTGAAAATCTGAAAGTGAAATGAACTTAAATTAAATCCTAATGAACAAACCCAGCAATGAAAAGACCAGTCAGGAAATAATTATTACATTCAATAAAACAAAACACTAAAGTCAGAACATTAAAAGAGGATATCATTGCAACTTTCCACATCCTAAGTAACAAATGGTCAGTAATTCCATTAACTTTATGACTCAGCATATTTGGCTGCCAATTCCTACCTGTCCTAGAGACAGAGTAACTTAAATGGAAAAAATGTGCATATCTTTTACTTTCCCTAGCAGAGGAGGTATTTCTGTCTTCTTCCATAATACTTGAGGTGTTTTCAGATTTCATGTAAAGCCAATGAACTGGCCCCTGTACAACTCAGCCATCTCCCTCCCTCCTAACAAGCTCCTGAGTTCCGAAAATGGTACTTTTCTTCGTTTCTTTTTTCTTTTTACCATATTCTAACTTGGGTACATTTAATGTTATGTTGGTTCTTGGTATCCCTCCTCCTGGTGGCTGGTTCATAGATGTGACTGGTTCATAAGCAGATCTGGGCCGATAAGGCACTGAGGAGGGCCCTGAAAGAGAACCCTTTTGGGACTTCAGAAAGCCACGGGAAGCCAAAGCTCCCTCTCACCAGATAAGAACAACTGCCACTCCAAGCCATACAGTGAGAATGAAACACACATGGATGGCATCACTTGAGCATTTGATGACATCCTAAAGCCAATGAATCAACTAACCCTAAGTCGGCCCATTCTCTAGACCTCTTTACATATAAGCTAACAGATTCCCATATGGTTTAAACCATTTCAGCTGGATTTTCCAATACACTGCTGAAATCACTCTGACACAGAGTGATGGTTAATTTTATGTGTTAACTTGGCTAGGCTCTAGTGCTCAGCTGTGTGGTCAAAACCAGTCTAGATATTGCTGTGAAGGTATTTTTAGATATGCCTAACATTTAAATCTGTAGACTTCGAGGAGAGCAGATTACCCTCAATAATGTTGAATGCCTTAAAAGGAAAAAACTAAGGTCTCCTAAAGAAGGAATTCTGCCTCCAGACTGCCTTTGGACCCAAGACTGCAACAAGGACTCCTGTCAGAATTTTCAGCCTGCCAGTCAGGCTTTATCAATTTCAGACTTGCCAGCCTCCACAATCGCATTAGCCAATTCCTTAAAATAAATCTATGTATGTATATATACTATTAGTTTTACTTCTTGAAGTAATAAACTCAATAGTTTCCTTTACGTTTATTACATTTTAACACCAAAAAATGTGTACAGCTTTGATATGCTGACAATTATAAACTGCACATATTTAGAAAGTACAATTAAAGCAGTTTTCACAAAGTATACACATGTGAGACCTTGGCTACAATTAACATAATATCCATCACCCACTAAGATTTTCTTGTCCTCCTGGAATACATTTTTAATACAAAAATTGGATTAAGCTTTACATATTCCTTTGTAAAATTTTCCTAGTTCACAATATATAAACAATTTTCCTTATTGAACTTTTACATAATTTTAACAGCTATATAGTTATGCCACAGTAATATGCCATAGTTCTGTTCAATAATTCTCTATTGTTAGATGTTTATTTTTAATGTTCTATTATAAGCAAACTATGAAGAACATTTTCATAGCTATACCTATGTTTAGTCAAGATTACTGAATTTTAGAACATTTCATCACCTCAGAAAGAACCTTGTACTCATTAGCAATCACTCCCACTTCCAACCCCCTCCCCAAGTCCCTGGCAACCTCCAATCTACTTTCTGTCTCTATGGATTTGCCTATTCTGATATCTTCTATAAATGCAATCACAGAATGCAGTTTTTTGTAACTGGCTACTTTTACATAGCATGCTTTTAAGGTTCATCCATATTGAAGCATATATCATTCTTTTTTTTTGATTTTTAAAAACTGTGGTGAAATACACATAAAATTTACCACCTTAATTATTTTTAAATGTGCAATTCAGTGACATTAAGTATATTCACATTGTTGTGCAAACATCACCATTTATTTCTAGAATGCTTTCCATCTTGCACAAATGAAATTCTGTACCTATTAAACAATAACTCCCCATCCTTCCCTCGCTCCCTTCCCTGGTAACCACCATTTTACTTTCTATGAACTGACTACCTCAGGTACCTCACATAAGTGGAATCATACAATATTTGTCCTGTTGTAACTGGCTTATTTCATATAGCATAATATCCTCACAGTTCATCTATGCTGTATATCATGACAGGATTTCCTTTTTAAGGTCAAATATTTCATTATATGTATATGCCACATTTTGCTTATTGATTCATCTGTCCAAGGACATCTGGGTTGCTTCCACCTCTGGCTGTTGTAAACAATGCTGCTATAAACGTGGGGTACAAATATCTCTTCAAGATGCTGCTTTCAATTCTTTTGGGTACATACCCAGAAGTGGAAATGCTGGATCATGTAATAATTCTACTTTTAATTTTTTGAAGAATGACTATATCATTTTCACAGCAGCTGTCTGATTGTACGTTCCCACTGGCAAAGAACAAGGGCTCCAATTTCTCCACATCCTTGCCATCACTTGGTATTTTTCAACTGTTGTTTTTATTTTTATTTTCTTGGTAACAGTCGTTTTAACAGTTATGTAGTCACTTAGTGGTTTTGATTTGCCATTTCTTGGAAGGTTAACGATGTTGATCATCTTTTCATGTGCTTAATGTCCATTCAAATCCTTTGCCCTTTTATTACTGTTGATATTGTTGAGTTGTGGGAATTCTTTATATAAACTGGCTATGAACCCTTCCTTAGCAGATATATGATTAGCAATTATTTTCTCCCATATCATGGGTTGCTTTTAACTCTGATCATGTCCTTTGATACGTAACGTATTTACTTTTGGTGTAGTTCAATTTATCGATTTTGTTGTTGTTGTTGCCTATGCTTTTGGTGTCATACCTGACAAATGACTGTCACTTCCAGTGTCATGATGTTTTCCCCCTATGTTTTCTTGAAGTTTTAGCTCTTATGTTTAGGTCTTTGATCCATTTTAAGTTAATTTTTGTATATGGTGTTAGGTAAGTGTCCAACTTCATTGTTTTGCATGTGGATATCACATTTTCCAACACATTTTTTGAAGACTGCCTTTCCCTGTTGACTGTCTTAGCACTCTTGTCAAAAAACATTTAACCATATACACAAAAGAGCTTATTTCTGTGCTCTCTATTCTGTTCCACTAGTCTATATCAGGGGTCAGCAAACTTTCGAGATGAAAGAGCCAATCCTGTCCCTCACAATTTAAAAATTATTCAAGAGCCATAAAACAAATGAAATCACCATTATGTGAATAACATCCTTTAAAAATATTATAAATGAAACTATGATAGTTTTATTTTCATTTTCAATTTTACTTCAGAGCCACATGTACATAACCCAAAGAGCCACATGTGGCTCGCGAGCCACAGTTTGCTGACCCCTGGTCTATATAGCTGTCTTTATGCCAGTACTACACTGAGTGATTAGTGTAGCTTTGTAGTAAGTTTTCAAATCAGAAAATGGGAGACCTCCAACTTTGTTCTTTTTCAAGATTGCTTTGGCAATTGGGAATCCTTTTGAGACGGTATATGAATTTTAGGATGAATTTTTCTATTTCTGCAAAAACCATTGTTGGGATTTTCATAGGAATTGCATTGAACTTGTAGATTGCTTTGAGCAGTATTGAGATTCTAACAATATTAAGTCTTCTAATCCATGAACACAGATGTCTTTCATATATTGGTGTCTTCTTTCAGGAATGTTTTGTAATTTTCAGTGTACAAGTCTTTTATCTCCATGGTTAATTTATTCTTGAGTATTTTATTCTTTCAGATGCTATTGTAAATGGAATTATCTTCATTTCCTTTTCAGATTGTTCATTGTTAAAGAGTACAGAAACACAACTAATTTTTACATGTTAATTATGTGCCCTATACTTTGCTGAATTCATTTATTAATTCTCATATTTTCTGCATGGACTCCTAGGATTTTCTACATATAAATCATGTTTTCTATGAACAGAGATAATTTTATTTCTTTCTTTACAATTTGAATATCTTTACTTCTTTTTCATGCTTAATTGTCTGACTAGGGCTTCCATCACTATGTTGAATAGAAGCGACAAAAGCAGGTATCCTTCTCTTCTACCTGGTTTTAAAATAAAAGTTTTCAGTCTTCACCACTGAGTATGATGTTAGCTTTTTCCTTCTATTCCTAGTTTGTTGAGTGTTTTTAATCATGAAAAGACGTTCCACTTCATCAAATGCTTTTTCTGCCATCTATTGAGATAATCCTGGTGATTCAGTCCTTAATTCTGTTAATGTAGTATATTACATTGGTTGATTTTCATATGTTGAATCATCTTTGCATTCCAGAAATAAATTTCACTTGATCATGTATAATCCTTTTAATATACTGCTGAATTCAGTTTGTAAGTATTTTCTGAGGATTTTTGCATAAATATTCATCAGAAATATTGCTCTGTAGTTTTTCCTTGTAGTGTCTTTGCCTCAGTTTAGTATCAGGGTAATGCTAGCCTAACAGAATGAATTTCAAAGTTGTCTCCTTATGTTCAATTTTTTTTTTTAAGAATCTGAAGAGCACTAGTGTTCATTTTTCTTTACTGTTTGGTAGAATTAACCAATGAAGCCATCCAGTCTGGTACTTTTTTTTTTTTTGGTGGGACTATTTGATTACAGATTCGTCTCCTTACTAGGTATAGGTCTGTTCAGATTTTCTATTTCTTCATGATTCTTGGTAGATTCTTTGTTTTTACAAATTTGTGCAATTCTTCTAGGTTATCCAATTTGTTAATCTTACTACCTCATTCCCTTTTATGGCTGAATAATATTCCAGTGTATGGATATACAGGTTTCCCCCACTATCCGGAAGTACAGGATCCCTATAACACCTTTCATAAGCTGAAATGGTGTAGAGAAAACAATATTCCCCACTTTTCACAAGTTTGCATAACCTCACTTTTCTTTTACAAAAGACCTACATTAGTAATAACTCTTTTATGTAAAACTGAAAATGCTATTTGTATTTCTTTCCATTAGCAAAAACAGGGAGTAATGTAGGTTTTTCGTAAAAGCAAAGTGGCATAACACAAACATTTGGAAAGTGGGGGATACCTGTACCAGATTTTATGTATTCATAAGCTGATGGACATTTAGCTTGTTTGCACTTTTTGGCTATTATGAATCATCCTGCTATGAACATTGGTATACAAGTTTTTGTGTGGACATACGCTTTTATTTCACTTGGATATATCCCTAGGAATGGAAGTTCTAGGTCATGTGGTAATTGTTTAATATTTTGAGAAAATGCCAGGCTGTTTGGTAAGTGGCTGTACCATTTTACAATCCCACCAATAATATATGTGAGTCTCCCAATCTTTCCACATCTTCTCCAACAGATACTATCTTTATATTATGGCCATCTTTTAGCCTATAGAGAACGAGACATGGTATCTCACTGTGGTTTTAATTTCATTTTCCTAATGGCTACAATGTTGAATATCTTTTCATGTGCTTATTGGCAATCTGCATATTTTCTTTGGAGAAATAGCTATCTGGATTTCCTGCTCACTTTTTAAACAGGTAGTTTTGTTTTTTCCAGGAAAGCAAAAGCAATTTATTGAAAGTATACATTTGAGAAGAAAGTACAGGCAAACTCAGAGAACAAGTTGTCTTAATAGGTTTCTTTTTTTAATTTAGTTTTAAGAGTTCTTTGTACTTTTAACCCTGGAACAACACAGGTTTGAAATGCATGGGTCAACTTATACATGATTTTTTTCAATAAATACTGTACTGTTTTCAATTTGCAGTTGTGGAGGGCTGACTATATACATAATATATAGGGGACTGAGCATTCACTGATTTTGGTATCTGAGGGGGGTCCTGAAACAAATCCCCCATGGATACTGAGGGACAACTTAAGTTTTCAGGGAGTCAAAAGTTTTATGTGGATTTTCAACTGTGTAAGCAGCCAATGCCCCCAACTGCTGCACTGTTCAAGGGTCAACTTGTACATTCTAGACACAAGTTCCTCATTAGATACATGACTTACAAGTAGTTTTTCCCATTCTATGAGTTGTCTCTTCACTTTCTCAGTAGTGTCCACTAAAGCACAAAAGTTTTTAATTCTGAAGTCCAAAATAACTATATTTTCCTTTATTGCTTCTACTTTAAATGTCATAACTAAAAAGGCTTTGGCTAATCCAATGTCACAAAGATCTACACATTTTCTTGTAAGAGTTTTATGATTTTAGCTATTATAATGAAGTCACTGATCCATTTTGAGTTAATTATTGTGTGTGGTGTGAGAAAGGGATCCAAATTTCTTCTTCAGTATGTGGATATCCAGTTCACACTGCACTCACTGCCTGTTGAAAAGGCTATTCTTTTCCACTGAAGTGCCCTGTTATCTTTGTTAAAAATCAACTGACAATACATGTGAAGGTTTATTTCTAGTCTCTCAATTCTATTCTACTCATCTGTATCTTTATTCTAATGTTAGTACCACAGTCTTGATCACTCAAGCTTTGCAGGAAGATTTGAAATCAGGAAGCATGAGTTCTCCAACTTTGTTGTACTGTTTTAAAAAACTGGGGGGTTACTTTGCCTCTCTTGAATTTCCATGTGAATTTTAGGATCAGCTTGTCAGTTTATGAAAAGAAACCAACTGGAATTTTGATAGATTTGAATATGTAAATCAATTTGAACTGAATATGTAGATCAATCTGGGGAATATTGCCACCTTAATAATAAGTCAGCTAATCCATGAACATGAATGTCTTTCCATTTATTCAGGTCTTCTTTCTTTCAATGATGTTTTGTAGTTTTCAAGGTACAGACAGGGCCTTACACTTCTGTCAATTTATTCCTAGATATTTTCTTTTTTAAAACTACTGTAAATTCAACTCTTCTTAATTTTGCTTTGAATTGTTCATTGCTGGTATATAGAACTACAATAGATTTTTGTATACTGATCTTGTATCCTGTTGAACTTATTAGTTTAAAGAGTTTTTCAGTGGATTCCACAGGGTTTTTTATATTGTGTACACACACACACACACAAATTAGAAATATGGGGTGTGATAAAAAAATATGATGAATGCTGCTGTCGAGTGCCAGTCAACGGAAAGGCAGGGATCTTCAATACAGGAAGTGGCACATAGAACTTTAGTAACAGTGTGTGACAAGTTTCAACTTGTTCTGTACAGTCAGTCAGGTAGGAGTTACGGTTGAGAGAAGGTGTGTTTTCAAGTGTGCCATAGGGCTGGCTGAGTGGCATGACGGTTAAGAACTGGCTTGGGACGCTATCTCTGAGCAGCAGGGCCCCGGTTCGGATCCCACATGAGGGCCAGTGACACTGCCCTCTACAGTTAAGATGGTGAGCAGCAGCTCAACCCGGGACTGGGCTGCCATGAGTCACTGGCGACAGCGTAAGCTGCAGCCTCTGTTGCAGTGGGCTGCCATAAGCTACCATGTGTGGCTGGCAGCCAGCGTGTGTGGCTGGCAGCCAGCGTGAGCGGCTGGCAGCCAATGTGAGCTGCCAAGAGCCACTGTGAGCGGCGGTCCAGAGGCCGGCGACCCATCTGCCTCACCGGCCAGGAAGAGCGCAATAATACCAACATGGGCCAGTGAAGCGACGTCCTCCACAACTAGACTGAAGAACAAAAGGACAGCAACTTTTCTGTTCCCCTCCCCTAATTCCCCAATAAAAACTTTAAAATAATAATAATAATAATAAATAAATAAATAAATAAATAAATAAATAAAGTGTGCCGTAAATCATGGATCGCGAACAACACATTAACATGAAATCGTCAAATGGTCATCCTCCATCATGACAATGCTTCGTGTCACACATCGCTTCTTGTACAGCCATTTCTGTCAAATGAAAACATTACGGTGTGTCCTCATCCACCTTATTCCCTGGATCTGGCACCGTACAACTTCTGGCTCTTCCCCAAAGTTAAAATGACCATGAAAGGTAAACGTTATGAATCAATTCAGGCCATAGAGGCAGCCATGAAAGCACAACTAAACACACTCACAAAAGAGGACTTACTTCCAGAACTGCTTCAGAAAGTGGCAAGAATGATGGGAATAAGCGAGTTTTAAATGAGGGGGAGTATTTTGAGGGGGATTAATGGTACTATGTCTTTTACTGTAACAAATTTTTTTTATTTAAACATTCACCATATTTTTTTTTATCACATCTCATAGTTTTACTTCTTCCTTTCCAATCTGGTTACCTTTTATTTCATTTTCTTGTCTAACTGCCCTGGCATTGTTGAACACAAGTGACAAGAGCCACTGTGGCTCTTTTATTTTCATAGATGCCCTTTATCAGGTTGAGACAGTTCTCTTCTATTCCTAGTTTGTTCTATTCCCACTCTATATTTGAGAGTGTAAACTGGCACAACCTTTCCGGAAAAACAACTTGGTGATATGTGTCAAGAAAGTTCAAAGTTCAAATCCTTTGGCCTAGTAATCCTATTTCTATTAATCTATTTAAGAGAATAATCAGATGTGAATAAAAGTTTATGCACAAGGACAACAGAATGAAAAGAATCTGGTTCCAATGTCTATGGACTCACTGCTAGGATTTATGGGATATCTGTTCATTAATTCCAGGAACACTGTAACTTACTACCTGATTTCTAACCAAACCTATAATTCAGAGTTGGTCAGGACTTTTCCTAGCAGATAAAGTCCTTTATTTGGTTAAAGGTAAATAAATAGTTGTACACCACGGCTAGAATTTCCCAGTGTAAAATTTCAATATAGGAAACAGAAGTGAAATGCCTGAAAGAACCTAAATATGCAATAATGGAGTCATGAAATATGTTCATTCAAGTGATAAATTATGCATGTTGTATTCATGAAGGAAGCAGAATCTCAGTTTGGGAAGAAATAATAATAAGATATGTGAGAAAAGATACATAGGAAAACACAGAAAAATAATTGTGATAATATCTGGGTCATTTTAATTTCATCTTTATTTTCTAAATTTCCAAAAATAAACTTACTACTTTTATAATCAAGCAAAGAAAGCCTATACATTAACATTTTCCTTTCTTCTCCTCTGCCCCACTCAAAAAGCTACTAAATCTACATACTAACAGTGCTACACAAAAATGGGTAGTAGGATCTTAAAACTATAAATCCCTGGCCTGATATCCTTAATTGGAAATTTCACATAAAATTCCAGATGAATTTTATGTGAAATGTACAACTGAGACTATTTTATAAGTTGTATCTTTTATATGACATGATGAATACAATATACAAGTAGGATCCTCCAGTACATAGAAAAAATTAAACTTCCATGTGACTTTCAATCCTGCCTCAATAAGCTTGCTGGAGGCCCAATGTAATAGAAAATTTTTATTTTTAATAAAATAACCTACAATTTCTTTTTTAAGGTGAGAAAAAAAGACAACATAGTTTACAGTTGGTAGGAACGGACTCCTTTTATTAACAAAGTTCTCTTGTTTATTTGGTAAGTTCCACAGCCTGTAGTATTTAAATTTTTTCCACTTCTTTTGAAGCTCAACATCTACAACTGAAATTCCAACAATTGTATATTAACTCAGTTAACAATAAGGAAAAACTTCTGGACAGAAATAATTTTGTTCTTCATATGCTGTCTGATATAGATCGAGCAAGTACCGATCCTTCTGGTTCCCAGAAACTGACCTGAGTCAGGGGTGTGATTTTTTTTTAATTTTAGAACTATTCAATACAACTTGCTGATTTGACAGGAATGTTGTATAGCTGCACTATCGAAAAGTAGCCAAGGGTAGCTACAGAGCACCTGAAGGGTGGCTAATGTAACTAAGGAATTGAACTTGCCCAGGTCTAGAACCTAGAACAATAAAACATCTGTGTAGTAAAAGAATGAACAAGTCAATCACAATGCTTCCTGCACAAAAGTTACACGATATTAGCAGTTCTACACTGAGGGAATGAGCTCACGTTTTTAAGAAAATGAAACAGGGAAGGTAATTTTAAAGCAAGATATTTTGTGGGGGATATGACAATCTTTCATTGCTTCATAAAACAAATTGTGACAGTTATGAATTAAAATGCACCCTCTCTACCTATCCAAATTGCACCCACGTTTTCACATTCTATTTATTCCACAGAACCTTCCCACTTCTGTATTTCATTCATTCATTTACTCAAAATTTAGTGATAATCTTACTGTGTGTGTGCTACACACTATGAATACAAAATAAAATAAAATTCAGTCCCTGCTCTCAAGGACTTCAATAGGAATACAATATGAAAACAATGACAAACTGAAATAGAAAATACTATAACAGAACTGTGTAGAACATGAAATCAAAGTGTAGGGGAGCACCGAGTGGGAATCAGACTACAGAGGAAGTGACATTTGAGAATTTTTCCTCTGACCACACAGTAACACCTTGTCACAAGCATTTATTACAGAATACTGTTTTCTTGATTTTTAGAAAAATTCAAAGTAAAAGATTATTCAAATTCCCTCATTAAACAAATACTAATATTGAAAGTATTACAGCTAACTTAAATTGTATATAGCAATTATAATACTGGTTTTTGGTTTTTCAGGATATTATGTTAATTTTAAGTACCAAAATACTATTTTATTGGAGTGACATCATTATTTCATTTTTTTTAAATCTGAATACTGAAATATTTGCATCTTGAGATAGAGATTAATGAAAGCATTTTTATTTCATACTGCATGTACTTGCAAAACAAAAAGTATTCTCTAGGGAATTACGAACTGAATTAAAATTTTAAATTAAAACATATTCATTCAGAAAATACTTTTCTATAAATTCGGTCTTCATTGGGGGAAAGAAAATCAAGCAAACCTTCTACTGCAAAATAATTCACATACTAGTTCAAAAACAGTGAAATATGGACATGAGAGTACTGAAACTAATACAAGTAAATGTATCTCACTCTCCTTCCATACTTAAGAAAATAAAGCTCTAGAGGCACAAATACTTTTTGTGAAACAAAAACTCCACTTCCTAACAATAAAAAGATTGAAGAACGAAAAAAAAGTTCAAATTCCTCTCAAAGTTATTAAAAAAAAGATGAGACTGCCTGAAGGATGAAAAGAGGGAAAAAAATTTAGAATTAATTTCTCTCTCCTCCATTCCCCCATTATTTCAAGAAAGATTCCTTCAGCATCTCTAAGTTTTTGCACAAAAATACATCCATGACTTGGTGATACCATTTAACCCTGTTTTCATAAGGACAATGATTTCTTTTTGAAGACTAAATAATATTTCATTTTCACAACTTTTCATGACTTTTTTTTTTCATTTTTATGTGTTGCCAAGTTTTTAAAAAATTTATGCTACTATTCTTATGTAGCCAATAGCTTGTTATAATAATGAAAATGTTGATAAGTTCACATTTTACTTGATTGTTTATAATTTTCATGTAAAAATTGTTTTATGTATTTAGTTTCACTTTTTAAAATTTTATGAATTCTAATATGCAATATTAAATCAAAGTTCCCATACATTCTGCTCCAGCATGGCTGAAGTATAATGTCAAACAGCTAGAATAGTCAAGATTAGAACCCAAGGACTCCAAATTTAATTCCCTTTACACCAAATCATGCTGCCTCATCATGGTTCCCATCAAAAATTTAAAAAGTATTATGTATTACCTCATACCTGTTAGAATGGCTATTATCAAAAAGACAAGAAATAACAGGTGCTGAGGATGTGAAGAAAAAAGAACCCATGTACATTGTTGATGGGAATGCAAACTGGTACAGCCACCATGGGAAACAGTATGGAGGTTCCTCAAAAACATTAAAAATAGAACTACCATATGACCCAGCAATTCCACTTCTGGGAATATATCCAAGGAAATTAAAATATTAGCTTGAAAAGAATCTGCACCCCATGTTCACAGCAGCATTATTTATGGTGGCCAAGACATGGAAACAACCTAAGCATTCAACAATGGATGAATGAATAAAGAAAATGTGGTATATAGAGATAATGGAATATTATTCAACGATAAATAAATTTTTAAAATGAGGAAATTCTACCATTTGCAACCACATAAATGCACTTGAAGGTCTTATGCGAAGTGAAATAAGTCAAACAGAAAAAGACAAATGCAGTGTGATATTACTTACATGTGGAATATAAAAAGAAAAGAAAGAAAACCAAACTCATAGAAAAAAAGATCAGACTTGTGGTTAACAGAGGCAAGGGGAAGGGGAAAGGGAATTGGAGGAAGGTGGTCAAAAGACACAAACTTCCGATTATAAGATAAATAAGTAGTACTAGGGATGTGATGTATAACATGACTATATAGCTAACACTGCTGTATGATATATAGGAAAGTTGCTAAGAGAGTAAATCCTAAGAGTTCTCATCACATGGAGAAATGTTTTTTTCCTTTATCATTTTCTTTCGATTTTATCTGCATGAGAAGATGGATGTTAGCTAAACCTGTTGTTGTAATCATTTTACAGTATATGTAAATCAAACCATCAGGCTGTACACCTTAACCTTTTTACTACGCTGATTTCAAGTTTGTTCAAAATGTGTCAAAAATCCACAGAAAATAATTATACTACTTATATTTTTAAGTAAATACAGGCAAAGTGCTACACTTTATTAAAATAAATGATTACTTTAAAGTATAAAAATCCTTTATTGTTATTGATTCTTGAAAAACACAAAAATATAGAAAAATGTATATCGCTTTCCTAAACTTCCTTTGTGGAACACTGAGCTCGTGGGGTAAAGTCAAACGCCACATGTCAGCGGCATGGAAATATTCGACTATAGACAAATGTTGCAGCAAAAATGTTAAATTTATACAGTGATATATGTCAGTTATTTCTCAATGAAACTGGGAGAAATTCCAAATCGATTTCCCATTTCACCAAACAATGCTGCCTTACATGGTTCCCATCAAAATTAACAGATTCACTAAAAGGAATATGCATCATCTCACACAGCTATTCTCAAAAAGGAAAGAAGTAGTAGGTGTTGGTGAGGATATGGAGAAAAGAAAACAACCCTTGTGCACTGTTGGTGTGACTGCAAATTGGTACAGCTACTATGAAAAACACTATGGCAGTTCCTCAAAAAATTAAAAATAGAACTATCATATGATCCAGCAATTCCACTTCTGGGTATTTATCCAAAGGAAAAAAACCACACTAATTCAAAAAGACATAAGCACCCGCTGCTCACAGCAGCATTATAAAAATAACCAAGACATGGAAGCAACCTAAGTGTCTATCAAAGGATGAATGAATAAAGGAAATATGGTATGTATATATACAATGCAATATTATTTAGCCTTAAATAAGAAGGCAAATCTTGACATTTGCTACAACAGGAAGGGACCTTGAGGGCATTATGCTAAATTGGTTGCCACAGGCAGGGATTGCAGTGTAGGTGAAATGTGTGAAGGTGGTCAAAAGGCACAAACTTCCAGCTACGAAATCATAAGTCACAGGGATGTAATGTACACAATAGTGACTATAGCTAATAATGGTATATTACATATTTGAAAGTTGCTGAGAGCAAATCTTAAAAGTTCTTATCACAAGAAAAAAAACTGTAACTGTGGTGATTGATGTTAACTGGATTTACTGTGACCATTTTACAATATATACAAATATCAAATTATGTTGTTGAAACTAATATAATATGCCAATTATATCTCAATAAAATCAATAATTTTGAAAAGGGATAATGTTTTAAATTTTATACTCCCTCACATACTCTAATATATTTAACCAGTAACTGGCACCTAAATTGAACTTTTTACATAATAAAACACACTTTCTTATTTATCATGACTCATAATTACAAACAGAATTATGGTGGGGAAAAAGGCGATGAGGGTACAAATACATAAAAACCTATGATTTGTAAAATACAGCGCAAGGAACTATGGAGCAATTAAAATAAATAAATAAACAAAGGCTTCATGGAATTTATAATCTGGTAAAGAAATTAAATCATGACCACAAATATAAAATAAAGAAACTATGAATACTTCATATGTTTAGAGGTAATAGTCTTTTAAAAAGTAAGGACAGGGGCCGGCTGAGTGGCTCAGTTGGTTAAGAGCTCGCTCAAAGGTTTGAGCTCTGAGCAAGAGCGGTTTGAGTCCGGCCCGAGCTGAGCTGCAGCTGAGCTGCCAACAGGTGGCAGGATGGCTCAGCTAAAAAAAAAAAAAGTATGGACAGCATTATAATAAGTAGAGCTCATTGATTCATTCAGCGATTAGTCATTCAGTACCTTCTGTAGTCTAGCCACTGAGCTAGGTAGAGGGTGTAACAGTGAATAAAACAGTATGGTTCCTATCCTCATGTGGAGAAACAATTAAGTAACCAATCAATACAGTTATTCTGGAAAAGGTTATAAAGAAAAAGACTAGCTAGGGCTCTTAACTTGTGTGTGTCTACATGCAGTAGAAAGTGGGAAGACAGGTAAGTAAGTAAGGCCTCACTAATGAACAAAGCAACATTCAAGCAGAGACCTAGCGGATGAGAAATCAGCCTTTAAAATCCTAAGCGCATGTACGTGCGCACACACGTGTGTTTGTGGTGTGTGTGTGTGTGTGTGTGTGTGTGTACATGTTGGGAGTGGAGAAGTTTAAGCCCAGGGAAGCAGCATGTGGAAAGACTTTAAGGCAGAGAAGCGCAGTGGCATATCTGATGACTCAAAAGAGCAATGTGACTGAAGTTTGGTGAGCAATCAGAAAAATGGCACGGAGTTGGAAAAATAGGCAGGGGTGTGAATCCACAGATCAAAGAAGCAGGAGGTTCAGGGTACATTGGAGAAATAACAAATATACTAATTTGGCTATAGTACGAGGCTAATAAAAAACAACAGTTGCACACAACCCTCAGGTATAAAATTTTAATTTAATTCTTACTTCATTCACAGTAAGAGAAATGTTTCCCTTAAAGGGATGAAGGATAACAGGCTCAAAAAAGCTGAAAAACTTGCTAATAAGGCTGTACAGCTAATAAGCTAAGTCACAAATCCCAGACATACCAGCCCAAGTGAAACCAGTATTCTTTCAACTACTAGTAATGAAAACTAAGGTAAAAAATACAAACTGGGTTAAAGTCAGGCTAAGGAATATGGGCTTTCTTATGGACAAAAACAAATGGAAGTGACATCAATGAATGATTCTGATGCGCTCCACAGTGCACACAGAATACACTCAAGCATAAGTTCCTTTATGTACAATTACCATATATTATATCAATCATTTTACAAGGCATTCCCCAGAAAGAGAGAGAAAGAGAAAGAGAGAGAGAGAGAGAGAGAGAGAGAGAGAGTGTGTGTGTGTGTGTGTGTGTGTGTGTGTGTAGTCAGGGACAGAGGAGGCTAAGTTCCATGTTCAATCAGAACATACCTACTTTAATGTTTTATATTTAGAGTTAGTTTGAAAAAAGAACTCCGCTCTTTGAAAACCAAAGATTATAAATAAATTAACTTTGGCTCCAAAATCTTACTCTTAAGATCTAAAACCTACTGGCAGTAGAGCCTTTCTTTCACCCATTATATGCCCTGCCCTAATTATAACTGCTTTAATAAACACACTATTTTTTTCAGATTTTCTCCTAAAAGCCAACCATATACAATTGCAGTTTATTAAATTCAATTTCAGGTTAAGATTTCTGCCTCCACTCCTTTAGAAATAATATATAAGCCTACTATAAAGTTTCTTTGTATATTAAGGCATTATAACATTTAAAATGTGAGATAAATACATTCTAAAACTACTACAAACCGTTTTTCAATCACTAAAAAATGAAGACTAAATATTGTACATTGATGCTCAAAAAAAACAAATATTACTAGTGAACACCTGATGTGTGATAAATATGCTTTGATGTTTATGTCAGTGACTCAAAAGCCACTAAGGAAACTAAAATAATTCTTCAACATAACTACATTTAAAATAGTCTGACATTAAGGCAATAATTTTATGTATCTAATAATTACTCAAATGTATCTAATAATTACTCAAATATCTATAACAAAATCTGTAAGACAGCAAAATCATGAGACACAGAACTGGTTATGTAAGTATGCACACATACCTTTATCCTTCTTAAAATCCAAAGCATCTTCTTTATCAGTAACTATCTCCTTCATATTGATAATACTCTGGTGAGTAAGCTGCCGGAGAATTTTAATTTCTCGAATTGCTGTAATCGGAAAGCCTTCCTTTTCATTATCTAGACGTACTTTTTTTAAGGCTACCATCTCTCCTATTAGAAAATTAAATAAAATCAGGTTACCACATAACATTTTTCTTAATTTTAAATATATTTTAATTCATAATTTCTGTTCCTACCTCGAAATTACAACCCACAAAATATATTTTAGTTTGCAATATACCAAATTATAATGTTGATAGTTGAAGAAATTAACATTCTGGCTAAATAAATTATGTGATATTTATCCAAACTGTGGAATACTATACAAGTGTATAAGAAGACAGGGTAGGTCCATATATATTGTTGTTTCATGCTCTCCAAGATATATGAAATGAAAAAAGCAGGAAGATGAAGAGTGGACACATTACACTGTCATTTTTAAAAAGTAAAGAAGGGGAGGATAAATATATCCAATATGCTAATATATGCATAAAATCTCTCAGATGAGAAAATTCTGTAGGTTGTACAGGTGAGAAAATATGCTAAGACATAATAATTTGTCCAAAGTTGCCCAGTTATGCACTAGTGAAAGTGGGGTTCAAAATCTGGTTTAGTTGTCTCAAAAGTATGTGCTCTTCCCTCTATACTAAATAGCCTCATAAATTAGGTATAGTAAGTTTGTATCAGATAAAATCTAAATATTAAATTAAACACACACATGCATACACACAGATTCTATTGTAAGAAAATACTCATTATAATAAAGTTTTGTTCAATCTACTTTGGAGGAAAAAAAGGAATTCTATACTTACAAATTTCCAAAAGAAGAATGTTTATCGTTTTAATCATTAAAATGTATTTGATTCTTTTTTATGGAATTCTAAAATGAGGGTGATTCCTTGTTTTAATAAACAGCTTTAAAAGTTATAATTTAATCTCTTTGATAATGCATCATTATCATAATATTATTACTCCATGCTATAATGCCTTCAGGAGTTTCTAAGTATAAGGTAGTCTCCTCTGTATTAAAAGGCCTGAAATAGCTATGTGATTTTAATCTACTGGTTTATTTCAACAAGGAATTATAAGATTATACACTAGCTCTGTGCATTACTTAGTAAAATATTGGGTTGTCGGAAAAGTATGACATATTTTTCTGTTTTTCATTGCAAAAATGCGTCATGACTTTTCCAACAACCCAATACATAGTTTCTGACAGTTACTTTTTAAAACTGTGTCTCAAGTTCCTGATTACGTTTTGAAAGATTAAGCTGCTAAATCCGGCCTTCAAATAAAGGGTAATTTCTACAGATATATATTGGCCAAAATAAAAGTGTTGCAGAAGGCTTACTACAACAAAATTTACTACTAAGAAATAAGGTCAAGATACCTTTTTCCTCTTATTAATAACAAAGTTAGAATTTATTTGCCATAAAAGTAACCTAAATCCCACCAATCTACACATCACAAATACTAAAGGAACACTTTAAAAATATATAAATGTATACGCACCCACTTACATATACTCATATCTTACATAAGTGCACATATAAAATAAAAAACAAGATCAAACAAAAACATGATAAATTAGAAGAGAAACACAAATTGTTATTCCATAGGCCCAAAGATCCACAGCATTTGTCATTCTTACCAGTGTCTTTATCCCTGGCCTTGTAAACTTGTCCATAGGTACCTTCTCCAATAATCCCGATGATATCAAATTTATCCACGCAGCGTTTTCCCCAGTCAATATCTTTCTCTTTGATTTCACCATAGCGAGGCCCACATATTCTATCAAATATAGTTCTGAAGTTTTTATATACAATCAAGCAAATCGAATACACTGTTTTAATACTCAATACCCACCCTCCACTCAATCATATCCTTTATTTCCCTTACCGTTCCATATTTGTGATCTACGCAACTCGGGGATTTGGTATTATAAATTAATCATGAAAGTCAAGGTATCATTCACCACACTAACCCTTCTTCTGTAGATTAGCACTTAAACTGGGAAAAAGAGGTAAAGCATGCATGAAGGACTTTCAGAAATAACACATAATTTTTCAGTGAGTGGACAAAACTACACTAGTATGAAGAGTCAAAGTTCTCTAACCAACCTCCAGAAATTTTTTTCACTCTTTGACTATATATATCAGCTTTCGAAAGATAAAATCTGGATAACGAACATTACCAAAAATCTAACTATAAGGCTTACGGACAAACGTAGATTTATGGCTACATAAAATTGTCTTAAAAATGGAAACACCAGAAAGACTTAGTTTAAGAGAGTGCAAAAGTATTAAAATCAACTCTCATGAATCCACATTTTCAGTGTGTGCACGTGCGTGTGTGTGTGTGTTATATGATAAATACCTGACATTCTTCAAAGAGATATGTAATTTTGTAGTATTTTAATATTCTGGTAGATAACAGAAATTCAAATAAAGGAATAAAGCTATTAATATGCAAGGAGAGGTTATTTTTAAAATTTTCTAGCTTTCTACTCCATACTAGAAAATCACCTCATACTCTCACAGGTGTCACCTAAACAGCAATCTCAAAGTCTTTCTCTCATTTTCAAATGGTTAAAAAGTAAAAAAGGAATCAACATTCTCCCACTTAACTGAGGAACAGGTTTCAAGGGAAAAATTTATCTCCACGCACTTACTTACTTATCTCCACGAAGCTAATTTATAACAGATTTCAAACCTTCTTCAATTCCACCTCTTGCGAAATGAAGAATGAATTTAGTTATGGGAGCAAATGGAGCTAAAAGCAAAGGAAAGCAGAGCAGCCGGCCCATTACTAATTTTGTTTGGGCTCACTAAATGCCAACTTCCACCTTGTCCAATTTTGGTGATTCTGTGTTATTTAAATATCTTAATTATAGAAGTTATGGTATTGAACACATACAATACCCCAAGAAATTAATACATTACAAATTGTGAGAGAAAATTAAATGTGGTTTTATTAGTCATTTTGAATAGGTATGCAGGTAATTATGAAAAATTTTTTTCAAAGCTCTAATAGAATTTATTCATATACTTAAGTTAAATAAATACACTTATTATTTTAAATCTTAATTTTTGTTTTATGATTTTATGATGATCCAGAATCATCTCTGATCAATTTAAGAGCAGGTAGAAAGTAAGCACATACTTAGGCCTCCTTTTACTATGTAACTGTGTTGCTGTTTTCTTTTCCTCTGGACTCTTGGAGAGATCATCTCCTCCTGGTAGCTCAGGGGGTAGTGGTAAATCAGCAAGTAGACATCGGAGTTTCTTTTCTACTTCTTTTTTAACTGCTTTTACTGAAATATTTCCTCGTAAACTAAAAAAGAAAGGAGTCAGACAAATAACAAAACACAAAAATTTATTTCATTGAGAAATTAAAATGCAGCATGTTTTACACTTAAGTAGCATGCAATGGCAAAATACTAAACTGAGTTTCTTTACTTTCCAGCTAAAATAATATACTATATTCAATTGCAAAATATTAAATGTGGGGGTAAAAATGATATAGAACTAGATCAAAACTAAGGAAATGTGAACAAAGTATAGAAGTATAGACCAGCAATATTGGTTCCTTAATTGTAACAAATGCACCATACTATGTAAAATGTTAATAATGAGGAAACTCAGTGTAGGGTATATGGGGACTCCATAAAGCATCACTGCAATTTTAACACTGTTTTTAAAAAAATTGTATATTCTAAGAAATGATATATAATTACTATAAACTACATTAAAATTGAAAGTCAACTGGTCATGTTTAACAAAAAAATTCATTAATTTTGTAATAGCATTTGGTTTTATTCAGTGAAGAGACAAAAGCTGTCTTGTAATAAATAAATAAAACTACAGGCTGTTAGTCACCTTGCCCATTTAAATAACCACAAACAATCTAGCTGCACCCCTTTTCAGGTTAATTTTTCTAAACTGGACACTGATTCTTTAAAAATTTTTTAAGGCTCTAGCTTACCAGAATTGCAAGTGAAATTTGAAGCTTAGTTATGTACTTTTTATGAATGCATCAAGAGCTCTGACTTTTAAAGTATATCTGACCTTGGAAATTGATTTTAGACACCCCCAGATATTACAAAATCTGTTATCTAATAATAGAACATGTTGAAAGAGAATCTTAAAAGGATAACAACATTTGGACTTCACATACTTAAATGGCAGTTATGGGTCCTGTAATGAAAAAGTTTAATGACACTACACTGCTGTGGTCATAAGTTACTAATAAAGTTATCAACATATCATTTAATTTTAATAACTTCAATTAATTTTGAACATTAGTATTATTGTACAACAAATGGATCCTTTAATACCATCTGATAAAAACTATCAATCATAATAAAATTGTACCTGTTCTTCATAACCCTGTTACTCCCTAGAAGGTTCTTCAACAGAGAAAACATGCTCAAAAGAAAATTGGTTTGCCGTTTTATTTTTAAACTAATAATATCACAGAGCCCACTTTTCAATTTTATTGTCCCATTCAACAAATCCCAACTGTACACTTCTATGTGCCAGGTATTACAGAAGGCACTGAAGAGGTAACAACAAAAACAATAACAAATGCATTAAAATGTTGTTCCTCTCTGAAAAGAGCTTACAGTTTTTTGGAAGACACCATCAGGTAAGCAACAGGATAAAATACTATGCAAACGGATACCCAGAGTAATGTGGTGGCTAAAGGTTAACTAAATCAGGATTCAAAGATGATAAAAACTTCTTTTTATAAAAGACCCCATTTGAACTCTACGTGAAAATAAGCCTATTTAAAATAATTTATTTAGAAAACTGTATTTGCTAACCTGTACTTAGGCTTTACTCAAAAATTCTCATTTATCTGAGGATTCAAATCAGCATGGGGGGGGACACTAAACTTTACTTATAATTTGAAATTTAAAAGACTTTCTGTATTCAAATATATAATATCATTATATGAACTACCAAATTCAGCAAGATTCCCAGACTTAAGAGAAATGAAATACTGCTTTCCAAGAATAACACTATATAATTAAAAACATTGTATTTTCACTCAATATTTGCAATAACCAAATAGGAAATATGATTTTTAAGAAGTTTCCATACACTACAACAAAAAACAATACAATGCCTTAACAAGAAATATACAAGACCAACAGAAGAAAATTTAAAAACATCTGACTGAAGAACATAAAACTAGATCTAAATGAATGAAAAGAGGACATGTTTTTATGTAGGAAACTATAATAATATAAAGCTGTCAGTCTCCAAATCAATCTATTACATTTAATAGAGTCCCAAACAAGACCCAAGGAAGAGTTTTTTAAATACAATTAGACAAACTGACTGACATTAAAATCTGTCTAAGAATAAAAGCAAAAAACTGCCCAGAAATCTCTAAAAAAGAATAATGACGTGGCAGTGTGCCCTGTCATATGGTCAGCCTGTCTAAAAAGATCTCAAACTTGAAGCCAAAGGCCTGTTGAGGTCAAACAATATGTATTATTGTCTACCCAATGTTTTGTATTGGGTTGTCTGAAAAGTCATGACGTATTTTGTTCTGTTTTTCATTGCAAAAATGAGTCATGACTTTTCCAACAACCCAATAAAACACTATGATTTAATTGTCATTATTTTTAAATCATAAGATTTACATAAATGTTCAAATTCCAGGCTTCTTAAAAAATAAAAATAAAAAACCCTAGCAACACTGGGCCCAAACTCATGTACAGCAGCAGCACTTAGGTTCAGGCTGTGTCTGGGCTGCTCACAAGTCAGTAATTATTCCATCCTTCACTTTTACATTGCCTGCCTACCCCTGTAATAGAAATTGGAGTTTGAGAGCCAATATACCATGCATATAAAGAAGTTCAAACAAAAGGTACTGACAAAGGAAATAATAAAGCATGTTAACAGAAAAGAGAGTGCAGAAACATACAGCCATCTGGTAAGAATTTTTATATATGGCACTACAAATCAGTGACAAGGATTATTCAATGAATAGTGTTACTAATTGGATCTATTAGTCTACAAGGTGATAAGGGAGAGTCTCATCTTTCTTCTTCATATAAAAACCAAAAAAATCAAATTTTCTGTGAGATTTGAGTTAACCTTTTTTAAATTTATAAACTCAGAAGTTTTAAAGGATCTGACTACATTTAAAAGATGGAAAAACACACAGCAAAAAACAAAATGAATAAATCAACAGACTCTGGGATACGAAAGACAGTTTGGGGAACATAATCAATAATGTTGCAAAGATTTTGTAGGATGCCAAATGGACACGTCTTGTTAGGGAGACCACTTCATGGATGGTGTAGGCGCCTGACCACTGCAGTGTACACATGAAGTTGAATAATAATGAATGTCAACTATATTTATATATATATATATTTATAAATATATAAATATAAATATATAAATATAAATATAAATATATATATAGTTGACATTCATTATTATTCATATGAAAGTATGAATATTATTCATACTTACTATTCATATGAGTATTATTCATATACTCCATATTATATATGGAGTACAGCATAAGGAATAGAGTCAGTGGAACTCTAACAGCTATATACGATGTGAAGGGGGTAGTAGATTGGGGGAGGGGGATTATCACTTTCTGAGGGGTATAAATGTCTAACTATTACATTGTTTTGTACACCTGAAACTAATTTTTTTTTAAAATCCCTCACAGAAGGAGCACCTAAAAATCAACAGAAAAAGGAAAACAATTTTAAGGAAAATCTAGCATAAGATATGAACAAGTAATTCACTGGAAAAAATAAATAGCCAATGAATGTTCAAAAAGATGCTGTATTTCAATAATTAGAAAGATGTAATATTAAATCACTACATATTTTAAAGATTGACAAAAATTCAAAATTGGCAATATTCAGCGTTACTGAAGTAATTTCACACATTTGCATGCATAAATTGGTACACAGTCTTACTGAGAAACAATTTGCCAGTTTCTATCAAATTTTTAAGTGTGCATATTTTGCTCACAACTATCCTACGAAAACCTCTCACATGTACATGAAATATTGATATAAGGAGTTTAATAGTAAACAATTACAAATCTAAGTATCCATTAATCAACAGCAGAATAGTTAATAAGAACATGATGCATCCATTCCTATAGACAGGAATACTGAACCTATGTATACCAGCATGGAAAAATCTCCATCCAACACAGTAAATGAAAAAAACAAGTCAGGACCAGCCAAATGGCTCTGTTGGTTAAGAACTCACTCAAGAGTTTGAGCTCTGAGCAACAGCGGTTCAATTCCCGGCCTGAGCTGAGCAGCTGCTGAGCTGCCAATAGGTGGCAGGATGGCTCAGCTTAAAATAAAAAACAAGTCAAAGAATATTATACATAGTACAATCTTAATATTTTTTAAAAAGAAAACATTATATGAAAACATAATTGCCAGTCTATCTTATGATTTTTGGAGAGTAATGGATTCCAGGTCTGGGAGAGAAGCAAAGTTCAAAGTGAACCTAAAAGTTATTATTTAGCTAGGAAACAAGAAAGCACTCAAAAACCAATGGGATCATGTCAAAAGGACAGAGTCAGCTTAGAGTTCCCACTGGCCAAATTTCAGACACTGGAGCATCAAAAGGAAGAGTAACAGTAACTAGTGTTGAATTAATCTTTAGTCACACACACATTAGTAGTAGTATTCAAGAGTCTTAAAGAATCTTCTATATCCTGAAACATACAAATACATTAAAAAAAAAAAAAAGCAGAGACCCAACGAAAGAGAAAAGCAGAAAAGACAGAAAAGAAGGTGGGTAAAAAATTTGTTGAATGACTAAGTATAAAATGTGCCACTATCTCATTAAAAACAGATGCATAAAGAATGTCTTTCTTAAGCATTCACATGGGTATGTCCTGAGTTCCTGAAAATATCATCAGTAAAATTGTATCCCTAAAGCACATATGAAGAATAAAGTAGCAAACAGCCGGTTTCACTGGTCCAGAATCACTGGATTCTCAGCAACTGGTTTATTCTCTCACAAATGAAGTGAATCAATTCTGTATTCATGCCTCTCTGTGCTGGAACGCCTATGCCAGCACTCATCAAAATTACAAATCAATATTGTTATGAACCGTCAGTGCTCCTAGACAACAGTCAAACCTGGAAATACAACCATTAGAGTAGTACAGTGGGAGTGGGGTAACACCTGATTAAATTGGATGGGGTCTCTCGGCAACATTTTTGACTGTAGTTAAAAGACACCTCAGAAGGCATGAAACATGGGAATTGTTATTTATTTTTTATTTGTTTTGTTATAACATTTTCAGAATGCTAACCAAAGTGAGCACTTGAAAGGCCTGCTCACATGGCATTTTTATCCATTTGTTTTCAAATTCTATAAAGATGTCAGCTAGGAAAATTGCCCATATAATTCCTTTTTTAAGACAGTAGGGGGAAAAACAACTCTAATTTCTTCATAAAAATAAAAATGAAAAAATTAAGCAGTATAATAGGCAGATATCACACAATAGCATAATGCTTCCATCCTAGCATACACTTAAGAAATATTCTTAGAACTGCATTTACTTTAGACACACTTACCTTCATTCTCTTAAAAATAAAATGTTTCAAAATAAAAAACAAGTCACACCTCCAATATTCATAACAGAAATCTGTAAACATGTTAAAGGAAAGCATAACCACATTATGGGTTTTCTATAATATGTAATTAATCTTTAATTGCAAAAGAGTTTTAAAAGTCAAGAAAAGACAACTAAAAAGTGATGAATTTGTAAAGCCACCACTTTAAATTTAAAAGGCCTCTGAAGAAACTTAGAATTAACCAAGACACATGTTTTATACCACCCAGAACAGACTCTCTCATAAAATGTCCTCTCTCTGATAGTATATCCTGTCTCAGATAGTATCATTGAGGAATACTAACCAAAATAAACACTGGCATTTCTAATTCCCAAACTCAAACTGATTTTATACATTGTATTCCTCAAATTCTTAGCCTAAACTATAATTTTGTCACTCTACCAGCAATGTGCTTCATTTTAAGACATATATAATACAGAGAATTAATTCACTTATTTATAGTCTGTATAGTTTTGTGTTTTATTTGGGGGGGGGAGGGTCAAATAATTTCTCAGTTCAAAGTTGTATTTTTTTCTTTACACAGTTATTGACCAAATTTTGGTGCTCACCTATTATCGGCATCTTTATCTTCAGGCAGCATGGGAGGCAAAGGTAAAGGTGGTAACGTAGAGGTCACTAGAGCCACATGCTGCTCCTTCTCCTTGGCACCTATGCTCGGTGTGAGTGGTTTGCTTTTCTCTTTAAGAGATGCTGGTTCCTCCTTTGTAGCAGCAGCAGATTTACTCTCCTTCCCAACTACAGTTGCTTTCTTAACGGCTTTATCTACAACCAAATTATTGTCCACCTTTGTTACCTGAAGAGGTGGCTTTGTTTTTGCTTTGTCATTTTTTACAGTTCCACCACCGGAGGGAGAAGGTGCATGCTCAACCTTCAGTTTCTTCACATCCTTCACATGGTTTGTCTGTGACGCACTGGCACCAGTTTCTGTGTTCCCCTTGGTAGGTGTTGAAGTGTTCGAGGCTTTGGCAGCTTTGGCAGCGGCCTCAGCAGCCTTAGCCGCTTCTGCAGCTTTCGCTGCTTCTGCAACTCGTGCTGCCTCTGCAGCCCGGGCTTTTTTATTCTTGTTCAATTCAGCTGCCAGGCTACTCTTCAGAGTTAGTGTGCTAGGAGAAATGCTAGAATGACGACTTCTGGATCTAGACAATCTGTGCCTGCTACGAGATCTTGAATGCCTAGATGAATACGGGCTTCTGCTTCGGGATTTAGCAGACCGTCTGGTGGAAAATAATTAAGAGTTAATCAGAAATTCAGAAAAGTTCAGTTTAAAATTTACAAAAACTTCTAATTCGGGCTGTGAAATGAAAAGAAATTTCAAAATCATAATATCGTTTTTATGGGGTTTTTTTTAAGAAATACTTTTAGGAAGAATATTATCTGGTGATCTGGTAGCTATAGTTTTCTTTAAAACAGTGATTGTCTTAACCTTGGTCTAGCCTACGAATGTTCAAAGATGGGGCTGGATGCAAGCAGATCTCTGTAAAAAAGAAATACTGCTAAGAATGAGGAGGGGGAAAAGTGTGACAAGGCATCAATGCTGTCTCAGAAAACAGAAGCAGGCAACAAAGATACCAGTGGTAGCAGCAGTAGGGTGAACTCTGACCAATCTTTTACCAGGGAGACAATTTCTACATCTCAGAAGCACCTTCACCCATAAGTTCAGAAGTAAGTAGTGCTCTGTCTACAGCAAGAGTGAAAATGACAAAACCTGTCATTAGGCAATAAGTAACAGTCTTTAAATTTTGGAAACTACTTAATAATAATTGTGTAATTCACTTCTCCAAAATTATTGGAAAACATAAAACTAACATTTAAAACTATGGTAGCAACCAAAGTTCCTCTAAAACAAATGCAGCACAGAACCAAGTGAGCTTTTCAAATCCATACCTTATCAAAACTTAAAAAAAATACAAGACTAAGCACTATGATAGTACTTTGACATGTTATCTCATTTAATGCCCATATTAACCCAGGAACCTACAGTTTACAGATAAGAAACTGAATCTAAAATATTAGGTTACCATAAGTCATTGCCGTACTCATTAGTAGTTGCATTGGTTATTATCTTATTGCCACTACCCTCTTCCTCCAATACTCTTTTACCCTATTTTGTGACCAGGGAGGCTGACCTCAACAGATCCATCTTCTGGGTTTTGGTGCCATCTGTCAGTGGCAGAAGATCAGAAGGCAGAAAAAGGCTGGATTCTTTCTTGCCAGCTCCCTCCCTTCTCTGGCCACATTTTCTGACAGAAGCTGTGTCCCTCTACTACCATGCTCCTGGCAGGCACCCCCTTCTCCTTCTCAATGCTAAAAAATTACACTATGATTTTCCTTGCCCCTTTGAGCTTCCCTCTGTAACTAGTGAAAACATCCCTTGTAGGTTCCCTTAACCCATCCCTATGTCTACGGTCCTTCATTAAAGTCTCCTGAACCATCTGAGTTAGATTCAGTTTCCTTCTAGAATCTTGTTTGATCTAGTTGTATGCCAGGTCTTAAACCCAGATGTTTTGACTCTGAAGTAAGTATGTTAACACAATGAACATATTGGGTCATTGGGAAAGTCGTGACACATTTTTACATTGAAAAACATAGAAAAATATGTCCTGACTTTCCTGATGAACCAATGTTAACATACTGCTTAAGAGAGAGCTCTCGCTAAAATTTTGTGCAAGTTACAGAGACAGTGTTAAACTTCTAGAAAACCATGATTAAGATGGGCAAAAGAAAAGGAAGAACTGGACATTTTGTTTATATGACAATATAGTATGGAGGGAAAAGAAACATTCTACAATTCTAGTATGAAAAACAAAATGATTAGGTGTAGAATAAACTCAAATACAAATTCAACTTCTCCCTCACTCTTTTCAAAAACATTTCCAAATGTACCAAAGGACAACTAACGTCAGCAGTGAGCTACTGCTTCATACAAACTTCATATACAGTATCTGCCACATTATTTTTGGTTAATAAAAACACTGATTGGGAAACATTCTAATCTAACACTTGTTTATCATTAAATATATATACACACCAATCCTTAAAAATCACCAATGAGCTTATAGTTATTAATGGAAATGAGAGGTGATGTTTGGCTAAATATAAACTGATAAGTTGGTTGTAACATATTTTGGATAACTTTAATATAGGAACCAAAAATGTCATAATATGAAACAATCAGCCACATTTTTTATTTTCTCCCCAGTAAGAATTAAGACTCTTGGACCTCAAAACAGGCCTGATATAGTCGTGTTTCCACACCCTGATCAGATACTGATGAGCAGCAGAAAAGCACACAGCAGGAGAAAGCAGACTGTCATCTCTTCAGAGGTAACTTCACAGACCTTTTCTCAAATAAACTTTCCTGTGCTCACATACAGACACATAAATTTTATTTAACTGAGAAATTTATGATCAGTGAATTTTACCTAAGTGTTACAAAGATATTGGGTAAAAATCCCAACACAACTTCTCTGGCCTATTAAATTATTGTCTTCTGGACAAAATCTGAGTAAGAGAGGTATCAGTAAAGATTTTTTAAAAGCTCTGCTGCATAAAAGGGGTATTTTTTTAAAAGGATATTTTGAAAATGATGTTTTATGGTATATACCAACTGAATTCTCCTAGACATATCCTGCATTCCTCTCCAATTGCTCTATTTCCTTCAAAAGTTCCTTAACTTTTTAACTTCATGTCCTAGTAAACTTGCATTCTCTCAGGTATTGCACATCTGCTAATAAATTTCAATTCTATATTTATTGTTATAGCACATAATTTGGGAATATAAAACATAAATATAAAACTCAAGTTTAGGTCATTTTTACTAATGATCTAATACTTCAGCTATACAAAGTTATGAGGGTAAGAGAAGTAGATCTCTAAGACTATATAATGAATTGTACCACGATGTCTTACTCAAAGAACTGAAAAGGATGGCACAGACAGCAAGTTTTTGTTTTATAAAATTTTTCTTTTTAAAAACTTTTTTCTAGTATTTTTATACTGTAGATTCTGCAGTGAATATATTAGCTATTCCTGTTTGTTTTTAATGTTTTTAAAGGTTATAGGATCTCTTTAAGAAGTGAAGATACCTTTTTATGCTTCTAACAAGGTTTCCCAAATTCATACCACACAAAACAGAACCAGGATAAAAATCCAGTATCCTGAAACACAACTGCTTAATGCTCATTGTTATTAGGTTAGTGTCCCTCCCTCATAGAGAGACAGAGCATGGTATACTGTTCACCTGATCCAATCAGACAGCCTCTCCAAGAGCACAGGTTTTCTGAAATTGTGCCTAATTAGCAAACACTGATTCTCAAAAATTCTACTATAATATCCAATCCCTCATTATATAAAATAACATAGAACAGTGCTATCCAATAAAACTTTGTGGGATGATACAAATGTTCTATACATGTGATATCCAATACAGTAGCCACTATTCACAGTTTTAGCTTCATTTTTCTACCCTGCTTATTTCACATGCTAATAGCAGCTGAGTCCATTTCAAAAACTTGACAGCCCCTCAAAAAAGGTATAAAACGTTTCCCATGCAAAGATAGTTCAACATATGCAAATCAATAAATGTGATACATTGCATTAACAAAATGAAGGATAAAAATCCTATGATCATCTGGATACAGAAAAAATCATTTGACAAAATTCAACATCTGTTTATTATAAAAACTAAATAAACTGGGTATAAAAAGAACATGCCTCAACATAATAAACACCATATATGAAAAGCCCACAGCTAATATACTCAACAGTGAAAAGCTGAAAGCTTTTCCTCTAAGGTCAGGAACAAGACAATGATGCCCAGCTCTCACCACTTTTATTCAACACAGTACTGGAAGCCCTAGCCAGAGCAATTAGGCAAGAAAAAGAAATAAAAGGCATCAAAATCAGAAAGGAAGAACTAAAATTTTGTTTGCCGATGACATGGTCTTAGATAGAAAGCCCTTAAAGACTCCACCAAAAAGTTGTTAGAGATAATAATTCAGTAAAGTTGCAGGATACAAAATCCACATACAAAAATCAGTTGTGTTTGTATACACTAACAACAAACTATTGTAAAGAAAAATTAAGAAAACAATCCCATTTACAATAGCATCAAAAAGAATAAAATGCTTAGAAATAAATTTAACCAAGGAGGTGAAAGAAACTGAAGACACAAATAAATGGAAAGATATTGCATGCTTATGGACTGAGAGAATTATTATTGTTAAAATGTCCACACTACTCAAAGGGATCTACAAATTCAATGCAATCCCTATCAAAATTCCAATGGCATTTTTCACAGAAATAGACAAAACAATCCTAAAATTCATACAGAACCACAAAAGACCTTTAATAGTCAAAGCAATCTTGAAAAAGAACAAAGCTGTAGAAAACACACTTCCTGATTTCAAACTATAATTACAAAGCTATAGTAATCAAAATAGTATGTCATGTATTGGTATTGTAAGAGCACTATTAACTATAACAGTATTATGGCAGCCTCTTAAATTTACCTCCTTTTTCAAATCTTCTTCTACTCAAACTAATCCATCCTTACATGCAAAGTGAACACCTTCCTCTAACATTGGTTCCTTGCCAGTCTCTATTTTTCATTTCACTACTCTCCTCTACCCATTTATGCATGCAGGCTAGAAATCTACCCAATTTCCTTGTGCCCATACCACTTACCACCAAATGTCTCATTTTAGTGACTCTAACTCTACATTCCCTTATATCCATACTTTTCTCTGCATGTTTCCTATTGCTACTGTAATAAATTACAACAGATTTAGTGGCTTAAACAACACAGATTTATTATCTTACAGTTCTGGAAGTCAGAGGTCCAAAATCAGTCTCAGTGGGCTAAAATCAACATGTCACCAGGGTTTTATTCCTTCTGCACTCTCTTGGGAAAACCTGTTTCCTTGCCTTTTCCAACTTCTAAAGGCTGTCTATTCCTTGGCTCACGGTGACAAATCAATCCAACCTCTGCTTCCATCATCAAATGGCCTTTTCTGACTCCAACCTTCCTGCTTCCTTTTATAAAGACCCCGTGATTACATAGTACTCATCCAGGATCATCTCTCCATCTCAAGATCCCTATTTTAATCACATCTACAAAGTTTCTTTTGCCATGTAAGACAACATATTCACAGGTTCACATGAACATTTTTGAGGGAGCAGAGGCATAATTCAGCCTACCACGCCCTCCTCTTCTATACTCAAGGGCGCTGTTCTATTTCAGACCTCATTACCTCTCCTCTAGGCTACCTTATCATCTTCAAAATAACTGATCTTTCCATACCTAATCTCTCCCTGCTCTAATTATTTCTAGACACCATAACCAAACTAATCCTCACTGTTCAGTGATTATCACATGCCCCAAATTCACTCACTTTCCTTCTTTTTTTTAGTAGCTATTCCAAACCTTCACAACTTTCTTCAAGCTTACACCACCATTCCCCAAGTCTTTTCTTAACATTACCTTACTTTTCTATTTTTCAGGGAAAAAAAAAAGAAAGAAAGAAAGAAAAAGATTACCAGGCATGTCTCCTACCTGCAAACTTAATCTGTATCTCCATCCAACTTACATTCCACCTGAGTACAGGTGTTTCTCTTCCTATCCAAGGCTAAGTCCTCTATAATGCTCTCAATCCCATACTCTATCTAGATCCTTACTTCAGTGTGTGGTCCACAGACCAGCAGCATCAGCATCAACAGACAGCTTGTCAGAAATGCTATGTCTCAGGCCCCAACCCAGTCCTTCTGATTCAGAATCTGCGTTTAACAAGATCCCCATTAAAGTCTGAGATGCATTATACTAGGCTCCTCTACTGCAACTCTATTACTTGTGACTTCAACCCTTTGCTATCCAACTGCTATTTCCCCCCATAGAATAAATAACTCAAGTCTCTCAGATCTTTAAAAGCAGACCAAAAAAAAAACCAAGCAAATGATGGTACCTTGATACTGTATTTTTACCTCTCCTTCCAATTACAGCCAAATTCTGGCTCATATCCTCCTGACTGCAAATACTGCAGTGACCAATGGATCATACACTTTTTCTTTGGGGGTGGGGGGAGGTGGAGAGGAGAAGAAAACATAAAAATATCATTATCTGTGATGACCATGTTGACACACCCTTAAAAACACTTCCTAACCACTTTCACTACCTTTTCACCCCTGATTATTTTCTTACTTCTCTGGCTGTTTCTCAGTGCTCCTTAAGGTTCTTCTTCACTATACTCATTCTCCCACAATAATTTAACTTATGCTTATGTATGGCTTAAATTATCACCTAAATATTGATTACCCCCCCCCAAGTCATCCTCCCTACTCCCAACTATCCTACATGGACCTTCATTCAACATAATACAGCTAAAACTATTAAGCTTCCTCTCCAAACCCACCCCTTTTCTCCGTAAATATACCCTATTCTCAGGCAATGGAGTCCACTGAAATAGCAAAAATCCAGAAGTTATTCTATATTCCACATGGTCCCTTCCTCCCTTCTTCCATATCCAATTGATCTCAAGTCCTGCCAATTCTACATTTTAACTTCTCTCCAGTTTTCCTGTCTCTTTTATCCCCATAGCTACTATTTCACATTACGTCCTACATCTCTCACTTGGCCCAATTGGTACAGAAACCAAATACCAACATCATTTCCAAAATATACGTTTACCAGGTTGCCCACCTCCAGCTTCTACCTTTTCCAATTTATTCTCCATACTGCCACCTGAATATTTCAGTAGTTACCCCTCTACCAAAACTTCAGGCTTGCACTGCATTTAAAGACCCTGTCCAGCCTTCCCAAAGACCTTGTCCAGTCTCCCCAAAACACATGAAGTGCCAGGCCTAAAATGTTTCTCTCACATTCCTCTCTTCATCTCTTTTATCTGCTAAGCAAAGGGATATTTCATATCAAAGAACCAGGTCTACCACACCTCTATAAAGCCTTCCCTTAGTTAGCCAGGCAGCTGGAAAAGTTCCTTATTTCATGATCCTACCACTCTTTGACCATCTCATTAGAATACCGTATTTCCCCATGTATAAGACGCTTTTTTGAAAAATTTGGGGTCTAAAAACTGGGTGCATCTTATAGAGTGGTTGTAGATTTTTTTTACTTGCATTTCCCACTTTTTTCACACTTGTTTTTGCGCTCATTGTTGTAGGTTTTTACTTGCATTTCCCGCTTTTTTGCGCTTGTTGTCTTTGTGCTCATTGTTTCGCACTTGTTACCGGTATATTATGGTAGGTTACGTTTTGCCACGTTCTGCCCAGAAATGGCTCAGAAAAGATTTTCTTTTTTTTTTTTTTTTAAAGATTTTTACTGGGGAATTAGGAGATGGGAACAGCGCTGGGGAATTGGGGGAAGGGGAACAGATAAGTTGCTGTCCTTTTGTTCTTCAGTCTAGTTGTGGAGGACGTTGCTTCACTGGCCCAAGTTGGCACCATCATTGCTCTCTTCCCAGGCAAGGCAGATCAGTTGCCGGCTTCTGGACGGCCGCTCACAGCGGCTGCTGGCCGCTGGCTACTCACGGTAGCCCATGGCAACCCACTGCAGCAGGGGCTGCAGCCCAGCTCCAGGTTGAGCTGTTGTTCAGCATCTTAGCTGTGGAGGGCAGTGTCACTGGCCCTCATATGTGGGATCCGAACCGGGGCCTTCTGGCATCTCAAGCCAGCTCTTAACCAACGCACCACTCGGTCGGCCCAGAAAAGATTTTCATACAGTGCTGAATTCAAGTTAAAAGTGATCCAGTTTGCAAAAGTGAATGGAAATCATGCTGCTGAACGTAAGTTTGGTCCTCCTCCAACTGAGAAAACAATCCGAGACTGGCTACGGGAAGAAGAAACCCTACTGAAAACGCCATGGCAAAAGGCCATGAGAGGCAATATATGAACACAGTGATTGGTCATCAGACACCGATGAGGACAAGCTAATGGTTGGGAGTTTCGACAGTGATGAGGAGTTGTATGAATTTTATGATGAATAAAACTTGAGTTCAGTAACTTTATGTAATACATTTTTTTTCAAATTTCAGGCCTCAAAATTAAGTTGCATCTTATACACGGGGAAATAGGGTAATTAGATAATCTGTCTTCCCCAACTAAACTGAGATCACTGTATCTTCATAACCCCCACTAGAAGAAACATCACAATGACAGATGCTCAATAAATATTTGCAGAATTAAGTACACTGCTGACAGTGCTCCTATTGAATGTACTTCACCTTCGTTAGCCTAGTATTTAAGGTGCTGGCTGCATGATCTGTCTGGCCCTAATCAACCATTCCTTATAAGCTCTGAATTTGTCTAATGCTTCCATCCATGCCTTGAATCCTAGATTCACCTACTGCGAAATTCTCTTCCCTCCATTTTCTACTGAAGTCCTATTCATCTTTCAAGGCCTAGATCAAGAGTCCTTCCTTCTTCATAAAGCCTTACACCAACTCCAAGAAAGAAGCATGTTCTTCTTTCTTTGAATCCCCATAGCACCTTATCTGCATCCTCCTTATGATCTTTATCACTCTTAACTTTGTATTTTATCTACCACATTGTCTACTAGACTATATCCTCTTTGAGGAGTAGAAACCAGGTCTAATTAATTTTATCACTCCATAGCCCTCAGTTGTCTTTTATTGAATAAACAAACATACCACATCGAACTTCAGTTTACAAAACACTTTTATAGGCATTTTTCATTTGACTTGCTCTTCACAACAACCAAGGTATAGAGAAGGCAGATGGAAGAACTAAAATAAAAAGGGTTACGAAATTTATTTACAGGCCAGGAGCTATGAAGGAGTAGAGTCAATATTTATAAGACCAAGTCTTCCAATTCAAAGCCAGGCACTATTATTCTACATCCTTCCCTTCCATTTATTTAATTCTTATTTATCTTCATGGATCAAGCTAAAGTACCATTTCCTCTGTAACCTCCCCATTTGCTGAAATCCCATAACACTTGTTACATACCGCCTTGTATTTTATGTCTTTGTCTTTTAAAAACGTAAATTGCATTATGTCAAACCTTTGCCTAAAGCTCTCCAATGGCTTCTCACTGCATTTAGAATAAAAGTAAAAATCTTTACTGTGATCCACATGACCCAAACTGCCTCTCATCTTTATTACATCCTCCTTCAATCATGAGGCTCTTTTCTCATTCAAAATGTCACACTTCTCCCTGACTTGATATTTCAGCACACAGTGTTTTCTCTTGGGATGCTGAGATCATCACATGGCTGGCTCTTTCTCGTCATTCAGGTTTCCATTTATCAACTCCACAATGAGAATTTCCCTCACTAGAAAGATAAATTAGCACATATATACCCCTTCCTCCATTACCGTCTTGTTTATCACTATATCCCCAATGCCTAAAACTGTTTCTTGTATGCAGTAAGCGATCAAAAGATATTTATTGATTTGATGAAAAGAGCAAACAACAGGTAATCTATTAATACTTCTCTGAATGGCTGCAAATACTAACAGAACACTTTGCATAACTGCTATCCATCTAGTAAACTAATGGTCATAGGTCCACTGATAAAATTCTACTTAAACTAAAAAGTTAGGAGACAATGACATTTAGTTAGTTAGTTTCTTTATATAAACACTGAACTGAATTTATTATTTTTTATTAACAATCAAACATTTTACATCCATTATCAAATAGGGTTTAATGAGCAAAACTAATATTTCTAATGTAAAATATTCCTTATTTTTAATAACTAGAGGGTCATGATTAGAAAAATAATACAGTCACAAAAGAAATACAAATCACCAATAAAGAAATTAAAATGCTCCCTTCTGTCTAGTAACTAGAAAAGGCAAAATAAAATAATGGTAATAAATTTATATCCATCAGAATGACAAAAACTAGAATTTTGAAATTATCAAGTATTCTTGATAATGCACAGAAATGGTCACACATAAATTATCAGAGAGAACATAAAATTGCTAAGCCTTTTAAAAGGCAATTTGGTAGTATTTACCCTCTGTAACTTCACTCATGAAAACATTTCCATTTGTGTCAAAAAGTTATTACACAATATTCTTTAAAGGGTTGTTTGTAATATAGAAAAAAATAGCTTAATGCCCAACAACTGATGGTTAAATAAAGCTTGATAAATTTCATTATGGAATTTTATGTAGCCATCTTGAAAGATCTTCAAATCATACAGCTAAAAAAAAGGCATGTAAATAACATTTATGGCATAACGTTCTTAATGTTTATGGGTACATGTGTGCATGTTAAGTATACGAGTATACGCTGAAAAGGGATATACACCAGTCTTACATGGTTATGTATTTAGAAGGGAATGGGAATGAAAAAAACATTAAAGGGTTTCTTTCACGTATTGTTCTGCATGCCTCTGTACTGTTTTCAAGCATTTCATATGTAAGTTTTAAACAGAGTGTACAGGTTAAAAGTAGTTAAATAATTTTACCATAGAAAACTGGTTTAAAGATAAACACCATCAGAAATTACTATAAACCAAAATGTATAGTATGAAAAAACAATGTCTAACTCTTTAATAAAAATGAAAAAGCTTGTACAGATGTATTCCTATTTCACTACACCAACTGCTTAACTTCAAAGAATTAAATCTAGAAAATCATGAGTGCTTTAAGTAACACTAATTACATAAAGAAAATACTATCAACACTAATACATAAATTTTCCATAATGAATAGGAGATTTCTTCTTTTCCTAGCCCCTAGAACAATGATGGATAATTACATTGGCTCATGTTTAAGAGTCAAACAAACCATCCAGAATTTTTTTCTAACACCAAAAATTAGATTCTAAGGGAAACAATTTTAATCAAAAAATAAAATTAGACGTTTATGAAAAATTCACAACCATATCATTTTGTAGACAAACACTAAATACTTTCCCTATATAATCAGGAACAAGAAAACCAAGTCCAATCTCACCATTTCTAATCAACATTATACTTGAGATTCTAGCAATTTCAATTCGGCAAGAAAAATAAAAGGAATTCAGACTGAAAAAAAAGTAAAACTATCTCTAGTATATGACATAATCTTGCATATAGAAAATCCTAAGGGATCCATTGAAAAATATTAGAACTAAGAAACAAGTCAGCAAGATGACAGGAAAAGTGATCAATATAAAAAAATCTATTGCAGTTCTATGCACCAGTAATGATCAAAATGAAATTATGAAAAAAAAACCCAAAAAACTCCCATTACAAAAGCCTTAAAAGGAATAGCTAGAAATAAATTTAACAAAAGTAGTACAAGGATTGTACCATGAAAACTTCAAAACACCACTGAAAATATTAAGGAAAACCTAAATAAATGCAATGACATTTCATGTTCATGTATTAGATGACTTAACATTATTAATATGACAATACTCCCACCTTGATCTACAGATTCAATGCAATCCCTATGCAAGTCCCAGCTACCTTTTTTGCACAAACTGGCAAGCTCATCCTAAAAGTCACATGGAAAAGTCCCACCCCCAAAAAAGAAAAACAAAGTCAAAGCAATCTAATAGAACAAAGTTGGAGGACTCACACTTCCTGTTTCAAAAATTACTGCAAAATTACATAATAATCAAGACTGTGTGGTACTTGGCATAAGGATGGGCATATAAATAAATGGAATAGAATTGAGAGTTCAGAAATAAACCATCACATTTATGGTCAGTGAGTTTTCAACAAGAATGTCAATACAATATAACGGAGAAGCAACTGGGACAACTGCATATCCACATGCAAAGGAATGAAGTTGGACCTCTTTTTCTCACCATACACAAAAATTAACTGAAAACAGATCAAAGACCAAGGTGTAAGAGCTAAAACTGTAAAACTCTGAGAAGAAAATATAGAAATAAATCTTTGTGACTTTCAATTAGGCAAAGCCTTAGCTATGACACCAAAGCACAAAGCAACAAAAGAAAAAATAAACTGGATTTCATCAAAATTAAAAACTTTTGTGCTTTAATGGACATATCAACAAAGAGATACAAAAAAAGAAAATATTTGCAAATTATATGTCATTACCATAATTTAACAGCTCCCCTATTCATAGTACTTAGGTTGTTTCAAGTTGTTTTTTATTAGGTAGGCATTATGCATCCTACTTTACAAGTAGAAAGACCAGGGATCAAAACAATAAGTAAATGGAACTGCTTGATTGCTTGATATTGCTCTGTTACAAAAGTACCTAAATCCACATCTGTATAATTTTTCAGTCCTTACTTTTTCATTTATACTGGATATTTACCCAGCTAAACCAAGGCATAAGATCTGCTAACCGGGTGTTTTGGTTGTTCTGTTGACACTTCACACTAGGAATTCTTTTCTTCTTCTCCTTGTGAGACCATAGACAATGACTCAGAAGCTAAGTGACCTGTCCAAAACTACACTGTTAGAATGGCCAAAGTGCTTATGAAAAGTCACTTAGAGAAAACTGCATTTCTTTGTATTAATACTGACTCTGCTGAATATAAGAATTCCTTTCTAGGAGGAGAAATGTCACAAGTCACATCAAGGGATTTGTATCTGGAATATATTAAGAATTCTTAAGATTCAGCAATAATACAAATGGGTTTTAAGATGGGTAAAGGATGTGAATAAACATTTCCAAAAAAAGACATACAAATGGCCAATAAACAAATAAGAAGATGCTCAACATCATTAGTCACAATGAGATACCATTTTAAACACCAAGATGGCAATAATTAAAAAGATAACTATTGTCATGGATGACCCTCATGTATTGCTGGTCAGAATATAAAAATGATGCAGCCACCTTAGAAAACAGTTTGGCAGTTCCTTAAAACGTTAAAAATAGAAATACAACCCAGAAATTCCACTCCCATGTATATACCTAAGAGAAAAAAAAAACATAACTCTATGCAAAAACTGTACATAAATGTTCACAGAAGAGTAATTCTTAATAGCCAAAATATGGAAACCCAAACACCCATCAACCAACAATAAAATGTGAAATATGCATACAATGGAATATTTTGCCCTGAAAAGGAATGAAGTACTGAGACACAGCACAACATAGATGAATCTTAAAAACATTATGCTTAAGTGAAAAAACACGAATTATATTTCATCTGTATGAAATGTCCAGAATAGGCAAATCCATAGACAGAAAGTACATCAGTGGTTCCCAGGGGCTGAGGGAGGTAAGAATGGGGAGTGACTACTACAGGCAGTTTCTTTTAAGGGTGATTAACATGTTCTAAAATTAGTGGTAATGGTTGCACAACTCTGTGAATATACTAAAGACCACTGATTGCACCACTGAAAATTAGAGTAAATTGTATGGTGTGTGTGAATTATATCTCAAAAAAGATGTAATTTTTAAAACTAGAAAAAAATGAATAACATAACACTGAAATGTTTTGTTTGTTCTAAAAGTATACTTCCTTTATGTTCCTCATGTAACACTAAAAGTCAACACATGGCTGAATTTTTACAGATCGGCTCGGACAAATAAGTTCCAGTTCACTGAGCACAAACTCCATGTTTGTCTTCATGTTTCAGTGAAGACAGAAAAAGATGGTGAGAAGTAGAGAGAGAGCTTAATACTTGATTTGTCCAAAGGCAGATACTTTTGATTAGTCTAGCTCTAGTCATTATGAATCTATTCATAGGCCAATATCAGACCCTGTTAGTATCAACAGGATTTTTTTTTAATTCTGAAGTTCTGGATATTTTCTTATCCAAATCACTTTATCATTTGCTGGGTGACTATTACATATCATATTCTTTGGTTGGTGCTTAAGAGACACTAAGATTTAAAAAGAACCACATGGAACTTACAATCCAGTGGCTAAAGTGGAAACAAAATACTATGGAAAAACCTCGTCAAACTACATAAGCCAGAAGTAGAATAAGTCAAAGTACTGAGGAGTAAAAAGCAGTCCGTGTAGAATTCCATACCCAGCAAAATATCTTTCAAAATAGAGGCTTTCAGACAAACAAAACAGCAGACCTGCATTATAAGAAATGTTCAAAGCCATTCCTTCGGCCAGAAGAAAATACTACATAGAAGCTTGGATGTACACAAAGGGAAAAAAACTTATCGCAAAGGTACATAATACAGTAGACATAAATAACTTTTCTCATTTTAAAATTTTATGTCTATATATAACATACGTAAGTCATACATATATAGAAATAAAACATGGCAAGAATACTACAAATCAGCCAGGAAGAGCGCAATGATTATACCAACATGGGCCAGTGAAGCAACGTCCTCCACAACTAGACTGAAGAACAAAAGGACAGCAACTTGTCTGTTCCCCTCCCCCAAGTCCCCAATAAAATCTTAAAAAAAAAAACAAAAACAAAAAAACATGAGGAAGAAAATGGAAGTACACTCTTGTAATATTATATTATACATAAAGGTAGACAGATAAATTGAAGATGTATATTTTGAACCAAGGAGAAAATCTTTGTGGCCATGAGTTAGGCAAAGTTTTGGGTTTTGTTTGTTTGCTTTTTGGATGGGGTGCACAAAAAGCACAAATTATTTTTTTAAAAATGCTAAATTGGATTTCATCAAAATTTAAAACTTCTGCTCTTTGAAATTACTGTTAAGGAAAGGCAAGCCACAGACTGAGAAAAAACATTTACAAAACATGTATCTGACAAGGAGCTTGTATATGGAATATGTACAGAATTCTTACAACTTAGTAAGACAATCCAGTTCATAAAGAATATGGACAAAACATTTTAAAACACTTAACAAAAGATATGAAGAGCAAATAAGTACATGGAAAGACACTCAACATTATTAGTCATTAGGGAATCGCAAATAAAACCACAATATGCCACTAAACATCCACTGGAACAGCTAAAATCAAAGTCTGACAAAAACTGAAGTCTTAGTGAGGATGGGAAGCACCTGTAATGCTCAAATAATAAAAATAAAAGACTCAAATGTTCACAGAAGCTTTGTTCATAATTGCCAAAAACTGAAAACAACTCAGACGTTCCTCAACTAGGTAAATGGATAGGCAAATTAATGGTATATCCATAAATGGAATATTCCTCAAAAATAAAAAGAAAACCACTTGAACATGCAACAACATCAATGCACCTCAAAACCATGCTAAGTGAACGCAGACACCAAAGACTACATACCATAAAATCCCATTTGTATCAAGTTCAAGAAAGGTAAAACTAATATGACAGAAAGCAGATAAGTGGTTGCCAAGGACTATCACAGGTAAGAGGGGTAGGGGACGGACTGCAAATGGATACGGGGAACTTTTGGGGGTCATGGAAACGTTCTTTATCATGATTGTGGTGGTGGTTACAGAAGTGTAACTCTTTGTCAAAACCCATTCAACTGTACAATTAAAATCAGTGAATTATACTGTGTGTAAATTATGCCTCAATAAAACTGATTTTTGTTTTAATTGAATGACTAAAATATGTCCAATATACCAAAGAAGAGGGGAGGCGAAGACAACTCTAATACAATCCTGGATGTAGGAAGTATCCATAAAAGTGATCTCAGTGCTAAAATAATTAATCACTCTGGATAAGATTAATGAAGGCTTCATAGAGGACATCTGAACTATAGTGGGAAGAATGGGCAATAGGATTGGCCAATTGAGGGAATGAAATAAACTAAGGTACAGGGGGCTTACAATTCCGTTTTTAAAATTGTAAGGAATCCAGACCAATAGATATAGAGAACAAGCTCTTGGTTACCAACGCGGGGGAGGTGGGTGAGGGGTAGGTGAAATTAAAAAATTAAAAAAGAATCTGAGGTGTAATTTATCTTTTCACTCTTATCCTGTTCAATTGCTCTACAGCTGCCAAGGCAGTAATTGCAGTGATCAGTGATTCAGACTTATTGAGCAAAGGGCCTTAAGTAGGCTGGTTTCATTTAAAATTTCGAAAGGTTTTATTATTCAAGTAAACCTGAGATAGGGCAGTAGGCCTCCATGGAGCAGTCATACTAATGGCTCTTGAATTATGAAGGGAAGTCAGTCCCATCATCAATGTTTCAGTTATGAATATGTAACTGGGAATTTTTCAACTGGTAAAACCAACCAGCATTCTAATGAAGAATAATCTCATTATTAGTAGCATATAGAGTGCTGTACAATCTTTTAAAAAGCTGCCTTTGTTTACTGAGGTATTGCTTGTAATAGAAAATACGAGGAACTACTCAAGTGTCCATCTATAAGAGACTGGTTCAATAAACTAGGAGGCAGCGGACCCACACAATGGAATACTATGAAGCTCTGATAAAAGAATGAGGGCACTCTCACAGTACCAACATGGAAAGATCCCCAGGACATACTGCTAAGGACAAAAAGTAAGTTACAAAACAGGTTATATAACATGCTGCCTTTTGTATAAAAGAGGAGGCAGAGAAATAAGAACAGGTATTCATTCACATTTGCTTGTATTTACATAAAGCAACACTAGACAGATATATCAGAGACAACTGAGTGGCATATAATAAAGGGCAGGGGGAAAATTTTTATTCACCCACATTGAGTAAACCTTTATCATCTCCTCCTCCTTTAAAAAAAAACAAAAAACAATAGTAAGGAGTCAGTTTATATCATGATCAGCATATATAGTAAGAAATAGGGTAGTTTAAGTGAGCCTGGGGTGGGGAATCTTAAATGCCCAGTTCAAGAATTTGATTCTATAAATATGTTTTATAATACAATGGTATTTTAAGATTAATTTGAATGCAGAAAACAGGAGAGGCTTGAAGAGTAACGAAGAGTAACAGTCTAAAAGCAAGCAGACTCAACAATAAGTCTATAAACTAAGGAGTTTCAAACTAAAGAGTGGACTAAAGACCACTAAAAAAGGACCAACAGAACAAGCAATTTATTGGAAGCGGGAAGGGAGAAAACATAAGTATTACTAAAGTCTGGGCACTGGGAAAAACTAATACCAATTAAAACACATGCACCCACACATCAAAAACTTAAAACATAAATAAGGTTAAAAGACAAAAGACAAACTCATGAAATATACTTGTGTGGCTAATGCCACAAAAAAAGTTAATACCTCTAACCCAAAAAGGACTCATAAATTGGGCCGGCCGAGTGGCTCAGTTGGTTAAGAGTTAGTTTAAGAGCGCAAGCTCTGAGCAACAGGGCCGCCGGCTCGATTCCCACATGGGCCAGTTACACTGCGCCCAAGCTGAGCTGCTGCTGAGCTGCCAACAGGTGGCAGGATGGCTCAGCTGGCGAGAGCACAGGCTCCTAACAAGACTGCCTGTTCGATGGTGGGCTACACCTGCCGGCAACTAAGACTGAACTCAGCACCTTGAGCTAAGCTGCTGCCAGGGTGGCTCAGGGGATAGAGCACATGCTCTTAAAAACAAGGCTCCTGGTTTGACTCCCGCATGGGATGGTGGCTATCCCCACCCACAACTAAGATTGTAACACGGCACCTTGAGCTTAGAGGCCACGAGCTGCAGATGGGCAGCCAGGTGGGGACTGGCGCCCTCCACAACTAAGACTGAAGAACAACTTGGCTGTGCCCCTCCCCAATTCCCCAACACTGTGCCCCTCCCCAATTCCCCAACACTGTTCCCCTCCCCCAACTCCCCAATTTTTTAAAAGACTCTTAAATTAATAAAACAAAAATAAATCAATAAATTAGAACATCCAATAAACAGATGGAAATAAATTCAGCCTTATTAGATACTAAAGGAATGCAAATGAAAACAATAATGGGTTAGTTGACAATGCCAAGTGATGGTGAAACTGAGGAAATGAGCACTCCCCACAATGTTGGAAAATACAAATTGGTAAAAACCTTCTAAAGATGCAATATAACAGTATATCAAAACTATTATGCATATCATTTTTGGTCCAACAATTTTAACCCTGGGAAATCCAATCTGGAAGATATTATGGGACAAATGCACACAAAAGAATGTGCAATAAATACATACACATAACAAAAATTAAAAAATAAGAGTCTAGGAAAATAGACTTGGCCAAACAAGTTACGTTACATCCCTGCAACACAGAACACTAGGAGTCAATGAAAAGAATATACTATGAAGTAGAGGGTACAAAACAGCATTGTAGTATGTTCCCATTTATGTAAAAGCTTATGACCTTATACATATATGCATAGAGAGGTTGCGAATAATGTTCATCAAAATGTCTTATGTGATCATCTCAGGAGGTTGGATTCAGGGGGACTTTAGTTAATCTCTTACACTTGTCTATGCTAACTGAAAATTTCTACCATGGGCCTGGCCTCTATTATCTTTGTAAACAGGTGAAAAATAATGAAGAGCAGTATCTGGGGGGGAAAAAAAACGACTACAAGAGAGGTGAAATAACTAATTTAATATTAAATAAACTAAGTTTGGAGTATCAATAAACTATCTCAGTGAAAGTGCCCCTATCCAACTGAAAATGAAAAAACAGAAAAGTGGGGAGGCATGCAGCCCATTAACTATTCTCAGTTTTCAGTTCCTCTTCTCACTACCCTTTTCATTTCCATTTTATATAAATTCTAGTTTTTAACCTAAATTTTATCCTGCAATCTACATTCACTTTATTTTTCAAATATATTAAGAACACTAGGTTCTCCCACAATTTAGTTGTGCAGTTTGGAAATTCACAGGACAAAAACCACTACAAACAATACTCCTGTTTCTAGCTTGATATTTTTGCTTCCAACACCCACTTTAAAACTTACAAATACCTACATATGAAAGCCAACCATAGACAAAATAAAAAAAAAACCTCAAGTGATATTCATAGAAAAAGCACACAAGAGAAAAGATTTAAATGATCTTAAATATGAATAGTAGGCAATATTAATTTTAAACTGGTTTTTCAGAATAGCTATAATTCTTCAAAGTTAGGAAATAAAAGCTTGACATACCGTTTGCTCAGAAAAGTTTCACCATAAAAACCAGATCATTTATCTTGATCAATACAACAGAGTAAAAATATAAACACTAGGTCTGATTTTGTTCTCCTCACACTGAAAGTGACTCCCAGCATCCCTGACTCATTCCAGCAAAGCAGAAGCTAGGAGGAGGAGGTTCTTAAATTCTCTCCTTATAAATCAAGACAATTAATTTCCCCACCCTAGAGTATACATGGACCAAAAATAGCAAGTAAGTTCAGAGATACAACTGGTATCTGTGCAAAAGTTGATTTGTGGAAAATAATGCTATCTCTATTAATTCAATTACTAATATGCTTCGGAAGTTGTCCTGTAGAAGCTTATAATCTAGTAGGGAAAACACAAATGCAGCCATCCAAATAATTAAAACATGAAATAGAATTTTTTAAGCTCTAAACAAAGATAAAGTAAAGTGCTCTAGGGATATAAGAAAAGGAATGAAATATTTCTAGATGAATGGCAAAAGGTCTCAAGATGGTGGAATTTGAGCTGGGTTTTGAGTACAAAGCTGGAGGCATAGAAGAGAAAAAGGTGCATTTCAAGCTAAAAGATCAGCAAGAGTAAAAATATAGAGCAATAAAAGTGCCTCTAAAAATAGAATTCTGATAGAATGGGGCAAGATCAAAAAAGGCATTACCTGATGATGCATTAGAAAGCTTGGACTTAATTCTACATAATGGAAGTGATACAATCTAACTACATTTTAAGAAAACTCTCCTGATAAAGAATGAACTAGGAAGAAAAGAATGGATGAACAGGGAAGAAAAGAATGGATGAACAGGGAAGAAAAGAATAACAGAATAACAGGAAGCGTAATTTTAAAAATATGAGGGCCTGAACTAAGGTGCTAGAAAGGGAAATGGGATTAGTGTTCTGAACAAAAATGTAATAAGGACTGAATAGACGTAAATGTCTGGTAAAGTTTGATTAGAGAAGGAGCAGAACACAAGGCCATCTTGAGAATGAAAGAAGTGATTACAGATTTGGAGACTTAAAACAGTTCACGTAAATTTCCATCCCTTCTGAGTGTTTGTTTCTGCGTTTATTCTAGTATCCTACATTTTTGACACTTTTAAAAAGCATTTTAAGAATTCCATCCATCTAAGGATACTTATGGCTTATTTCTATTAAGTACGTATCAAATCAGCAGCATTTTATGAGTGATTTTTTTTTTTTGTATTCTGGAATGTCTTTGTATTTTATATATTTTCAAACACCAGTTGTTGGGACAAAACACTAAATAATCCGTGACCGATACCCCACATTCACTTGAAGTGAATACTAACAAATTCACTTATTTACATCTAGGGTCCACCCATCTTTAGATTCTCAGGGTCTCGATACTTTTCCGTAATGGAGACTTCTGCTGCTTCTTGGTGGGATAGAACACTTCCACAGGTTGAGAGAGAGAACCAATTAGGAGTATATGTAACAATTTACTGTACTAACTTAACTGATCAGACTTGAGTGACTTCAGATCAAGATATTCCATTACAAAACAACCATCAATAACTAAGTGTAATTAATGTCTTTAAGAAATGATTTTAGCATATTCATAAAAGCTACTAATAAGTAAAGACAAAATAAGCTGAAAGAATCTACAGAAGTATTTGTTTTTTAAAATCCTCATCCCAAGAATATAGACAGAACTACCCTTCAGAACCACATCCCCCACCCAAATAAAATCTTCAAAATGCTGCAAAGATTAGCCAGGAAACAGAAATTAATAAACACACAAATGGGTTGAATTTTAGCAAACCAGATCACTATGTCAGATGATCATTACGTGAATGCCAGGTGAAGTTCAATACAGCATAGTATCAAGAGCATGTACTTTAGAACCAGTCCAGCATTTGAATCTAAGCTGATCTTGGAACAAATCACTGAACTTTTAAGAGTTCCAGTTTCTCAACCTATCAATGGGAATACCACATGGGTTTTTGGGGTGAATGTATGCTAAGTATTTATCAATGCCTGGCACATAGTAAAACCCAAATGTCAGTACCATTCCCTCCCTTTCCTAAACAGCCCCTCTCTTCAGTACACCCTCACATTTATTATAGAGTCAAGCAAAAATTATGTGACTCCCCACACCCCAACAGTCAAGTAATAAAGAAAACATGGTAAACCGGTTTCATAGGGGGAAAAGTAAAGCTAAGAAGGGACTGATGAAAAGAAAAGTGTAATAAGTAAAGGACCAAAGATTCAGATGAAAGCAAAGAGCAGGTTGTAAAGTAGATTATCAATAAAATGGAGTGGATTTATTCTAGGAACTAACACCAAAAAAATCAGCAATACCAAGGTTTCAATACTAGTATTTTGAATGTGTATGCACTTCCTTAAAAATATCTACACTGAGGGCCAGCCAAGTGGCTCAGTTGGTTAAGAGCTCGCTCAAGAGTGTGAGCTCTGAGCAACAGCAGTTCGATTCCCAGCTCAAGCTGAGCTGCCAATGAGCTGCCAACAGGTGGCAGGATGGCTCAGCTAAAAACAAAAAACAAATAAAAAATACCTACACTGACAATTCATTACAATATACCTCATTTTGCAGTGTATAATGTGCACTTTTTTGGCCCAAATTTGTGAGGGAAAAATAAGGGCGCACATTATACACGTGCAGCACTAATTCCATATCTATATAAATGTTTTTAGTTCTTTTATTAATGCTTATGAGGGCCGGCTGAGTGGCTCAGTTGGTTAAGAGCTCGCTCAAGAGTTTGAGCTCTGAGCAACAGCGGTTCGAGTCCAGCCCGAGCTGAGCAGCCGCTGAGCTGCCAACAGGTAGCAGGATGGCTCAGCTAAAAAAAAAAAAAAAAATGCTTATGAGTTAAAATAATACGCTGGAATACGATAATCAGTTCTGTTGAACTTACGATGAACTTGCAACGACAAAGAGTTCTTGGCTTTCTATGATGCGTGTATTATCGTAAATTTGTTACCGGTACATAAAATTTCTGCTACCTTTTATCTGTTCTTGTGTTTTGTATTTATTTGTTACATAAAATCTCTTGTACCATAATGTTTAGAAATAAATGCTAAAATTCCTTTTTAATACAAAAAACAAGTACCTAAATGTAAACAAATAAAATTTAAATTAAAAAGTTAAAACAAAAGATTTTTCCCATGGAAGTTTGGGCCAAAAACGTGGGAGCACATTATACATGGCAAAACACTGTAAGCTGTAGGTGGGCTGGGAAAAGTTCACATTGCTGTTTCCTGCAGCATAACACATGGTCTATATTAATACTTACGTAATCCAGGCCCACAATAATATTTCATATGCTCAGTAAACTCCATCATCCTGCTGGATATTATGCTGAGCACTAGGATTACAATGGTGGGCAAGACAGGCTGGTTGCCTTCATGGAGCTCCCAATCCAGCAGAACGTTGTTTAATATTCATTAAACAACATGGGCCACCTACCACAATTACTAAATTCTAAAAGTAAATAAAACTTTTTGCATTAAACTGAACAAGTGAGTTCAATGGTTTCCTAAAGAGTAACAATACATTTGCTATATTCAAAAATCTTAAGTTTTTCAACTATTTTAGCTATAAATTCTGGGCCCCACATTTTAAGGAGGACATTTGACAAATTAGATATAATGTGAAAAGTCTAAAAACGTACTTTATGAAAAATGAATTTTTTTGGTCAAGAAAAGAAAAGACTCAGAAGACATGGCAACTGCCTTTAACTTTAAAGAGGTAGCATACAGATTTGCTCTGTATCATTCCAAAGCTTTAAACTTAAAACAGTGGGTAAAAGTTACATGGAGGTGGATTTCTGTTTCAACATGAAGAATTCTAACTCAAGCTATTCAACAATATCTCAACCACGTTACATTTGTGTAATAGTCTACACTATTTCTATACTTTACGAAACATAAATTTTCATTTACTTCTTGAAATAATCCAAAAATAAGTATTTCCCTGTTCCAGTTTAGGAAGCTGAGTTTCCAAGGGTCTTGCTAAGACCCTGGCAAACTAAGACTAAAACTCGAGTCCCAAATCTAACGCAACACGCTGTCTTCAAAGCGATGTCTTTCTGCATCTAGATGTATTCAGGCATGTACCAAATGGCCAGCTGTCAGGAGTGTTGGCCAAAATATTCTAAAGCTTATTCCAAATCCAATCCTTGAGAAATACTAGTGGTCAATACAAACACCATGAAAAGATTCAGTAATGAATGGTCTTCTAGAAAGCAAGCTTCATGAAAGCAAGGACATTGGCCTTTCTTAACTGCTATACCCCGGTCCCTAAGCTGTATCTGACATATAATATGTGCTCAATAAATATTTGTTAATCATGAATAATTCTAATCGCACATACCACTACTACATAATATAAACAAAACACATAGCACTACTAGATAATAAAGAAACTTGCAAAAGCATCCAACGAAAAAATCTGAAAAACACAAAATCCATTCTTAAAATTGCACCATACACTTAAAATTGCTATTTAAAGTCCTGAAACTTAACCTAATCAGTTTTTAAAAATAAATTAAATGGAAAAAATGCAAACCTTTTGGCAAGCCTAAAATATCTTAACTAAAAGTAAAATATACAGTCTTACAAGATATAAAGGCTAAATTTGGTGTAATGAGTCTTCAGTGTTGACAGTCTTTGCTTAAAGCATCAATCAACTAGGATTTTAAGTGTGCCTGCACACTTAGCAGGAATGAAGAGGTTTATACAGCTGTTTTGGTTTAAATACAAACTCACACCTACATCTCTACTCACATCACATCTTTACAAACATTTACCTGGCTGACATTTCAAAAACATCTGCTAATTTTACAAGTACAGTACACACATTGTACTGAGATTCAACACAACTCGTACTTAAAGGTACCTAGCATCCACTTAGCACTACTGAAAACTAAGACCAATAGGAAAACCACAATCAATGCAAATGTCATTTTGTAATACCTAATACCCTAAACTACAAGGCCTAGAATTTCCAGACATCTTAAGGAATGTAACAACATGCAAGAGTTACTTTTAATTCACACTGCTTAACAGATAGTATGTATCAATACTCACATTTTTTTTTTTTTGGAGAATATATAAGAAGCAAGGCATAACAGCTATAGAAAAGATTTACTCCAATTGCACTAGGTTAAATTATACCTTTTAAAGATTTCTGAACAAAGATCCTAATATTTAAAGGTCTAATTAACTTTAAAGTAAGTGTAAATAGTAACAACAGTAAATAGGGTAAAAGCATAAAAATATACTAAGCCATTTTACCTTGGTTACATTGGATTACACCAATTAGATTCCCTTTATATGTTATTAGCAACTGGGTGTCATCACAAACCAACACAAAAACCACAATCTTGTCATTTTTCTAATTTTTTTGAAATTATGACTTTGAAAGATTGTGTAAGAAATTATTCCAAACAGGAATATTGCAAAATGGATTATCTTCCTTATCTTCAGAATTTAGAACTTCATAGTCCTACAAAAGCTTCCACATAAGCTCTTTTCGCATATTAAAAGAATATACTTTACAAAAAGACTGCTTTTCCCATCTTGTATTATATGACACATTTGCAATCTATACCTAACTGACATAAGCACGTGATTCAAATTCTCCTTTACAATATTTAGCCCTAAACTGCAGTCCATTCCCAAATCTCCAACAATGAAACATCTTCAGAGAGCTTTCAAAATTATGACAAATTAAGCTCTGGTTTACCCAAATTAACTGCACTGGAAAAACAATCAGCAGTTGAGAAAAACCTGCTCGTATATTAATGTAACAAGTTTAAAATTCTGAACTCTTCCTTAGAAATCATTCCTGCCTGAATGAAGCAAGGAGAAAAGCTCTGTTGGACCTGACCTGTTGCTTTGTCCCTCCAACCCCCTAAAAGGTGTCAGAGGCGCCAAAACGCCTCTCACTACTAGAAACGCTTCCGAAGTTGGGTTTTCTAGTCTCCGGTGGCTTGGAAGAGCCCAATCACCACTTTCCCTGCCTCCGAGACCTGGCCAGTCCAGCTAAAGACGAACGCACGGGACAGCGGGCTCACCTGATCACAGGGCTGTAAGGGCTCCGGGAGCGGCGCCAGCTGCTGCTGCTGTAGGGGCTGGGAGACACGTCGCCGCCCCGCTCATATGAGCTGTGGCGGCTGTAGCTAGGGGAGCGCCGGCGGCTGTAGGGGCTCGGGGAGCGCGGCAGCCGCCGAGAATACGGGCTGCTGCCACCTCCTGCCGGGCTGGGGGACTTGCGGCTCCTCAGGCTCTGCGAGGCCCTGTGAGACACCGGGCTGTCGTCCCGGCCTCCCAGGGGGCTCAGGGACCGCTGCCGCCGCCTGTAGGCCTTAGGCTCGGTCTTCTCCTCCCGGTAGGCCTTGGGCGGCTCTTTGTAGGCCGAAGGCGGCTCCTTGGACGATTTAGTCCGGCTCCGGTGAGCCTTCAGATCTCGGTCCTTGCGGCTGCTACTGCTGCTAGACGTGGCCGAGGCGCTTTTCCGGCGGCCGCCGCTACTGCTGCTGCTGCCGCTCTTGGCTGCCTCGGCCCGCTCCTCGCCGCTGTGGCTGTGGCGGCTGCGGGACTTGGAGGCCTCGCTGCTGCCGCCGCGCTGCCCGTCCCGCCGCCGGTGCTCGCGGTGGCGCTCCTTGCTGCGGCCGCTGCTGCGGCGGCGGTCCCGGCGGGGCCTGCGCCCCGACCCCTCCCCGCGCCGCTGGGTGCCGGAGGAGGAGGCCGGACTCCCGCCGCTGCCCCCCGTCCCCCCGGCAGCCGTCGCCGCCGTTGCCGCGCTGGCGCCCCCCAGCAGCAGCCCCTGCTCGGACTGGGAGCTCACATCCTCGTATTCCACCAGCGGCGTCACACCCCCGCCGCTACTGGCACCGCCACCGCCGTCCTGCTGCGGCTGGGGCAGCGAGAAGACCCGACGCTTCTCCGCCTCCTGCCCGGCGCGGGGCCCGCGGCGCCGCTTCTGCCGCCCTCCTGGGCGCCTCTTGCCTCTCGCCAGCCGCTTGACCTCCAGAGGGGGGCCCGGGCTGAAGCAAGAGGAGGAGGCCGCGGCGGCGGCGGCTGCGGCGGCGGCGGCCGTGCCGGGAGCAGCCAGGAAGAGCAGAGGCGGCGGGGGCGGCGGCGGTTGCAGGAGCTGCGGCTGCAGGAGCGGCAACAGCAGCGGCGGCTGCTGAGGGGACAGGAATCGCCTTCGCTTGCGGCGTTCCTCCAACTTCTTCTCCGCCCAGCTCAGACCCCCGCCTCCCCCCAGCGCCGTGTCCGAGCTGCTCGGCATCGCCTAGAGCTCGCCGCAGAGCGCGGCGCGGGTGCGGCCTCCCCCCGGGTCAGATCCTGGCCATCTCCCGCGCCGGAAACGGGAACAGCAGCGGCAGCGAAGGGACACCGAGCACCAGGGCCGGCCGGGAGACACGCCACGATAATCCGGGTTGGGACTCGGGTCCCTGGGTTCCAGGTCACAGTGGGGTACGCAGCGGCCTCCAGGCCTGAGGGAAGCAGGAATCCGGGCGGCAGAGCTCCCGATCGTGCCCGTCGTCCTATCCTCAGCAGCAAAAACACCAGATTCGCCGGGCGCTGACCTGCGAGGGAGTCCGGAGTCCTCCAAGTGCCCCCGGGGTGGGGGAGCGGCCTCCGCCGCGCTCTCAGCTCAGGCAGCGCAACGCGGAAGTACCACCTTCGTCGCCGCTTCACTCCATCGCGCCCTGACGTTGGGTGCGAGTTCAGGGGAGGGGAGTGGGCGAGACAACAACACGCCTCTGCCGCCTCCTCCTCTGCGTCGACGTCGTCCTCCAGGGGTGGCGGCGACACACGGCGGGCGCCTCAGAAGTGGCTTGGGCCTGACAACTCCCGGCCTAGGGCCTCGCGCACTCTGTTGCCCGCTGGGACGGCCGGCGGGGCGGGGCAAGGCGGGGGCGACCGGGCTGCGGCTCTCGGCTGGGGCAGCGAGTGTGCGGGGCTGGGCGGGGGTCTGTTTCCGGGGAGATGGGGCGGGGGGAGGGGGGCCTTTCTGAGTCTGTGGTGGCGGGTATGGGCCTTGACTTTCTCCGCCGCCGCGAGCAGAGGTTGGCGAAGCTGCCCCTTTCCTCCGTTCCCCCCGCCTCACGAGGAGGCTTCTGGTGTGCGCGACCGGCCCCGACTCGCTCCTCCCCTTCCCTCTCCGCTCCTCGTCAGGGGGGAGGGCGACGGGACTTGCTGTTTGGGCCCTAACCTCCACAACCCCTCCTCCTCCCTCGCTCTTTCGGCCTTTTCCTTAGGCCCAGACGCAAGGCCAGGAGCGCGCACGCACGTCACGCTCTGGAAAAGCCGTAGGTGAGTGGTGTTAGGGGACAAGGAGGCGGGAACAAAGTTGCCGCGCACCGGCGTGCTCGCTCCCGCCAGCGACGGGCATTGGACCGGAAGTGGTGTGACGTAACTACTTCCGGTGGGGGTGGAACTATGTGTGAAGAAGGGTTAAAGAAAGGAGAGGCTTCTGCACTGCCCACTGCTGTCGTTTGAGACTCTCGCAGTGATGGCCCGCCGCTTGTGCCTGTTGCTTGCGTCCAGCGTGCATTGCCTCACCGATTTTCTTGCAGGCACCGCATTGCCTGCTTGTTGAAAGGTCACGGCGCGAGCCAAGAATCTAAGAGACCCTGAGATAAATAATGTCCTTAGTGGCCTTCTAGACTTGGTAGTCACCCGTCATCTACTTTCACTGAAGCCCTGGAGGGGGGATGGGGGGGGGGGGGTTGAAACAGCTGCGAGAGCAGAAGAGCAGGCACCATGAGTTAGAAGGCAGAGGTGGCTTTAAGCTTAAACTGCCTCAGGTACATACAAGTTCCAGGCCCCATCGTAACTTAAAAACACGCTTGGGAATCACTGTGTCAAGTTTAGATCACATTGAAGTTTACTTTTTTTTAAAAAAGCAAATTAATCCGGGGAATAAATGTGCTGTCAAAAGGAACTATTGAAAAATCCTGAAATTATTATTACCAGCAGCCTTGAAGTGCAAACATCTTGTTCAAATGAAGGCTGCCCTCATGCAAAAGAATGAAACTAAACTGCTATCTCACCATATTCCAAAATTAACTGAAAATGAATCAGAGTAAAACATAAGACCTGAAACAATAAATTCCACAGAAGAAAACATAGGTACTAAACTTATGGACCTTTGGTTTAGAGGGCATTTTTATGAATTTGACCTCATAGGCAAAGTAAAAGCAAAAATAAATGAATGGGACTATATCACACTAAAAAGCTCTGCACAGGAAAAGAAACCATCAACAAAGAGGCAACCAACCAAATGGGAATAAATATTTGCAAACAACACCTCTGATAAAGGGCTAATATCCAAAATATATAAAGAATTCGTACAATTCAACAACCAAAAAAATCCAATTAAAAAATGGGCAGAGGACCTGAACAGACTCTTCTCCCAAGAAGACAAACAAATGGCCAACAGATATATGAAACAGTGCTCAACTTCACTAGCTGTTAGGGAAATGCAAATTCAAGCCACAATAAGATACCGCCTCATACCTGTTAGAATGGCTATTATCAACAAGAAATAACAAGTGTTGGAGAGGTTGTGGAGAAAAAAGGAACCTTCATACGCTGCTGGTAGCAATGTAAATTGATACAGCCGCTATGGAAAACAGTATGGAGGTGCCTCAAAAAATTAAGAATAAAATTACCATACAACCACCAATCCCTCTTCTGGGTATCTACCCCAAAAATCTGAAAACATTTATCCATAAAGATTTTTGTACTCCTACATTCATTGCAGCATTATTCATGGTGGCCAAGACGTGGCAACAACCAAAGTGTCCTTCGATACTTGATGGGATAAAGATGTAGTACATATATGCAATGGAATATTACTCAGCCATAAGAAAAGATGAAATACTGCCATTTGTGACAACATGGATGAATCTTGAGATTATCATGCTAAGCGAAATAACTCAGTCAAAACTTGAGAACTGTGTGACTTCATTTGTGAGATATAAAACTGAAAGCATCAAATGAACAAGACAGACAAACAAACAAAAAATAATAGACACAGACAACAGTTTAGTGGTTACTACAGGGTTGGGGAGGAGGGGATTGTAGAAGAGAGTAAAGGGGGTCAAGTATATGATGATGGAAAGAGAACTGGGTGGTGAACACAATTCAATATATAGATGTATTATAGAATTGTACACTCGAAACTTATATAATTGTACTAACCAATGTCACCCCAATAAATTTAATAAAAATTTCTTTAAAATAAATAAAATTGCAAAAAATAATAATTAAGGCTGCCCTCTTCGTACTTCACCCACTTTCATCTTAATATCTAAATTTGTGAGGCTGCCAAAAGTAACTTAGCAACTTCATGTCTCATTTCTTACATTACCAAGCTTGCCTTTTATTTATAGATTGGGCCCTCAGGATAATTACGTTAAAATCTAAATGCCGTATTGACTTTTAATATGGTTCAATTGAAAAGCTAAGCAGTCCATTCAATGGCTACATGTAGTAACCCTTTGCGCATTTATTTGTTCAGACCATCAGTTGGTTCTTAGTTCTTAAACACCTGGTATCTATTCATCATTCATACATTAGTGTAAATAATTTTAATTGACTTCACACCCACTAACATTGTATTTCAAACTGGACTGAGCTAAGGTAAGATCAGACTTCACTGAAAGAATGAATACAAAGGATGTTTGTTGCCGACGGGTAAAGGAAGAAGCAAAGGAATAGGTAATCTAGAAGTCAGAGCATTTATCAGGAGAGTAGGCCTAGGTGGGCCACACAGTGGGACCTACTATGCAGCCAGAAGGAAATGGTGAGAGTATTGGGAAACTGAATAGAAATGTAAGGGGCAAGGTGCTTAGAACAAATTTCTCCTTGGCAGTATTGCTGAGTGAAGGTTTATAGCTTGCCTCCTGCTAAAGACTAGTTAGCAAGGCACTTTTTCTAAAAAGTAGATCAACCTACTTCATCATCCTTCTTTGAAAAGCATGGTGTAACATAACAAATAGAGCAAAATACAAGGTTTACCTAGCAGTTCTTCATAGCTATAACCAATTCCACTTAAGGATGTCATCTATCTTACAACTTGTGAGGCAAAGTTGATCAATAGTAAATGGATAGAAATTTGCAAACAGAAAATTGCAAACAGGTCGCAAAAAAACCCCACTAAATATAATATCTTCACTGGGGTTTTGCCACCTACATGCTCCCGCAAAGATTCTATGTTGCACTGGGTGGGGAAAAGAGGAAGAAATTAAGCATTTTGAGCTTCCCAAAGATACCTGCCCACATACATTGAAATACTAATTATAAGATTCAAACTCCAAAAAAAAAAAAAGAGAGAAAGACCTTTAAATTAGAAGCCACCTGTTTTGATAATAAGCTTGTCTACCTCTGTCCATATGAAGAGATTTGAAGTTGCCACTTGGGAGTCTTTTGCTGTTTGTTTTATAATTTATTGTCTCCTGGTTTAAAAAAAAAAGGTGGTAAGTTTTTTGCTTTATCTAACAGGTAATATCATATGATATCAACTGTTCTTTTTTTTTTTTTTTCTGAGCTATCCTGCTCAGCTCGGGCTGGGACTCAAACTGCTGTTGCTCAGAGCTCAAACTCTTGAGTGAGCTCTTAACCAACTGAGCCACTCAGCCGGCCCTTGATATCAACTGTTCTTAACGTATGTTTTGAGGCTAAAACTTTTTAATGGATCACACAGTCAAGACTATTTTCATAATAATAAGGGTGTGATTTGTCTTTTTCACTGTCATTCTTTTACAAAGGTACCATGGAGTTTTCCAGAGGCAATATGACTTGTTATGACATCATCATTCTCATGGCTAATATATAGTGTGTGTTCATTTTTCTAGATGTTCTAAGGTATTAGGTTTTGAAATGTGTAAATAACTTGGAACATCTGCATAACTCAGTGAACCAATATTTTTCAAATGACTAATGGATGATATTACAAAAGCATGAGTAAAGAGTCTTTCAAAATACAAGACAGAGAGTGGAGATCTTGTCAAGATGGCAGAGTAGGTAAACACTACGCTCACCTCCTCTCATGATCACATCACAATTACAATTAAACTACAGAATAACCATCAGTGAGAATCGCTTGCAGTCTAGCTGAACCAATCAATGCCTTACAACTAAGGACATACAGAAGAAGCCACCTCAAGACTGGTAGGAAGGGCTGGACCCACACCCACATGTGACCATTAAAAATCAGGAAGGATATCTCGGCTGAGGAGGCTGAGGAAGTGAAGAGTCCCAGCCACACATCAGACCCCCCAGCCCAGAATTTCAGTGCTGGGGAGAGAAGTCCCCATACTTCTGGCTGTGAAAACCAGTAGAGATTGTGGCTGAGTGAGATGAGAGTGGGTGGAGTCCCAGGTGCTCCTCTGAGAGGGATCATGAATGAACTTACTTGGTGATGGACTCACTCACTCTGAGCTACAAGGGCAGCAGCTGGAAAGGTGCCAGAGACATATATGAGGGAGAACTAAATTATCTGGCTTTAAGGTGAGGGCTGGAGGGGCAGCTTTCTCTTAGATGGAGGAGCTGGCAGAAGCTATTGTTTTTTTGTTGAGGCCCTCTCACTCCCAGTGTGCAGGCGCAGGCAGCCACCTTATCTGAGTCTCCATCAACCTGGCTAACACTGTTTATTCACTGTGATTCCCTGAGACCCTGCACCACTCAACTTTCAGGCCCACCCAAGCCACTTCCAATGGCTTTTCAATTCAAACAGCCTGTCTTGGCTCATGCTGCAGACTTTCCTAAAATCTCTCAGAGGTTTACAAAACACAAACAAACAGCATATGCTTTCAGGGTGTTCCATACCACTGAGCAGTTCCAAGCCCAACCCTCATGACAGCCAGTGGCTCCATTTGCAGGTTGGCTTCTTGAGGCACCTCCAAGCCCTGTGCATGTGGCAGCCATCAATGGATTGCTTTGTGGCTCATGCCAGGTGGCCCTGGGCAGGGCTCAGGCTGCAGCTGAACTTAGCCTCTGGTGGGGCCCCTCTAGGAGGCACTGAGGCTGGCATGCTTGGTGGCCAGCTTCAGACCCAGCCGGAGCATCACATGGTCAAGTCTGGTAACGACACACCCAAAGGGCAGATTGAGCAGGCATCAGAGTCCTGCTACAGCGAATCCTATTCTGTAGGGTCAGCCCCTGCACAACAGATCCTCCACTGTAGTCATGGCCAGTCCTCACAACCAATCAGCCTGAGGATCAATTCCTTCCATTGACATGCAAATAGCAACCTAGGCCCAACTACAACATAAGGGCACACACAGCCCACACAAGGGACACACCTGGAGTACTCAGCTCAGGTGACCAGGAAGATTATACCACTGAGCCCCAAAGCACACCTACTACATAAGGCCACCACTCTACTAAAACCAGAACATATAGCAGCCCTACCTAATACATAGAAACAAACATAGGGAGGCAGCCAAAATGTGAAGACAAAGAAAAATGTCCCAAATGAAAGAACAGAACAAAGCTCCAGAAAAAGAACTAAACAAAATGGAGATAAACAGTCTACCAGATACAGGGTTCAAAATACTGGCCATAAGGATGCTCAATGATCTAAGGGAGAACTTCAACAAAGAGATAGGAAACATAAAAATGAAATAGGAAAAATAAAAAAGAATCTGTCAGAAATGAAATGAAGAATATATTAGAGCAGCGGTTCTCAACCTGTGGGTCGTGACCCCTTTGGGGGTCGAACAACCCTTTCACAGGGGTCACCTAAGACCATCGGAAAACAAAAAGATATTTACATTACGATTCATAACAGTAGCAAAATTACAGTTATAGAGTAACAACGAAAATAATTTTATGGTTGGGGGTCACCACAACATGAGGAACTGTATTAAGGGGTTATGGCAGTAGGAAGGTTGAGAACCGCTGTATTAGAGGGAATCAACAATAGATTAGATAAAGCAGAGGATCAGATCAGCAATTTAGAAGATAAGGTGGCAGAAAATACCCAAACAGAAATGCAAAAAAAAAAAAAAAAAGGACTTTTAAAAAATGAGGATAGTTTAAGGGGCCTCTGGGACAACATCAAACGTAGCATTGTTTGGAGCTGAAGGACAGATAAAGAGCTTCCCAGACAAGAAAAAGCTAAAGGAGTTCACCAACACCTAACCAGAATTACAAGGACTCTTAGAGGAACTTCTTGAAGATGAAGAGATAAAAAAAGATTTAAAAAATGTAAATAATAAATGGCAATAACTACATATCTGTCAACAATTACTTTCAATGTTAATGGATTAAATGCTCCATTCAAAGGATAAGGTGGCTGAATGGGTAAGAAAACAAGACCCTTACATATGCTGCCTATAAGAGACCCACTTCAGATCAAAAGACATGAAGACTGAAAGCAAAAGGATAGAAAAAGATATTTCATGCAAATGGAAACAACAAAAAAGCTGGAATAACAATGCTTACACCAGACAAAATAGACTTTAAAAACAAAGACTATATCAAGAGACAAAGGACCCAGTAATCCTACTTCTAGGTATTTATCCGAAGAAACCCAAAATGCTACTTTGAGGGAATGTGTATATCCATATGTTCATTGAAGCATTGTATACAGTCGCTAAGATGTGGAGACAGCCTGGGTTTCCTCTGATGGATGAATGGATAAAGAGGAGCAGGTACATATATACAATGGAATATTTCTCAGCCAGGGAAGGGAATGGGTTCTTGCCATCTTTGGCAGCATGAATGGACCTGGAGGGTGTTGTGCTGAGGGAAGTATGTCAGACAGAGAAAGACAGATGCAATGTGATTTCACTTATATGTAGAATCTAAAGAACAAAATAAAGAAACAAACAAAAAAGAAACAAACTCATAGATACAGAAAACATTTTGATAGTTGCCAGATGGGAGGAGGGTGGGGATGGGTGAAAAAGTGGAAGGGATTAAGAAGTACAAATTGGTTGTTACACGGTAGTCATGAGGATGTAGGGTACAGCATAAGGAATATAGTCAATAATATTGCAATAACTATTTATGGTGTCAGATGGGTACTAGATTTATTGGGGTGATAGATGGGAGGAGGGTTGGGGGTGGGATAAAATTATGAAGGCATTAAGAAATACACATTGGTAGTTGCAAAATAGTCATGGGGATGTAAAGTAAAGCATAGAGAATGTAGTCAATAATATGGTAAGGGCCTGCCAAGTGGCTCAGTTGGTTAAGAGCTCACTCAAGAGTTTGAGCTCTGAGCAACAGCGGTTCGAGTCCCGGACCGAGCTGAGCAGCCAACAGGTGGCAGGATGGCTCAGCTAAAAACAAAAAACAAAAAAAAAACCCCATGAATAATATGGTAATAACTATGTATAGTGCCAGGTGAACACTAGACTAGTCAGTCGGATCATGTCTTAAATTTTTCAGAGGGTGCCAAAAAGATGTATAAACATTATAAGATAAAATCTCTTAAAATGTGTATACATTTTTTTGGCACCCCGGTATAAATGTCTAACCACTATGCTGCACACCTGAAATTAGTATAAAATAATATTGACTGTTGCCTGTAATTGAAAATTTTCAAAAGGGGTCTAAGAAAGGTGAAGAGGAATAAGAGGTTCAAATTTCCAGGTGTAAAATAAATAAGTCTTGGGGATGTCATGCACAGCATGGGGAATATAGTCAATAATATTGTGATAGCATGGTACAGTGTCAGATGGTTGCTGACTTATTATGGCAATCACTTGTTTAGGTATATAAATGTTGAACAACTATGGTGTACACCTGAAACTAATATAATATTGTATGTTAGTTATATTTTAATAAAAACATTTTTTAAAGTACAAGACAGACTGATGGGTTTTAATGTAACAGTGCAAAAAGTTCATTGATATGATTTCATATATTTTGTATAATTTATATATTAAACTATAAGAAGGTGTACTTTTGATCTAGTGTCAAAGAGTAAACGGAATTATCTTGAAAGGCTTGCAATATATTACCCCCCTTTTTCCAACAACATATTGTATTCATATATTTTCAGCAAAACAATATATTGCAAAAATTGCAAAAAAGGGCAGATATGAGCATTAGTTTCAATTTTATTAAACTAGGCAATAAAGAGATTTGCAGAAAGGTAAAGCAATAATCCTCTAATTTTTGTTTCGTTTTGTTTTGTAAAGATAATTACTTTCATTTACATGTGTTGTGTTAATATTGTTGTTACTATAAATGAATATTTTTAAATTTTGTCCATTTTTATTTCTATATCAATTGATATGTCATATAAAGAAAAGCTTCTGTGTGGTCCTCTAAATTTAAAACGAAAGGGATGGAGCCAGCCGAGTGGCTCAGCTGGTTAAGAGTTGGCTTGGGAGCGCGAGCTCTGAGCAGCAGAGCCGCCAGTTTGGTTCCCACATGGGCCAGTGACTCTGCGCCCTCTACAGCTAAGATGGTGAACAACAGCTCAACCTGGAGCTGGGCTGACGTGAGTGGCCGGTGATGACATAGGCTGCAGTGGGCTGCCATGAGCTACTGTGAGTGGCTGGCAGCCAGTGTGAGCAGCCGGTAGCCGGTGAGAGCTGCTGTGAGTTGCCGTGAGACACCGAGAGCGGCTGTCCAATGGTCGGAGACCAACTGCCTCAGCCAGTAAGAGCGCAATGATCACAATACCAACATGGGCCAGTGAAGCAACGTCCTCTACAACTAGAGTGAAGAACCAAAGGACAGCAACTTGTCTGTTCCCCTTCCCCGATTCCCCAATGCTGTTCCCCTCCCCCAATTCCTCAATAAAAATCTTTTAAAAATACTGTAAAGGGATTCCCCGGATTAAAACCTTTGAGAAATGCAAAATACAAAAATCACTAAAGTTCTGATTCTCCCCTTCATGCTTCTAAATGGTACACATAGTTCACAGATAGGTTATGCATGATCATTCCAGAATCTTTATAACTAGGAATTTCTGCAGTGTCTTTCAACATAGTTCCTCCTTTAAAGAGGTTGGTTGTTTGACTTTAAATTAGGTTTTGCTCAGTGTTGCAAAATTTAAGCTATCTTTATTTCAGCCCACTATTTTTTATCATAAGGAAGAACATCAAGCATATTGCACAAGGTCTGACAATTTCACGAATTTGTTGCAGCGATGTTGCTAACCTTTGTTGATATCCAAGAGATTATTCATTACGAATTTGTACTAACTGAACAAACTGTTAACCAAGTTTACTATATGGAACTGCTAAAAAGACTGTGTGAAAAGTGAGACGACCTGAAGTTTTCACCAACAATTCATGGCTCCTGCCTCACGACAATGCACCAGCTCACATGGCACTGTTTGTGAGGGAGTTTTTAGCCAGTAAAAAATAACTGTATTTAAAAAATAAATAAAAATAAAAAAATAACTGTATTGAAACACCCTCCCTACTCATCTGATCTGGCCCCCAATGATTTCTTTCTTTACCCAAAGATAAAGGAAATATTGAAAGGAAGACATTTGGATGACATGTCTGCTGGCTGTTCCAAAAAAAGAGTTCCAAAATTGCTTTGAAGGGTGAACGAGGCGCTGACATCAGTGCATATCTTTCCAAGGGGAGTATTTCAAAGGTGACCGTAGTGATATTCAGCAGTGAGGTATGTAGCACTTTTTCTAGGATGAGTTCAAGAACTTAATTGTCTGACCTCATATTGTTAAAAGAGAGAAAAGCAAAGCTGAAATAATGGAACATTTCAATTCTGCGGTGAAAACAAGTAGTGACTAGTATTTACTGAACACTCACTGTATGTCAGGCTCTGTGCTAAGTGCTTTATGTCTATTTTCTTATTTAATCCTCTAAACAGTGCCCATAAGTAGGGTGACCAAGGGCTTGAGTTGGCCTGGGGTGGGCGTGGTTTATGCCACTTATTCAAGCATAAATTATTAATAGTATCCCCTTCCTAGCACATAAGCTTCCAAATTTGAATATAAATTATCTGACCACCCTACCTGTAAAAATTATAATCCGTATTTTACAAATGAGAAAACTGAGGCATAGAGAAGTTGAGTGTTTTGCCCAAAGTACACTGCTAGTAAATGTGGATCTGGGATCCTAAACCAAGTCCGTCTGTCAGCTTTGTAATCCAGTCTTTTAAGAATTACAAGGGCTGGCCGAGTGGCTCGTTGGTTAAGAGTTGGCTTGGGAGCATGAGCGCTGAGCAGTAGGGCCGCCAGTTCGGTTCCAACATGGGCCAGTGATGCTGTGCCCTCTACAGCTAAGATAGTGAACAACAGCTTGACCTGGAGCTGGGCTGCCATGAGTTGCCGGCTACGGCGTAGGCTGCAGTGGGGCTGCATTTGACTATCATGCATTAAGCTATCATGAGTGGCCGTGAGCCGCCGTGAGCGGTTGTCCAATGGCCGGTGACCGATCTGCCTCAGTCACAATACCAACATGGGCCAGTGAAGTGACGTCCTCTACAACTAGACTGAAGGACAAAAGGACAGCAACTTGTTTGTTTCCTTGCCCCAATTCCCCAACGCTGTTCCCTCCCTTAATTCCCCAATGAAATCTTTAAAAAAAAAATTACAAGATGTTTCACAATGATAACGGTGCTCCTGAAATTCATGTTCAACCCAACTATAGTAATATATATTCCAGAATAAAAGAAATGCAAAATTCATGATAAAATTTTAAGGTCAATTTTACTGGTAAAACTGAAGTGATAGATGTGTCTCTCCCACTCTCATCTTCACATAGTTTGGAGGCTCACACTTGCTGTGAACCTTTTGCAGAAGCGCAATGCTACTTCTGTGTGTGGGGGTGGGAGGAAGAGTTCTTGCTGGTTCAATAAAGCTGAAGGACACCTATTTATAGAATAAGAATGGTGGACTCACTGCTAGAGGCCTTCCTAATATGAATTCTCCCTGATCATAAGTAAGAGAAGGCTGGTTTTGCTGGGGTGTAAATGTGCCTAACTAAAAACTACATCTCCCAGCACTTCTAGCAGATGAAGGACTTGATCATATTATGCAGTTCCAGGCAATGAAATGTAAATGGAAGTTGTTGGTTGAGGCTTCTTGGAATGCTTCTTAAAATGCAAGACCAATTTTGCTGACCTGTGCCTTTAGCCCTTCACATTTACTTTTCTTTATATCTGGAACTCAAATGCAATAATGGAGTTTGACCAACCATCTTTTGGCTACAAAGGAACAAGCACATACTCAGGATGGCTAGGTGCAGAAAAGATAGAAGGGCCTGGCTTTCTGAGGACATTGTGCATATACCAAATGACCCCTGGACTGAAAAATACATATAAAAACGGTAATATTTTTAAGCTCCTGCTTTTTCCAATTTTATCATAGTCAAACTAGATTTCTAATTATTGCAGTGTGATCCCATGTTCCCATCCCACTTCCATGGTAGAAATCATTAATTAATGATAGCATTCCTTCCTGCTCATCCTAAATATAGCCTCAGAATCCATCTCAATATAAGTGCCTGACTCCCACACTGCAACAGATCAGCCACACCACCCGGCAGCTCAGGCTTCAGGAAGACGTAGTCCGAGTGTGGTTCTGTAGCCATCACTGGAAGGGCAAAAGACCAAGCAGTGGCTATTTGCAATGAGAGGATTTTGAGGCTGTTGGGTGTCCTTTCTCAGGGAGACCATGTTTTTTCCTCTGGCACCAGGGCCCCATTTGGTACCTTAGGCTATGGGGGCCCTTACTTCACTATGTGATACTCAGTCCCTTTCCTTGAGAGTGAAACCTTTCCCTCTGTGTCTGTCACACTCTGGGTTCTTCTATGCATTCATACTGACATGTCTCCATATTCCAGGAACGGAGGAAAGAGGGAAATGGGGAGAGTTAGGGAAAGAGAACCCTGAGATTTATAACAGAGCTTTTGTGATTAAGTTCTTCTTTCAATAAGAGGGGAATTGTGAACACAAAAGGTATTGAGGCAGAGGTTTTGGGGAACTGATTGGAGGGAAGGTAATGTTCAATGATGCTCTTGATTTTAAGCTCCATATCACTGATCACTTTGTTCTTAAAGTCTGGGACACACACACATGTGTGCATACACACACACACACACACACACACACAAATATATTCCAGAATAAAAGAAAGTATAATGATAAAATTTTAAGATCAATTTCACTAATAAAACTCTGAACTGATAAATATGCCACCCACATGCTCATCTTTTACACATTTAGAGGCCCATTACCAATAGGTCAAAGATGGTACCATCAATGAAATTATTTTTCATGCCTTTCCAGAGCAACTTTTGTGATTATTTGGGGAATTGGTTGGACTAAAAATTTAGGATGTATACACTGGCATAAAACTGTACATCATAGTTAGGTTATACTAGTTATACCTTATAGAGATAAATCAAATCAATATATTTATTTATGTCAGAATTTAAAGGAGATATAATTTATTGGAATAAATATTTTATTAATGTTTCATTTCATAAGAATCTATACTCTTAGGAAATAGTTATTAAGGAACATTTGGAAATTCAACTACAGAACAAGAATATTTTAAATTTATAATTACATCAACTAACAACTAACAGAATTGGTGTAGAAAAAATAAACTAACATGAACAATTCATCTATGTTGTATTAAAAGTTCTCATAAATAAGGTCATTATAATTCATTATAATCTTAAAATACACAGTTGGTGTAATAGGTCAAAGGAAATGCTTTTTACCAGAACTTTTAAACTGGTGATGTGAATCTTACTTTGTTTTCAGAGCATTACAATAAAAGAATTAGAATTAGCAAAAATTGATTCACCTTTATATTTATGGTCAGATGACTTTTTTAAAAAAAGATTTTATAGGAGAATTGGGGAAGGGGAACAGCCAAGTTATTGACTTTCAATCTTACGTGTGGAGGGCGCAGCTAGCTCAGCTCCAAGTCTAGTCGCCATCCGGCCGCCAGTCGGCAGCTCGTGGCAGCTCGGCTCAAGGTGCCATGTCCAATGTTAGTTGCGGGTGGGTGTAGCCCCCATCCCATGTGGGAGTCAAACCAGCAACCTTGTTGTTAGGAGCACGTGTTCTCACCAGCTGAGCCATCCTGCCACCTGTTGGCAGCTCAGCAGCAGCTCAGCTTGGGTGCAGCTCACTGGCCCATGTGGGAATTGAACCTGTGACCCTGTTGCTCAGAGCTCCTGCTCTTAACCAATTGAGCCACTCAGCTGGCTCTCAAATGATTTTTAATAAGGATGCCAAGATAATTTAAGGGGAAAAAATAGTCTTTTCAACAAATGATGCTGGGACAATTGGATAGCCACATGCAAAAGAATGAAATTGGACCCTTACCTTATATTATAAACAAAAATTAACTCAAAACGGATGAAAGACCTAATATAAGAGCGAAAACTAGGGGCCGGCTGAGTGGCTCAGTTGGTTAAGAGCTCGCTCAAGAGTTTGAGCTCTGAGCAACAGTGGTTCAATTCCCGGCCTGAGCTGAGCAGCCGTTGAGCTGCCAACCGGTGGCAGGATGGCTCAGCTTAAAAAAAACAAAACAAAACAAGAGCGAAAACTATAAAACTCTGATATGTAAACATAGGAATAAATATTTGCAACATATGGTTACACAAAACCTTCTCAGATGAGACACCAAAAGCACAAGTGACAAAAAGAAAAATGGATGAATTGGACTTCTCAAAATTAAAAAGCTTTGTGCTTCAAATGACACCATTAAGAAAGTGAAAAAGACAGCCCATAAATATTTACAAATTATATACCTGTTAAGGGACTTTTTCTAGAACGGGTTGGTAAACTGCAGCTTGTGAGCCACATGTGACTCTTTGGGTATGTTTCGTCTCAAAAGTTTGCTGACCCCTGGAAGCGCCAATCCTGTCCCTCACAACAATTTAAAAATTATTCCAGAGCCATAAATATATTTTTACATAATCACCATTATGTGAATGATATCCTTTAAATTTTTTATAAATGAAACTATGATAGTTTTATTTTCATTTTCAATTTTACTTCGGAGCCACATGTACGTACCCAAAGAGCTGCATGTGTCTCGCGAGCCGCAGTTTGCCGACCTCTGGCGGCTCTTCTGTCTCAAAAGTTTGCTGACCCCTGATCTATTGGGTTGTCGGAAAAGTCATGACGTGTTTTTTCTATGTTTTTCATTGCAAAAATGCATCATGACTTTTCTGACAACCCAATAGAATATATATATATATATATATATATATATATATATATATATATATAAACTCCTACAACTCATTAACAAGATGTTAAATAACTCAACTTGAAGATGGCTAGAGGATCCGAATAGTCATTTCTCCAAAAAAGATATACAAATGGCTAAAAAGGACATGAATGTATGCTCAACATCATTAGCCACTAGGAAAATTCAGATAAAAACCACAATGAAATACCACTTCAAACACCAGGATGGCTATAATCAATAAACAAGTTTTGTCAGAGATGTGGAGAAACTAGAACCTTCATACATTGCTGGTGGGAATGGAAAAATGGTATAGCTACTTTGGCAGTTCTTGAGAATGTTAAACATATTGTAGAATTACAATATGATGCAGCTATTCCACTGCTAGATATAAACCCACAAGATATGAAAACATATTTCCATGCAAAAACTTGTACACAAATGTTCATAGCAGCATCATTCACAATAACCAAAAAGTGGAAATAACCCAAATGTCTATCAACAGATGAATGGATCAACAAAATGTAACATATTCATACAATACAGTATTTGTTCAGCAATAAAGAGGAATGAATTTCTGATATACACCACAACATGGATGAACTTTGAAAACATTATCCTAAGTGAAATAAGCTTTAGTTTCGGTCTCTGAATGGTCACCCTAAAGTGCAAAGTATACAGTATTATTCTAATTTAACAGTCGAGTGATGTGAAGCTCAAAGAGATTGAGTTGTCTACAGCCACATAAACAATAATGTGAAACTGGAATTTTAACCCAAATATACCGGGGGTGCCAAAAAAAATGTATACACATTTTAAGAGATGTTATCTATATATTACTTTTGAAAGCTGAATTGAATTACTGTAGCAATGTGTACCATGATGTTCACTCAAAAGATGGTGTTAAAGGCCTGCTGAGTGGCTCAGTTGGTTAAGAGCTCGCTGAAAGGTTTGAACTCAGCAACAGCGGTTTGAGTTCGGCCTGAGCTGAGCTGCCGCTGAGCTGCCAACAGGTAGCAGGATGACTCAGCTAAAAAAAAAAAAAAAAGATGGTGTTAATGAATGCTAGCTTCACCATGTGACAGGCAGGACAGTCAAAGAAAATGGCGGAAGCACGGTTGTCATTCAAGGAGCACAAGAGCATTTTGAAGTGGTATTTGAAATTTGAGAACGTTGTGGAAGTACAATGACAGTGGAGGCGTGAGTATGCAGCAGAACCTCCAACACGCCTAACAATTGCATGCGTTCGTGATAAGTTTGTGACGCATGGTACTGTGTGTGATGTGCACAAGGGAAGATCCAGGAGGTCTCGCACAGCAACAAGTCCATCTTCTTCTGCTATGGTGTTGGAACAGTTTACATGTTCACAGCGGAAGTCTACCAAACAGTGTCTGCTGTAATCTAAGTGGGCGCTGATGGGAACCACTTTGCGCACTTCCTGTAATTGCAGAAGTCACATGTGACTTGTATTTATCTTTTGTTATTGGTATACATTGAGTATAATAATTTTAATACAGTTTTTTCCTTTCTTAAAATGTGTAAACATTTTTTTGGCACCCTCTGTATATCCTAAACAAAAATAAAAATGCTTTTTAAAAAAGTGTTTCTTAATCTATATCCAAACAATCCCTTCCTTATCCTTTATCGTGTCCTCAGTAACTGCACAAATGCTATCCTTCTTTCATTTTCTCTGCCTGTATTGATGCCTGGCCTTCTTCCTAGTTTCCTGGGCATAGCTAAAAATTTCCAGTGGAACTCACAGGAATTTAGAGCTGGAAAGAATCTTCAAAAATTAGCTCAATCCCATCCTTTATTGATGGAAACTGAGAGTTACACAAATCAAATGTCTTGTCTGAGTTCCTACTCCTACTTTGTCAAAAAAGCCAAATTTATTTTGCCTGCCATTCAGTAATCTTTACACTTTCTCATGGTTTTCAAACTCACTCGTGGTACCCAACCACATTCCAAGGGGTACATGGGCTGGAATGTTTTGAGGAAATCAGTTTTCAGATCCTCAACTTCCATACTTCCAAAGTTGATCTTCTGGAGAATGTTCTTGTGGTCAAGGTATCTTGCTGGTTCTCTTTCTCCAACTTTACAAAACAAAAACAAAGTTCTCACTCATTCTCTAATGTTAATGGCACATTGCCCAAAAGTGGAAGAACAAAGGCAAACCAAGCCACGATTCAAAACACTGGTGTGAAGATTTTTAATCAATATAACCGGTCTCACAGTAATATTCTCCTATGGACACTTGAACTAATAGGGGGCACATTAACTAAAGTCTAAACATTATTAGCAAAACATGAAATATCCTGCTGTTTTAATCAATTGTATATTACTGATAGTTGAAATTATGACTCAATCTAGAAAAAATTAACATAAATTCCATTTACATACATATTTTATAGCAGGATGTGTAATAGGGTGATCAATAAAAGACTTTAAATAAAAAAGTATGTTATTGTATTACATTAGGAGAAAATTATGTGAGAGAAGTGCAATGTAAATACAAATTCAAAGAGAAAAGAACAGTGTAAAATTCTGCCAATTAAAGGTTGATGTCATTTTTCTAAAAGAATGATAGTGGGTGTCAAATAGCTATTGTTTGAGAGTCTTTTGGATACACACAAGAGTGATATAATAGTTTTACTTTTAAATGTTAATATTTATAATATGACAAAAAATTGTGTTTTTTGCAACTATTTAAACTTATAATGAAAAAACTTAAATGTCAACATAAAAAGATGCAAAGGAATATATAGGCTCTCAAAACTATTTTTGGAAGTACAAGGAAAAAAACCTGAAGGCCGCTGTCATAGGCAGTCCTCTGTAGAATATTGATGACTCCTAGTAAATCCATTACCATTATATTAAAAAAAATTTTTTCAATAAACCTACCTGTCTGCTAATTTTTAACTCAGGATTATCATTTCCACACATAAAGGAAAGCACATTATAATTGTTCTTTGTAAAAACATATTTTGAAATCATGAAATATTAACAGAGATTTTTGCTTCCATCCATAAATTTTGCAAGCTTTTTTCACATAGTTTCCCCAGGCACACAGGCACCAGGCTGAGGATCCCGCTTAAAACCTTTCAATTGTTTCCAACTGCTTATATGACAAGGTGCTAACACCTTTATGGGACTCACATTACTTTGCGTGATCCAAGTCCCACTTATTGTTCCAGAAGCATCTTTCTATCTCTGCTCAAACTCTGCACTTCAATCATATGAAAATTCTTTTTAGTTCTTTGAAGGTCCTGGACCTCTCTCAACTCTGAACCTTCACAGGGGCTGTCCCTGCTATTTGGAATGCTTACGACACCTCCTACCTCTCAACTAGGTCTAATTTTTACATATTCGGATTTCAATGTAGATATCGCTTGAAGCTTTCTCTGATACTCTCCACCACTGCCATCACTGAGGTTGGATTAAATGCTCCTCCTTTTTGTTCCCATTGAATAGTGTCCTTCCACATCAGGTATGCACTGTAGTCATCTCTTTCCTCATCTGTATTTTCCAGTAGACTGTAGGTTCCAAGGCAGTAGGGAAAGTGTCTACTTTACTCACCATCATATTCTTAAGCCTGGCACAATGTATGGTACCTGCTAGGTGCTTAATGAATATTGGGAGAATTAATAAATAGATTGATTTTGCTATTCATCAATTGAAATACTTCTATTAAAAATAACAGCTACTCTAACAATATTAAGTGAAAAAGGACTTTACTGGAACAGTGTAAAGGACTCATGAATTGACAGGAAGCTGTAATACCAAGCTTGAAAAATAGGTAAAGACCCAGGTAACTCCAGGAAGCCAGGAAGCTGGAAAATGTTAGCAGGAATAGCTTGGGCAGAACATAACCACCTGTGTTATAGGGCACTGCTGAAGCCCCTTTGAGATGCAACCTCAATGCCCTTGGAAATAATCTCCTCATTCAGTAAATTGTATCTCATCTTTTTGTCACTTGGTCAAGATTCAAATTTCTGGAAAATGATCATTGGCTGAAGATCACGTGCCTATGCCCAGGCTGCTAGTGGTGGGGAACAGCAGGATATGGTCCCTCACACTTCCAGAATGGGAAGGAGGGCATGCCTCTCAACAAGATAGCAGGGGACCCTCAGACAGGAAGAACTGTTGGATACCCAGCAGCCAAGAAAGTACATCTGTCTGTTACAGCTGCCTAGAACTAAAGCAAAATATGTGTTCCCACACAGAGAAGTCTGTTTTGGTGTATTTAGGGACTCAAGAATGGCTTGAAAGGTAATAAAAACACATGAATTGAGTGTGGTATTTTTAAAGAAACATCTTCATTCTGTAGTTAAGTGGAATATGTAATTCAGATGTGCTTGTGCTAGAAGTTTTACTTAATGACGTGCTCGGTCAAGGATAAAAAAATTACAAAATAGACATTTAAAACATCAACTGAAAAGAACTTAAAATACTTTTGGTTGCATTATGCAAAAGTTATTTAGTGCTCCAATCTCAATTATAGCACATAATTCTACTTTTCTGTGAAAATAGCCACAGCCTAAAAATCCAAAGGACTTTGAAAATCACTTGACAAATTTTAAAATTTCTGTATGAATTTTGAGGAAACTTTGTGGTATTAATATTTACTGAGAACCTAATAAGAATTTGGGCTCATATATACAAGATGAAGGGTTCTTCCCAGATGTGAAAGAAACAAACCATCTAAGAACAAAAAAAAATCCAGTGTAAACCTGAAGAAACAGGGAGTGCTGTATGATTACAACTATATGACATTTTGGAAAACGTAAAACTAGAGACAGTAAAAAGATCAGTGGTTCACGGGAGGGAGGGATGAATAGGGTGAAGCAAGGAATATTTTTAAGGAAGTAAAACTGTGCTATATGAAAACTGTAAAGGTAGATACATGTCATTATACATTTGTCAAAATCCGTAGAATGTACAACACAAAGAGTGAATCCTAATGTAAACTATGGATTTTAGTTAACAATAATATATCAATATTGGCTCATTAATGCAAGATGTTAATATAATAGAAGAAACTGGGTGTTGGGGAGTATAGGGGAACGCTCTATACTTCTGGCTCAATTTTTCTGTAAACCTAAAACTGTTCAAAAAATTCTATTAATTTTTTTTTAAATGTACAATTATAAATTTAAAATACTATAAACTTCTTAGTTATGTGTATCATTGTATCTGTCATACTAATAAAAATCGATTGGTATTTTCTTCACAAGTGACAGATGAAAGATTTGTGAGGAATAAAAATAAAGTAGATAGATATAAACAGACAAGTATTTACTGACTGTAGTAGCCAGCCTCTAAGGTGATCCCCAATGATCCTTATTTCGTTTTTATTATGTTTTAACTCCTAAATTTTACAGTATTCGTTATGTAGCAATACATAATTAACACACTGCCCTTCAACTAGGATAAAAATCAATGGATGCACATCAAGAAGTAAAAATCCTAGAACAGATTAACAACTTTGGATTTGCAAAACTTTGGAGAGGTTCTGGACTTGGGTACAGGAAGTATTACAGAGGAAAGAAAAGAGAAGTGAGTCAGAATGAGAATGATTTGAAGCTGGAACAGACCAACTCACATGCAAACCCTGAAACAATTATTCATTGGCAGCCCGGTGATTATACCTGAGAGGTTGGGGAGGACAGAAGAGTTCCTTTCTAAAGCACTGACTACAGAAAACTAAGGGTGATAAGAAGGAGTTGGCACAGCTGAGAAAATCTCTCCATTCTGGCACGTAAGACGTTACCAGCATAAAAGGCAGCCCTTAGGCCTGTAATATCAAGGAAGGCCTATCAATTGAGAATTTCTGGCTTTTGTGCACAAATGATCCAGTCAGCCTTACTGTTGCCTCTGTTTTTACCAAAATCAACTCTGTTGATGTATAATTTATGTAGAATATAGTGACAAGTGTATAAGGCATGTAATCACCACACTATTTGAATATTTAATTCACAAAAACAAGTTTTCTCTTGCCTCTTTGCAGTCAATCCCCACCACCACCACCACCACCACCACCACATGGCCCCAGGCAACTAACTGTAGATAAGTTTTCATGTTCTAGAATTTCTGATGAATTGAATCATAGCGTATGTGGCTCTGGCTTCTCTTGCTCAGCATAATGTTTTTGAGATTTGTCATGTTGTAGCTTATATCAGTAATTACTTCCTTTTTATTGCTGAGCAGCACTCCATTGTATGGATATATCACATTGTTTATCCATTCACCTGTGGTCGGACATTTAGGCTGTTTCCAGTTCTGGCCTATTATGAATAAAACTGCTGTGAAATTCATGTATCTACCATTAGAGTATCACATAGAATAGTTTAACTTCCCTAAAAAAATCTCCTGTGCTTCACCTATTCAACCCGCTTGTACTTCCCACAAACCTCTGTCAACTGCTGATCTTTTTTAAAATAATTTTTTCAATTACAGTTGACATAAAATATTATAATAGTTTCAAGTGTAAAAAACAGTGAGTAGACATTTATATAACTTATGAAGTGATCACCCTGATACCCAACTGACACCATACAGTTATTACAATATTACTGACTGTATTACCTATGCTGTACTTTACATCCCCATGATTGTTTTATAACTGGCAATTGGTACACCTTTATCCTTTCCCCGTTTTTACCCATCCCTCTAAACCCCTTCTCATCTAGCAACTATCAAAATGTTCTCTGTATCTATGAGTCTGTTTCTGTTTTGTTTGTTTATTTTGCTTTTTAGATTCCACATATAAGTGAAATCATATGGTATTTGTCTTTCTCACTCTGACTTATTTCACTTAGCATAATACCCTCTAGGTCCATCCATGTTGTCACAAAAGGCAAGATTTCATTCTTTTTTATGGCCGAGTAATATGCCAGTGTATATATGTGTCACCACTTCTTTATTCCTTTGTCTATTGATGGACACTTAGGTTACTTCCATATCTTGGCTATTGTGAGTAATGTTGCAGTGAACATAGGAGTGCATATGTCTTCTCAAATTAGTGTTTTGGGTTTCTTCGGATAAATACCCAGAAATGGAATTGCTGAGTCTCATGCTAGTTCTATGTTTAATTTTTTAAGGAATCTCCATACTGTTTTCCATAGTGGCTGCACCAATTTACAATCCCACCAACAATGCATGAGGATTCCCTTTTCTCCACATCCTCACCAATGCTTGTTTGTTGATTTATTGATGATGGCCATTCTGACAGGTGTGAAATGATATCTAATTATGGTTTTAACTTGCATTTCCCTGATGATTAGTGATGTTGAACATTTTTTCATGTCTATTGGCCATGTGTATGTCCTTTTTGGGGAAATGTATATTCAGCTCCACTGCCCATCTTTTAATTAGATTTTTTGCTTTTTTGGTGTTAAGGTATATGAATTCTTTGTATATTGTGGATATTAACCCCTTGTCAGATGTATCATTGATGAATACCTTCCCCCACTCAATAGGTTATATTTTTGTTTTGTTGGTGGTTTCCATTGCTGTGCAAAAACTTTAGTTCAGCGGTTCTCAACCTTCCTAATGCCGCGACCCCTTAATACAGTTCCTCATGTTGTGGAGACCCCCAACCATAAAATTATTTTTGTTACTACTCTATAACTGTAATTTTGCTACTGTTATGAATCATAATGTAAATATCTTTTTGTTTTCCGATGGTCTTATGCAACCCCTGTTAAAGGGTCGTTCGACCCCCAAAGGGGTCGCGACCCACAGGTTGAGAACCGCTGCTTAGTTTGATGTAGTCCTATTTGTTTATATTTTCTTTTGTTTCCCTTGCCTGAGGAGATATATCCAAAAAAATATTACTAAGAGCAATATCAAAGAGTTTAGTGCTTATGTTTCCTGCTGGGAGTTTTATGGTTTCGGATCTTACATTTAAGTCTTTAATCCATTTTTAGTTTATTCTTGTACATAGTGTGAGGAAGTGATCAGTTTCATTCTTTTTGCATGTATCTGACCAGTGTTCCCAACAATTTTTTGAAAAGACTGTCTTTACCACTTGTATATTCCTCCCTCCTTTGTCATAGATTAATTGACCTTATAGGTGTGAGTTTATTTCTGGGTTCTCTATTCTATTCCATTGATCTATGTGTCTGTTTTTATGCCAGTACCATGCTGTTTGATTACTATAGCCTTGTAGTATAGTTTGATACCAGGTAGCATGATACCTCCCACTTTGTTCTTCTTTCTCAACATTATTTTGGCTATTCTGGGTTTTTGGTGGTTGCATATGAATTTTAAGATTATTTGTTCTAGTTCTGTGAAAAATGGCATTGGTATTTTGATAAGGATTGCATTTAATCTGTAGCTTGCTTTGGGTATGAACATTTTAATGATGTCAATTCTTATACATCAGCATGGTATATATTTCTGTTTATTTGTACCTTCATCAATTTCTTTCTTATAGTTTTCTAAGTACAGGGTTAAATTTATTTCTAGGTATTTTATTTTTTTGATGCAATTGTAAATGGGATTGTTTTCTTAATTTCTCTTTCTGATAGTTCATTATTGGTGTGTAAAAATGCAACCAATTTCTGAATATTAATTTTGTATCCTACTACTTAATTTACTTATCAGTTCTAATAGTTCTTTGATGGAGTCTTTAGGGTCTCTCTATATAGTTTCACATCATTTGCAAATAATGACAGTTTTACTTCTTCCTTTCCAATTTGGATGTCTTTTATTTCTTTTGCTTGTCTGATAGTTGTGACTAGGACTTCCAATACTATGTTGCATAAAAGTAGTGAAAGTAAACATTTTTGTCTTGTTCCTGATCTTAAGGAAAATGCTTTTAGCTTTTCACCTTTGAGTATGATTTCAGCTGTGGGTTTGACATATATGGCCTTTACTATGTTGTGCTATGTTCCCTCTCTTTCCACTTTGCTGAGAGTTTTTATTATAAATGGATGATGAATTTTGTCAAGTGCTTTTTTCATCATCTTTTGATAGGATCATGTGATTTTTATTCTTCATTTCATTTGTGTGGTGTATCATGTTAATTGATTTACAGATATTGAACCAGCCTTACATCACAGGAATAAATCCCACTTGAGCATGATGTGTGCTCCTTTTTTTTTAAGATTTTTTTTAAATTGGGGAATTGGGGGAGGGGAAAAGCACTGGGGAATCGGGGAAGGGGAACAGAGAAGTTGCTGTCCTTTTTGCTCTTCAATCTAGTTGTGGAGGACGTTGCTTCACTGGCCCATGTTGGTATTGTCATTGCGCTCTTCCCGGCTGAGGCAGATCGGTCGCCGGCCTCTGGACAGCCACTGACGGCGGCTTGTGGCAGCTCACACTGGCTGCTGGCTGCTCACACTGGCTGCTAGCCACACACGATAGCTTATGGCAGCCCACTGCAGCAGGGGCTGCAGCCTACGCCGTCGCCGGTGACTCACGGCAGCCCAGCTCCAGGTTGAGCTGTTGTTCAGCATCTTAGCTGTAGAGGGCACTGTCACTGGCCTTCATATGTGGGATCCGAACCGGGGCCCTCTGGCATCCCAAGCCAGCTCTTATCTAATGCATCACTCGGCCGACCCTGCAATTTTCTTTTTTCTTGTAATGTTTTTGTCTGGTTTAGACACAGGGTAATGCTCACCTCGTAAAAATGAGCTTTGGAGCCTCCCCCTCCCACTTCAAATTTTTGGAATAGTTTAAGAATGATAGGTGTTAATTCTTCTTTAAATGTTTGGTAAAATTCACAGGTGAATGCATCTACTTCAGGACTTTTGTTTGTTGAGAATTTTTGTTTGGTTTTATTATTGATTCGATTTCATTAGTAGTTATTGGTCTCTTCAGATTTTTGGTTTCTTCTTAATTCAGTCTTAGAAGATTGTGTGTTTCTAAGATTTTATCCATTTTTTCCAGGTTGTTTAATTTGTTGGCATATAATTGTTAGCAGTTTTTTTTTGTTTGGTTTTTTTTTTTTTTTTTAGTAATAAATGACCTCCTTAGGTTCATGTAATTTTTGCTGTCTTCAGAATTCTTGTTTTGTTTTGTTTTTGTTTTTTTTTTTTACGATTGTATTGGGGAATTGTGGAGGGGAACAGTGTTAGGGAGTTGGGGAAGGGGAACATTCTGTTTTTCCAGGACCCATCAGCTCCAAGACAAGTTGTTGCCCTTCAATCTTAGCTGTGGAGGGAGCAAGCTCAGCTCTAGGTCCAGTCACCACTTTCAATCTAGTTGCCGGGGGTGGGGTGGGGGGTGTAGTCCACCATCCCATGCAGGGTTGATCCAGTAAACCTTGTTGTTAGGAGCATGTGCTCTCACCAGCTTAGTGGCAGTTCAGCTCGGGTGCAGCTCACTGGCCCATGCGGGAATCAAACCAGCGACCCTGTTGCTCAGAGCTTGCGCTCTAACCAACTGAACCACTTGACCGGCCCAGGAATTTCTTATAATCCTTTGTGTTTCTGTGGTATCAGTTGTCACTTCTCCTCTTTCATTTCTGATTTTATTTATTTGGGTCCTCTCTCTTTTTTTCTTGATGGGTGTGGTTAAAGGTTTATCAATGTTGTTAATTTTTTCAAAGAATGAGCTCTTGGATTCAATGATTTCTGTTTTTTAGACTGTATTTTGTTTATGTCCTCTCTGATCTTTATTATTTCCTTCCTTCTACTCAGTTTGGGCTTTGTTTGTTCTTCTTTTTTTCTAATTCCTTTAGATGTAAAGTTAGATTATTTATTTGAGATTTTGCTTGTTTCTTGAGGTAGGCTAGCATTGCTATGAATTTCTGTCTTAGAACTACTTTGGCTGTGTCATAGATTTTGTGTGTGTCTTTTGTTTTCATTACCATTTGTCTCAAGGTATCTTTTGATTTTTACCTTGATCTCATTGTTGACCCATTCATTGTTTAGTAACATGTTTTTTAGCCTCTACGTGTTTGTGTGTTTTTTAGTTTTCTTCTTGTAATTGATTTTTAGTTTCATACCATTGTGATCAGAGAAGGTGCTTGATATGATTTCAATATTATTAAATTTGTGGAGACTTGTTTTGTGACCTAACATATGGTCTATCCTGGAAAATGAGCCAAATACACTTGAAAAAAAAAGTGTATGTTCTGCTGATTTGGGGTGAAATGTTCTAAAGATATCAATTAAATCCATCTGGTCTAATGTGTTATTCAAGGCCACTGTGTACCTGTTGATTTTGTCTGGATAATCTATGCATGGATGTCAATTGGGTGTTAAATTTCCTTATTATTACTGTAATACTGTTGGTCTTTCCCTTTAGGTTCGTAAATATTTCCTTTACACATTTAGGTACTTCTATGTAGGGTGCATAAATGTTTACAAGAGTTATATCCTCTTGTATTGATGATCCCTTTATCATTATGAAATGTCCTTCTTTGTGTCTTGTTATACTTTGTTTCAAAGTCTGTTTTCTCTGAAATAAGTATTGTTACTCCAGCTTTTTTCCCCACTTCATTTTGCATGAAATATTTTTTCCATCCTTTACTTTGAGTTGGTGTGTGTCTTTTGATCAAAAGTGGGTCTCTTGTGGGCAGCGTATGGATATTGTTTTCTTATTTATTCAGCCACCCTATGTCTTTTGTTTGGATCATTGAATCCATTTTCTTTTAAAGTAATTACTGATAGGTATGTAGTTATTGCCATTTTATTATACATTTTTTAATCTTTTTTTCTTTTTAAAGAAGTCCCTTTATCATTTCTTGTGTTACTGGTTTCTCCTTTAGCATTTTCTTGTCTGGGAAGCTCTTTATCACTCCATTGATTGTAAATGATAGCTTTGCTAGGTGGAGTAATCTTGGTTGTAGGTCCTTGCTTTTCATCACTTTGAATACTTCGTGCCAATCCCTTCTAGTCTTCAAAGTTTCTGTTGAGAATTCATCTGACAGTCTGAAGGGAGCTCCCTTGTAGGTTACTAATGGCTTTTTTCTTGCTGCTTTTAAAACTCTTTCTTTTTAAACGTTGGCATTTTTATTATGATGTGTCTTGGTGTGGGTATATTTAGATATATCTTGTTTGGAATTCCCTGGGCTTCCTGGGCTTGTATGTCTATTTCCTTCCCAGGTTGTGGAAGTTTTTTGTCATTATTTCTTCAAATAGGCTTTCAATTCCTTGCTCTCTCTTCTTGTTCTGGTACCTCTATGATGTGAATGTTGGTATGCTTGATGCTGTCCCAGAGGTCCCAAACACTCTCCTCATTTTTTTGGATTCTTTTTTCTTTTTGCTGTTCTGATTGGGTGTTATCTGCAGCCTTGTCTTTCAAATAGCTGATTGGATCCTCTGCTTCACCTAAGCTACTGTTTATTCCTTCTAATGCATTCTTCATTTCAGTTATTGTATTTTTCATTTCTGACTGTATTGTTTGTTTGTTTATTTGTTTACTATCTCCATTTTTCTGTTTTCTGTCTCTTAAAGTTAAAGTTTTCAGTGAGTTCATCTACCCTTGCCCTAGGTTCATTGAGCATTTTTAAACCAGTGCTTTGAGCTCTGTATCTGATAGATTGCTTGTCTAGATTTTGTTTAGTTCTTTTCTGGACTTTTGTCCTGTTATTTTATTTGGAACATGTTTCTTTGTCTCCTTATTTTTGCTGATCCCCATGTTTGTTTCTGTGTATTGGGTGGATCCACTACATCTCCTCATCTTGGTAGAGTGGCCTTGTGTGATAGATGTCCTGTGGGGCCCAGTGGTGCAGTCTACCTGGGTCACCTGAGCTGGGTGCTCCAGGAGTTTGTTGTGTGTGCCTTTCAGGTGTAGTTAATCCTTGGTTGCTGTTGGCATGTCAGTGGGAGGGATTTACCACTGGCTGACTGGCTGTGAGGAATGGCCATGACTACAGAGGATGAGCTGTTATGCAACAGCTCACCATGCAGCATGATTCACTTTAGCAGGGCCCTGATGCCTGCCAAGTCCACCCTTTGGGCGTGCCATTTTTGGAGGTATTTTGGTGGTGTTTTGGGGAGGTATTTTATGAAGTCTGAAGCTGGACACCACATGTGTTGGTTCTGGGCCTTCTTGGGAGACGTTCCATTGCAGGCCAAGTTAAGCCACTGCCTGTGCCCAGCCCAGAGCCACCTGGTAGGTGTTACAACATGATCTGAAGATGGTTGTCACCTGTGCTGGGCTTGAAGGCACCTAAGAGAGACTAAGCTGTGAACTAAGGTCTGATGGCACTAGTGCCCAGCTTTCGGCCATTTAGCAAGAGCTACAGGGCACGCCAACGCTTGACACTGCTTGTTTGGGGTTTGTTAACCTTTGAGAGATTTTTATGAAAGCCCAAAGCATGAGCAGAGACATGGAAAACCTCTGCAAGAAGTTTAGGTTGGGGCTTTGACTTGGGTGAGGCGGAGTCTCATGAAATCATCAGGGCAAGGTGAACAGTGTTAGCCAGGTTAATAGAGTATTCAAATTTGGTACCCACCTGTGTATGCAGGCTGGACTTGGGGAAGGGCTCGACAAAGGAACAGTGGTGCCTGCCAGCACTTTTGTCCCCAAAGTGAGCTGTCCTGACCCCTGCCTCTGTAGCCCTCACCCTGGATCTAATCAATTCATCTTTCCCCAACATGTCCCTGGTGCTATTTGAGCTGCTGCCCAGTACTGGCGCTCAAAGTGAGTGAGTTCTTCAGCGTGTAAGTCTGTGTGTGGGCCCTTTAAGAGGAACACCTGGGACTCCAGCAGCCCTCTGTCTCACTCAGCCACAATCCCATGGGTTTTCACAGTCAGAAGTTATTGGGACTTCTCTTTCCAGCACTGGAGCCCTGGGCTATGAAGCTTGGTGTGGGGCTGGTACCCCTCGCTCCTCAGGAGGGTTCTCTGCAGCTGAGATATCCCTCCTGATTTTTAACTGCCACACCATGGGTGTGGGAACTTCCAGATCCACATCTTCACCTCTCCTACCATTTTTTTTTTTAGCTGAGCCATCCTGCCACCTGTTGGCAGCTCAGCAGCAGGTCAGCTCAGGCTGGATTCGAACTGCTGTTGCTCAGAGCTCAAACTCTTGAGCAAACTCTTAACCAACTGAGACATTCGACCGGCCCCTCTCTTAACATTTTGATGTGGCTTCTTGTTTATACACTTAGTTATAGGATTTCTGTTCAGCTAGTCTCAGGTGGTTCCCACTGATGGTTGTTCTGTTATTTAAATGTTGTCATAGGAGAAGGCAAGCACAGCATGTACCTACTCTGCTTTCTTGACAGAAGTCGCTATTCTAGTACATTGCCATAGTTTTACCTTTTCCATAATGTAATTGTAGTTATGTGGTGATTAATCTTTTCAGACAGTTGTTTTTCACTTAGCAATATGTATTTAAGATTATCCATGCCTTTTCCTGTCTTGATAGCTCATTTCTTCTTATCACTGGAAAATATTCCATTGTATGGATGTACCACAGTTTGCTTATGCATTCACCAATTGAAGGTTATCTTGGTGTTTACAATTTTGGGTGATTATGAAGAAAGCTGATATAATCATTTACGAGTAGGTTTCTGTGTAGACATAATGTTTCATATCAGTTTGGTAAATACCTAGGCATGCAATTACTGGATCACATGATAGGGTTGTATTTAGCCTATTTTTAGCTTTGTAAGAAACTGTGAAAGTATCTGTACCATTTTTCATTTCCACCAGCAATGAATGAGAGTGCCTGTTCTCCACATCCTTACCAGAAACAGGTATTGTCAGTTTTTAGATTTTAGCAATTCTAATGTGTATGTAGTGGTATCTCATTGTTTGAATTTGAAGATCCCTAATGGCAAATGCTATTGAACATTGTTTCATTGTGTATTTGCCATGTGTATATCTTCTATGATGTGTTTTTCTTTTTTCAGATCTGTTGCCCACTTTTTAATATTGGGTTGTTTCCTATTGTTCAGCCTTAAGTGTTCTTAGTATATTTTTGATACAAGTGCATTATCAAGTAGGTGTTTTGCGAATATTTTATGTCTCTCTGAGGCTTGTCTTTGAGTCTTTCACAAAACAGATGTTTTTAATTTTTATAAAGTACAACTTAATCAAATTTTTCATTCATAGATCATACTTTTGGTGTATCTAAAAATTCATCACCAAGCCCAAGGTCAAATGCAGTTTTCCCTGTGTTCCTGCTGAAAGTTTTATAGTTTTGCATTTTAATATTATGTTTCTGATCCATTTTTAGTTAATTTTCATGAAATTGTAGTTAAATTTTCATGTAAGAGTTTTGTAACATTTAATTTTCTTTCACTTCATTGCTATTATATTTAGAAATACAACTGATTTTTGTATATTGGCCTGCTTTATTTTTAGTTTGGTAAATTCACATATTAGTTCTATTAAGTTCTTGGTAGATTCTCTAGGATTTTCCATAAGTATGATCATGCTATCTCTAATAAAGTGTATTATTTCTTACTTTTCAATCTGCATTGCTTTTTATTGCCATTTCTTGTCTTTTTTAGTAAGCTTGGTCCTTCAGTAGAGTGTTGAATAAAAGTGTTGAGAGTCAACATCCTTTCTTACCTTATTTCTAATCTTGGGCAGAAAACATTAAGTCTTTCACTATTAAGTGTGACGTATATATGAGATATACATATAGATAGATAGATAGATAGATATAGATATAGATATAGATATATATTAAATTGAGGAATTTGGGGAGGGGAACAGTGTTGGGGAATTGGGGAGGGGGACCAGCCAAGTTGTTGTTCTTCAATCTTAGTTGTAGAGGGTGCCGGTTGCCATCTGGCTGCCTGTCAGCAGCTCGTGGCCTCTAAGCTCAGGGTGCTGAGTTCAGTGTTAGTTGTGGGTGGGCATAGCTACCATTCCATGTGGGAGTCAAACCAGCAGCTTTGTTGTTAAGAGAACATGATGTATCCACTGAGCCATCCAGGTGGCAGCTCAGCTCAAGGTGCTGAGTTCAGTCCTAGTTGGGGGCGGGCATAGTCCACCATTAAACAGGCAGTCTTGTTGTTAGGAGCCCGTGCTCACCAGCTGAGCCATCCTGCCACCTGTTGGCAGCTCAGTGGCAGCTCAGCTCGGGTGCAGCATCACTGGCTTATGTGAGAATTGAACTGGTGACCCTGTTGCTCAGAGCTCGTGCTCTTAAGCTAACTCTTAACCAACTGAGCCACTCGGCCAGCCCTGTGTATATTTTTTAAAGATACCCTTTTTAAGTTGGATGAAGCTTCATTTTATTCCTTGGTTGCTAAGTAGTTTATCATTAATGAGTATAAATTTTCTGAAGTTTTACTGCATCTATTGACATGAAGATGTGTTTTTTATCATTATTTCACTAATGTGGTGAAACACATTGATTGAGATAATCATATAGATTTGTTTTGTTTTGTTTTTCATCTGTTAATATGGTGAATTGCATTGATTGCTCTTCAAATAGTAAACCAACCTTGCATTCCTTGAATAAGCCATGCTTAGTCAGCATATTATCATTTTTAAATATTGTTAGACTTGCACAAGGATTTTTGCACCTAAGTAAATGATGGGTGTTGGTCTATAAACTTTTTTTAAATATCTTTTCAGGTTTGGGTATCGAGAGAATCCTGGCTTCTTAAAATGAGAAGAGGGCCGGCTGAGTGGCGCATTGGTTGAGAACTGGCTTGGGATGCCAGAGGGCCCTGGTTCGGATCCCACATAAGAGGGCCAGTGACACTGCCCTCTACAGCTAAGATGCTGAACGGCAGCTCGACCTGGAGCTGGACTGCCGTGGGTCGCCGGCAACGGCGTAGGCTGCAGTCTCCTGCTGCAGTTGGCTGCCATAAGCTACCATGATATATCCTGATCTTACAAAGCAGTAAGGGAGCCATGAGATATTGACAAAAGATTATGAAACATGAAATAGAAGTTTTTGGTATATTATTTAAAAGTTATGAAGGTAACCAAAGCACAATTGGCAAACTTAGACATTTACAGGAGTGAGGCATGTAAATATACATGAAAAGAAGGGCTCAGGTATTAGTGTATGTGTTAACCTCATAGATGTGATGAGAATTTTGGCATAATAAGTAGGTGCCCCATCTGGAGAGTACAGCCACTTGACCAGCTTTGATTAGTTCTTGGGATAAGAGCCATATTTGGCAATTTTGCCAAAATTGATGCCCACCTGGAACCCCAGAATGTGATCTTACTTGGAAATAGGTTTTTTTTCATATAATTAGTTAAGATGAAGTTATACTGGATTAGGGTAAGCCCTAAATCCAATGGCTGGTGTCCTTACAAGAAGAGGAGATGTGGACGAAGAGACATGGACACAGAGAGAGAAGAAGGCCACGTGAAGACAGAAGCAGAAATTTGAGTGATACAGCTACAAATTGTGGAACACCAAGGATTTCTGGGAACTAATAGAGCTAGAAAGAAGCAAGGAAGGATTCTTTCCTAGAGCTCTCAGAGGAAACATGACCCTTCCAACACCTTGATTTTGGACTTTTAGCTTCCAGAACAGTGAGAGAATAAATTTCTGTTGTTTTATGCTACCTGGTTTGTGATACTTTGTTACAGCTGCCCTAGGAAACTAAAAGATGCCCCATATGACATTTTGTGAGAAGCTAAATATTTAGATTTTTTTTTTAAATGTGAAATTTTACCATTTTTTCACGTTCATTTTTTTTTAAACTCACTGCAATCCAAACAAATACATATGTAGTCAGAGCTAGTTTCCAGGCCATCCATTTGTAACCTCTGCAATAGAGAAACTAAATATAGTATCAGAATATGACTAACATAAATGAGAAGAAGGTAAATGAACTGAGATATGGAATAAATGTGCTAAACCCTCATTTGTCATAGCAGGAAGTAAAAAAAGAAAATGTCTAAAATTGATGAATTAAGAAATAGCAAGAAAATGATTCAAAGTAGTTTCCTCTGGAATATGGTACATGGGGTGGGGCAGGTGACTGTTGCTTTTTGTTGTAAGTTCTTTTATATTCTTTGGTTTTGAAAGGTAGACAGGCATTACTATTAGAAGGAAGTTGCTTTAGAAGGGAGGAACTAAAAATTTTTCTGCCAGTAATAGTAGAAGAGGCCAATAGCTGAGAAAAATTTGGAGAAGTAGCAAAAGGCACTGCCTCTCTATGCAGCAAAATGTCTTAATACCTTTGAATGAACAGACTGAATGTTTTGTGTTTCTCAAAATTTATCTTAATGAAAACCGCAAGAGTCCTTAATCCTGAGTATGCTTTAAGCAACAGAAAGGAAATCACTGAGCAATGTTTTACACTGTTAAGTTTTATACTACTGAGAAACTAAAAAAATTAAGAACATATTCTACTGATTTCAGTTTTAAGTCGCTTATGAAAAATCTTGAAAGTAACATCTGTATTTCATGGAGGTATTTGTGCCCTTCAAAGAGGGAGTAAAGATCCTTAACTATACAACTGTGTGTGATATCTGACATGACTAATAATTTTAAATGAAAAAACAAAGGAATAAAACCATAGAGATTGCACAAGGAAAAAAATCATAGCTAGAACCACACCCACTTTTTCTTGAAGTTCTTGTTTCTATGAAAACCTACTAATACATTAGCAGTATGTATTTACATGAAGTTTACAAACTGAATTTATTTATTTAGGTAGTTAGTCAAGATCTCTGAGTTGCTTCTGTGAGCAACATTAAAAAATTAAAATTGGATTAAATTTGAGAAACAGGTTTATTGCATGTCGCTTTCTTCCCTGTAAGGCACTGAGGGAAAACTGGGCCAATATCCAGACGATCTCCTCAATCTATTCCCCACATTAGTCTTGAGGGATCTTAATCAGACACATCTGCTTATAGCCTTCCCCTATCCTAAATCCTTTAATGGATCTTCATTGCCTCATGACAGAGTTAATGTCTTTCTTGATATGATCTCTGCTCACCATTTTGGCCTCATCTCTCAGCTCTCCAACAACCATTCCAAATGTGGTGCTTGCTAGTCCTGGAACTTGAGCTCCTGAACATGAGTTCTTCCTTTCTCAATCTTCTTTCCTATGGTTAACGCCTACTTATCCCATTAAAGTTCAATTAGGTCTGCTCCTCCTTCCCTCCAAAGTTGGGTTATATACTATCTTGGGTATTTCCATAGCATCTTATTGGATACTTGATCATAGTTTGGCATCTTCATTCATTCTCTTCTGACCCTAATTTCACTAGTGCACTTGTAATCTCATGGGTTTAATGAGAGGGTTTCTTCTTTTGTTTCTAAATAATGACTTTAGTTCTCATTTATAAAACAGGCAAATCCCAAGCCAGATGAATACTCAAGCCCCTGCCCGTTCTGCCTAACCCCACCCCAGAACCCGTTACACTGAAATGCTCTCTTCCGACACCCCACAGGGTGTTCCAGTTTAACACCAGAATCATACAAAATCAAACAGAAAAAGAAGACAAAATTTCTAACAAAGAAAGAGAATTGTTTTCTCATAGAATAGCATGCTCATAATCAACTCTCCTAACTTTCCTTTTGAATGATTTAAATGTCAGTTTCCTGAAAGCTTGAATTATATCCCCACTGTTTACATACTGCATAGAATAGTAGGAAATCACTAAATATTTATTGCTGCTGATGATTTTTAAAGAAACTTGATTTCCATTCAACTCTGGATTTATGAGCAGGAACTTATTGCATTAGTTTCTTTTGCACAAAATCTTAATTGAGAAAGACAGGATTCATGAAAATTAAACAGTTTGTCCCATTTTGCAAACCATTATAAGATAGACCTAGGTGAAACCAGAAATGCTACAGGATTCTTTTCCTGATAATTTTTTGTATTTACTCTGAAAAATCTAGATGTGTAAAGGTCTTTGATGTAAACAAAATTCTTCAAAAATAAAATTCAAACTGCCATATTGCAGAAAAGGTAGAATTGGCTTAAATCTGAGAAAAAGGTTTAGGTCATATGTCACTGACTTTCTTCTAAAGTACTTTGTAAAATATGGACTATTTCCTGGTTCTTTCCCTTTTTCTTCTGATATTCACATTAGATTCAAAAGAGAAATTTTAATTATCATCAGTATAACTTAACTGTCATTGTTTTGCATGTTTTTAATCTAATAGTCCTATGAATCCTGCTGAGGACATTCACCAATAACAACTCACGTACTTTTCAGAACATCCCTGTGAAGTAGGCATTAATGTAGAAATATAGGATCAAAGAAATTATGTAATTTTCTCAACATCACACAACTGGCAAGGAGAAGAACCTTAAGTGATATTTGTAAATGTTGGAGAAAGGAGAGGGAGTGAAATGAGAATTTGTCTAAAGAAAACACCAGTAGTTTGAAAACATTTTTTCACAGCTGTTTGTGAAATGACAGCCAGTTAATGCCCCATGAGATAATGTAAAGTCGAAGCATACATGTTTTCATCCCCTGACCACTGAAAGTAAAAGGCAAACAAATAATTACCTTGGAAACCTCAGGACAAGTTTATTTTTTAAAATCAAGCTTTTTTACTATCAGCATTGATGACAAAGATTTGTTGTGTCCTGCTGTATCTGTGGAGGGCACCATTCTGGGAACAAGAACATAAAGTCATAAAGCAGATTTATTTCTTCTCTGACAGCACAGTTTCTATCTCTTTTGATGGAAGGTTTATTTGAAATTTGCTTATACAGCACTCCACCATCCTAGAGTATAATGCATTTGAAACTCTTCTTCCTTATCACTACAAATGGCCTCAGAGATAGTCCATGTAAGTGTTTACATCAGTAGTAGCTCACCCTTCAGGTCCCCGTGAAAGGAGACTACTTTCATTATCATTGTACCTTTTGGCCCAGCCACCACTTTCTGGTTTAGGGCTAGGAGAGTAAGTTTGAAGACGTAGAACCCCTGTTTGTCTCTCTCATGTTGGGGAGGCCCTGGATGTCCAGGACACTTGACTCAGTCTAACACTTGGATGACCTCCTCATCCCTTCCGGCATTAGCTTCTCGGGGTAATAACATCAGTTAACAGGTGCCAGTTTCTGTTTCCATAGCCTTATGAAGTCCATACCATTTACAAAGAAAAGTCTTCAGTTAGATGGCTTGTCTCTGCCACGTGAGGAGCTCTGTTTACCTCCATTGCATTAACGTCATTGCCGTATCACCTTACTTGGAGAGTTTGAAGGCTAGAAAGTCACAACCCTATTTTTAAAAGACTCTTGATTTTTCTCTACATTTACATAAAGTGCAAAAAACTAACAGTTCACGGCTCTTTTTAATTAGCAGTCTGGAGGGCCTTTACTTAATTAATCCTTCCATTTCGTTTTCTTTTCCTCCAAACTCAGTTTTAAAAGAGGTTCGCTGTCAGTGGAAGCTGTGTGACTTTGGCTCTAACAGTCTGAGAGGCAGCTGGATCCAAGGGATTAGAGATCATGATAGCTGAGCCTGTTACTTGGCAGAGGAAACTCGAAGGTAGGTCTTGACAAGTCAGAGCATGTGTGATCTCAGTGATAGCCGCTCTCCTGCTGTGCTTGCCTAGCAAATGAGACCAGTTCCCCTGAAAATTGTTCGGAAGGATGGATGGGTCTTATGTTTTATGCTTCAACAGATGACTGTGATTCAACAGAAATAAATTACTTCAAAACAAACACTTTTTGGAGTACTTCTAAAACTACTTAGAAACTGCTTTCAAAACACATTTTACTTTATAAAATCAATTAAGAAATTTTAGAATTGCATGTTGTTGTACACACATTTTACCCTTTCTAATATCTGTACCCATATGTAACTTTTTGCTCACTTTCATGCTTAAATCTTTCTCTAAGAGTTTTGAAATCCAGTTCTCTGATGAAATCTTCAGGGGAAGTGTGATATGGTAGAAAGAGTAAGAGGATGAGTCAGATGAACTTTGGCTCTGCCATTTATAAGGGTTTTAATTTAACCCCTCTTAACCTCAATTTTCATATCCATAAAATGGCAAGAATAATAGCTGCCTCACCTATTATTACAAAGCTCATATAGTAATACTTGGTAATAGATGTGAATAATTCAAGCCAGCATATGAGGTAGGTACTGTTACCCATTGCACAGAAGAGGGCACTAGGCCTGAAGTGCTTAGGCGACTTGCCCAAGGTCACTCACAACATACCACATTAATTTTATGCCCCACTGTACACTCCCAGGTCAGGCTCCCACTGACCCCACCCCTGACCTTGGCCTCTTGCTCGATGAGCTCACCTAGTCTCCTAACATCCCGGCTAACTCAGACTCCCCCAGGGTGAGGACCTGGCTTTGGCCTCACCTCCTTCATGCCAACTCACGAAGCAGCAGCTTCAGCATCCAGGTCCAAACTGACCCACTGACTGGCTTTTTCCACCACTTCCAGATTAGATGAAGCATTAAATGCATTGCTTTCCCGGCACAACCCAGAAATACGGGGTAATTAATACCCTGTGGGGCAAGCTCAGACAATGGGAGGCAGGTGACGGGAAGCAGCCAGTAGCTGAGTGCATCTTTCTTCCTTCCCACTAAAACAGTGCCACGTGGCACCTCCAGAGACCTCCTGTGTGGCCAGTTCAGCAACTCCCCACAATGTCTTTGCTTCTCCCCCTTCCTTTTCTCTCTCACTCTGCTGCCTTAGGATCGCAAGCCCCGATAAAGCAGCTGATGTGATCGTACTCTAGACCTTACTGCTCCATTTAGCAGCCATCAGCCCCAGGTGGCTATTTCAATTAATTACAATTAAATAAGATTTAAAGTTCAGTTTCTCAGTCACATGAGCCACATTTCAAGTGCTCAGTAGCCACATGTGGCTCGTGGCTGTAGTATTGGACAACACAGATATAGAGCACCTCCATCATCACAGAAAGTTCTATTGGACAGTGCTACTTTAAACCTTATCATGACCAATATTTCACACAGAATTTCTATTTTAAGCAATTTCCTTCTCTTACGGGCACGTGCAATTTTTCCAACTTACCGTGGTCTCTCCACATAAATACTTTGTTTGGACCTCCATTTGGACCTATAGTTACAGGATCCTGTACTTTTCTTACTGCCTTCCTCTTCCCCCCATGTCCTCATTACTCCTTTTACCTAGCTTAAGGGTTATGATCTTTTGCTTTATTCTTAATTATCTCACTCCTCTGTTTACTATAGTCACTTGATGTGCAGGATATCTTCTATTTTCCCCTCCAGATCTGCCTTCCATCCTTCTCTACCTCGCTTTGTGCCCTGGGAAGGTGACTTATATGGTCTACAGTCATCATGAACCCCTTTTTCTCTGAGTTCCATTTGAGCTCAGCCCATAGAATCCCAGAAGGAGGTCACAGAGAGGGAGGAAAGTGAGGTTAGGGTATTTATTACTCCAACGCCCTCCCTAAGAACTCACTATGGGCTGCATCCCTCATTGGAAGGATTCAACTCCTGAAAGGCCTTCAACTATTCTCCATTAAAGAAAGAAAGAAAGAAAGAAAGAAAGAAAGAAAGAAAGAAAGAAAGAGAGAAAGAAAGAGAGAAAGAAAGAAAGAAAGAAAGAAAGAAAACTCCCGGATTACTATTGGGCCCTGACAGACACCTGTGACCCAAACTGCCCATCATGAACGGGATGTTATATATTCCACCAAAATATCAAAATTGTACATGCACAGAAGACTTCTTATAAAATAGAAATGTTATGACCAGTCTTGTAAGCAGACCTGGAAACCACAAGGAAAGTGTAAGTAGGTGGCACAGATGCCCATCGTCCTACTGCCTTGTCACCCTTTCCTCAGTCTGCAGCAGTGCCTTGTAAGGAGTTCCATGGGGCCAGTTAATAGAGGAAAAATATAGGCTGGATTTATTGGTGGTCTGCCTGTTACACGATCACAGCTGGAAGTGGTGTCTGCCACACAAGCACTCTGCCAAAAGGTGGCCCAGAAAGCCAGCAGTGAAGAGACATTTCTATGGGCAGAACTCTGGATGCTGCACCTAGTTGTGTGCTTCATATGGAAGAAGAGGTAGCCTCAAGTGCAGAACTGTAGTGACACACAGACAGTGATGCTGTTGGTCAGAGACTTGGAAAAATTAATTCTGGAAAATCAGTGGCAAGATCTCAGTGCTTCTGCCAGTTCCATCGGTTTTTGAGCTCTTGAAATACCTTATCCATCACCAACATATCCCTAAGACTTGGGGATGCATTTTATGGCAAAAGAAGTGGAGCAATAGACTCAGCGTCTGTGAACTTCACTGATCTCTCCACAGGCTCCACTACATAGAAGTGGTTGGTGTAATAGCTCCGTGGGATGCCTGCTGAAGGCTTAGCAGTGACATCAGCTGGAAGATATCACCCTGTGAAGTTGGGCTGCTGATCTATAAACTGAGGTATACTTTTAACCAGTGACCGATATATGGTATCTTCTTTTTCCTAGTCAGAATGCATGAGCCTGGGAACCAAGGACTGGAGCTGGGAGTGGTCCCTTTATTACACCATACACTTGAAGAATTTTTGCTTTTTGTCCCTGTGACCTTGGCCTCTTTGGATTTAGAGATCCTGATGCCCAAGGAAGCAACAGAGAATGAGACTACTATGCTGACTGGGGTCATTGATCCTGATTACCAGGAAGATATTGGGTTGCTGATACACAAAGAAGGCAGAGAACTATATGTGGAGCCCAAAGAATTCACTGGGTGTCTCCTAGTACTCACTTGGCCAGTTGTCCCAGGCAATGGGAAACTGTAGGAACGGAATAAAACAAGACCACTAAGGACTCCGATCTGATAGGGATGAAGGTTTGAGTTACCCTATGAGGTCAAGAACTCCATCCAGCTGAGGTGCTATCAGAGGGTAAGAGAAACGTGAAGTGAATGTGAAAGAAAGCAGCTGTGATTACCACCTGCTTATACCTCATGGCCAGTCACAGAAGAAGGGATGGTAACATTTTATAAGAGTTAATTACTTTTCTACTTCCCTTCCCCCCTTATCCTGGCCATCCGATATGAAGAACGCTAGTGTTGGCTAATGTTTTAGGTCTCAGGTGGGACTATGACTGCATAGACATTTTCCCGTGATGATCTAGAAGCTGAAGGACTTTGAATGTCACCTGTGATAGGGAGACTAATTTTCACCTGCATGAAGAGCAAGAGTCAGCCCTGGAGGAGAAAGGGGGTGGACCCTGCAGAATACCCTTCTATTGGCCTCTCCAGATCCAACCTCCAGGCTTCTCTCCCCTGCTCTGTCCTAGAGGCTGACCTTTATGGACAGCATTAAAGGCCCCCCTGCCTTCTGCTGCTGACTATGTTCAATGTATGGGGAGCATCTACAAGGTCAGAGGGAGGGAGAAGAGTGAGGTTGAAATGTTTATTCCCAGGCTCCCTCTCTGGGGGTTGCTGCCTGGCTGATGGCCGTTTTAGTTACCTATCACAAGACTTACTTAGAACAACCACCGTTTTATTTTCTATGACTCTGTGAGCTAACTAAAGCTCAGCTGAATGGTTCTTCTGCTGGTCTCCTGAGTGGTCTCTCATAAAACTGTAATCATATGATGACTGGAGTGGAATGTCCAAGATGCCTTCACTCTCATGCCTGGTACCTGGGTGGGGACAATAAGAAGGCTGGACTCCACTGGGGTTTGAGGAAAGTGATATTTCTCTCTCTCCCCAGTAGTCCCAGAGACTTGCCCTCTGTGTGCCTCCTCCATAAGGTCTTTCCACATGGTCTCTCCAGCAGAGTAGCTGGGCCTGGTGACTCAAGGGCTCCCAAAATTGCAAAAGTAGAATTTCACAAACCTTCTTGAGGTTCAAGGCCTGGAATTGGCACAGGAGCACTCTCATCATCTTTTAAACTGTACCTTTATTAAGTCAGTCTAAAATTATTTCAGTTTGATTGTGTCAACTGTTTTCTATTGGGATCACGGAGAGGTTTTTACTCAGCTCAGCTCTCCACTTTCTCCATGTCTGCGTGGAGAAGAATACACCACCAGAGAAATGATTCTCATTTAAATTTTCAATCACAAACCTCGAGTTGACCTTCCACTGCCCCACAATTCTACCCCTTCCCCTAGTCTATTCACTCTCCCATTTTCTCATACAACTGTTTCAGAGCCCCCCCCTCCTCTGCTCCACTCTTACTGTGCACTTCACTCTTAATTCACTGAGAATAGATGTGGATTTCCACAACTTTCTGTCAACAAACCTACCAACCTTTTAGCCTTGTACTTGAGGGTCTTTACTCTTGCTGTCCCCTCTGCCTAGAATCCTCTTCCCTACTATTCTCCCTGGACACTCCCTCTTATCACTCTTGACTCTCCTCAAATTGTACTGCCTTGACAGGCTTCTAGGTCACCTTCTGCCCTAGTCCCTCCCCCTCACTCACCCATCACACTTTTCCCTCTTACCCTGAATTATTCTTTACTCTTCTTTATAGTGCTGTCACTACTGTCCTTACTTATTGTCTTTTTTCACCACTGGAATTTAATAAGCTTCATGAATGCAGGAGGTTTATTTTCTTTACCATTCTTTCTGTGGCACCTAGAATAGGACCACACTTAGGTGTTGCCTGGTTTGTTGAATGACTGAATAACTAATCTAGGAGGGATTTGAACTTGGTTCCAAATTCTGTATTCTACTTGGAGAAAATGGCTTAACATTATTTCATCATAGGGTATTATTATTATTATATTATTATTATTATATTATTCACTGCTGCTGGCTAGCGGCAGCTCACACATTGGATGTAGTCAAACTTCTGCACTGAGCTCTCTCATTGCTGTGCAGGAGCTCGTTTGCATCGCTGACAAAAGCCAACCATGTGCCTCTCTTCCCAACACTGCATTCAGCAACTTTAGGTTGTTAGCTTGAAATTCATCATTGTGGGAATATTTGCACCATGCAAATGGTCATACATTACAAATCTCGGGGTATTTTTTTCTCCCAGATTGTTAAATATTTATGGGCAAACCACCAACTCTCATCTTTGTGCCACTGTTTTCCCGATGGTCTATGATGGAGAAGAAGGTGGTGTTCAAGAAGTTAAGGTTCCCACTTAAGAACCATCTGAGAGACACAGAGATAAAAATATCAGCTTCTTTGGTGATGAGGCTGAACTGAAAACTGTAACTTGATCAATAACTACAATTGGGCTCTTTAAATCTCCTTCCATAATTGAGCTTAAATCCCCTCCTTTTCAATGATAATTCTCATTCCAGGAAGTTTATACAAGTGTAATTAGATTGCGAGCACTGAAGACAGGCTGCTTCAAAAGAGAGGGGAGTAGTCACACATGTTCATTTCTTCAATCTCCCCAATAAGATTGGCTATTGCTCCTCGTATAAGAATTAGTGACGGAGGGAACAGAGACAAAGAAGAAACAAGAGTTCTAATGTCAGCGGTGTTAAATTTTGGTTGTGTGTTAGAAAGTAATATGATTTTGGTTTTTTACAGTTTTACTGAGGTATAATTGACATACAATAAACTATCCAAATTAAAAATGTATTACTAGATAAGTTTAAACATAGCTATATAGCCATGAAACTACCACCCCAATCAGGATAATGAACCTATCCATCACCCTTAAAAGTTTTCTCTTGCCCCTCCCCTCCCTATCCTGTCCACAGGCAACAACTAATCTGCTTACTGTCTACTACAGATTGAACTCTATATAATGAAATCACAAAGCATGTACTTTTTTATCAGCATAATTATTTGGAAATGTATCTGTTATTGCATTATAAGTAGTTCATTCCTTTTTATTGCTGAGTAGCATTACATTGTATAGGTACACATAGTCTGTTCACTCATTCATCCCTTGATGAACATTTGGGTTCTTTCCAGCTTGGGGTTATTAGAAATACAGCTGTTAAGCACATTCATGTACAAGTCTTTGAATGGTCACATGCTTTTATTTCTCTTGGGTAACCATTTAGTTGTGGAAATGCTAGATCATGTTTAACTTTTTAAGAAACTGCCAAACTATTTTTCAAAGTGGTTGTACCATTTTACACCCTTACTAGCATTTTACACCCTTACTAGTGTAGGAGAGTTTCAGCTGTTCTACATCCTTGTCAATACTTGCTATGGTCAGTCTTTTTAAATTTAGCTATTCTAATAGGTGTTTGGAGGTATCTCGTGGTAATCATTTGCATTTCCCTAAAAAGTAAGATGTTAATCACCTTTTCAGGTGTTTATTTGACATTAAATGTCTTCTGGTGAAATGTCTTTTCACCCATTTTTTATTGATTTGTTTTATTATTGAGTTTTTGCTTGTTTGTTTGTTTTTTAATTGGGGAATTGAGGAGGAGGACCAGCCAAGTAGTTGTTCTTCAACTTAGTTGTGGAGGGCATCAGTTGCCATCTGGCTGCCTGTCGACAGCTTGTGGCCTCTAAGCTCAAGGTGCTGTGTTACAATCTTAGTTGTGGGTGACCATAGCTACCATCCCCTGCAGGAGTCGAACCAGCAGACTTGTTAAGAGTGCACGCTCTATCCCCTGAGCCATCTGGGCGGCAGCTCAGCTCAAGTGCTGAGTTCAGTCTAAGTTGTGGGCAGGCGTCGAACAGGCAGTCTTGTTAGGAGCCTGTGCTCTCAGCAGCTGAGCCATCCTGCTACCTGTTGGCAGTTCAGCAGCTGCTCAGCTTGGGCGCAGCGTCACTGGCCCATGTGGGAATCGAGCTGGCGACCCTGTTGCTCAGAGCTCATGCTCTTAAGCTAACTCTTAACCAACTGAGCCACTCAGCCGGCCCTATTATTGAGTTTTGAGAGTTCTTTATATATTTTAGACACATGACATTTATCAGATAATGAGATTTGCAAATATTTTCTGCAGTGTGGCTCACCTTTTATTTCTCTTAACAGTGTCTTTTAAAAAGCAGTTCTTAATTTTTATAAAGTTCAATTTATCCAATCTTTCTTTTATGGATCATGCTTTTGGTGTCATATCTAAGAGCATTTTTTATCTTATTTAGACTAACCAGAAAGATTTTCTCCTATGTTTTCTTCTACAAGTTTTATAGTTTCTATTTTACATTCAGGTTCATTACCCATTTTGAGTTGTCTTTTGTGTGTAATGGTATGAAATGTATGGTCTTAATTCATCTTTTTGTATGTGGATATCCAATTGTCCCAGCCCCATGTGTTGAAAAGACTGAATTGTCTTGGTGAAAATTAGGTGACTATACATATATATATATATATATATATATATATACATGTATATGTATATATGTGGGTCTATTTCTGAAGTCTCTAATCTGCCCCAATGACCTATATGTCTATATCCCTACACCAGCACCACATTATTGTGGCTTTGTAATGAGTACTGAAGTCAGCTAGTGGAAGTCCTCCAACTTTGCTGTTATTTTTCAAAGTTGTTTTGGCCATTGTATATCTTATGCATTTCCAGATGGATTTTAAAATCATCTTGGCATTTTCTACAAAAGCTTGCTGGGATTTTTATTGGATTGAATTGACTCTATAGATCAATTTGGCAGGAATTGACTTTTAACAATATTGAGTCTTCTGATTCATGAATATGGTACATAATGTTTTTAGTAAATTGCATAGCCTCATGACCCTTTACCCCTAAATTTTTTGGTGTTTATTTCCTAAGAATAAGAATATTCTCTTATATTTCCATAGTACAGTTATCACTTTAGCATATTTTACATAGATGCTTTTACCTTATCTAATGTCTGTATCCCAATTTTATCAATTGACCCAGTAATGTTATATAATTTTTTCCCTCTAGTATAGTTCCCGACTAGGATCACATGTTATATTAGTTGTCATGTCTCTTTAATCTCCTTTAATCTGGAACAGTTCATCATCAGCCTTTCTTCATCTTTTATGACACTGATATTTTTAGAGAATGTACCCTCTTTCTTTTCTTTTACAGTCCCCTTTTTAAAAGAATGCTACGTTAGTGTGAAACAACAGTAATGCTGAATTCCCATATTTAGTTTTTAGAAAGTGGAAGTAATTAAAGGTAATTTTAAAAATAATTTTTACTACTCAGAGCAAAGAAGTCCACTTTACCAAATAGATTACTAAGAAGGCCTGTGTAACACAGTTGTTTCCTTGAATTACATGTGGAATAGAATAGCAATGTTTCACTGATCTGATTACAAAGAATTCTATGTAGTATTTTTCAAAACAAGTACTTTCTCAGGTGCCTCTTCATGAAATAGTCACTTTTAAAAATAAAACTAATATATATGCGTATATGACATTGTGACGGAGAATGAAAGGGCTTGTCAGTATCTGGTTCTCCTCTCCTTTTCAGACATGAGGGGTGACTATATATATCCTAGCTCTTTTGCCATTAAGCAAGAGATGTGGCTAGTTCTTGCCAATGAAATGTGAACGTAAGTGATGTGTCACTTCTGAATGAGATGGTGACCTTGGAAGCCTCAAATTGAGAGGGCAGCATTTCTAGGTAGAAAAAGCCTGATTGTTGAGTCACCAGATGGAGGAGCACTTTGGCTCACCTGCATCAAATTCTGTGACGGTGAGAACTAAACTTTTTAAACTGTGTGCTAAGTCACTGAGATTTCAGGGGTGTTAGCGCATCCTATCCTATCCTATCCTATCCTATCCCATCCTGACTAATATAATTATGTACTATTTGATTTGAGTTGGAAAAGATAACTGAACAGTAGTTGATTCCTGAAATATCTTTTTCAAGTCACATCACCCCCATGTTAGGCACTTCATGGAAAGTTGATTTTTGAGCCATCAAACAAAATAGATAACTATATCCTAGGGCTAGAAGCAAAGGGATAAATGGTTAAGTACAAGACAGCTTCCTTGTCTTGGAGATGTATCATGTGGATGTTTTAAGCTGCAAATGTCAGAAAGCCTAAATAAAGTTGGTTTAGAAATAAGAAAATGCACTATCTTGCATTACTAAAAGTCTCAACTAAGGTACAGAATGCTTCAGGATTGGGCAGTTCGAGAGCTCAACGTGCTACCAAAGACCGGAATTCTTTCTCTCTTTCTCTCCTGAAACCCTTGGCATTGACTTCATCCTTGGGCTCATAAAAATATAGCAGCAGCAATTCTAGCATCTGCATTCTTAAAAGGAAATTTCAAGAAAAATATGGATAACCTCTTTTACAGCTCTCTCCGTTAGGAATTAGGGAAGTTTTCCCAGAAGCCTCCTAATAGGCTTCCCCTTGTGTCTCCTTGGCCAGAATTGAGTCACAGGATCACTCCTAACTGATCTATGACAAGGGGTAGCAGGATTATCTATGGAAAGATCAGGCCAACTCTTAGACCTGGAGATTTGAAGGAGAGGGGTATTCTTGTGAACAAAATCTGGGTGCTGTTAGGAAGGAAGAACTATGGCTGAAGGCTGGATAGAGGCTGACGGTGTGGCCCACAGTAGGGAATGATGAAATGAAGCTCACTCACGGCCACCTCTTAGATGGGCTTTTTCAGTAAATAAGAGCCTTGGGTAGGACTGATAAGAAGAAAACAAATCATTAAAGAATTCCTGGTCATGCTGCTTCCCCCTGGTCATGGCGCTCAAATTTAGATCATCTATAGCTTACCTAATTGATTAGGCTATTTATAAAATAACTATTTATAGGGTGCCAGATTTTCCAGTTAAAAAAAAAAAAGCCCTAAAATACTTCTTGTGAAAACCAGTATTTATATGTTGGTAACTAATTTAAAAGTGAAAAACACCAGCAGCAACAAAACTATGCAGGCTAAACAAATGCAACTTCCAACTGAATTCTAATCATATTCACCAATTTGGGACCTTGGGACATGAAAAGCTCAAGAGTCCCTTTCAGCTCTAACAGTTAATGATTCCATGGTACCCCAACAGTGTTTGTACTACACTGTCATTGGTCATTCATGGTAAGCCATTCGAATAGATGAAAATCTTTAGTACTACTTTAACAAGCCTAACTGTATTTCGCCATTCACCCATTGATATTTTCATTTATTAAATCACTCAACAAGCAAGCATTTGTATAGTGCCAATTATATGCAAAGCATTGTTAAAGTGAGGTAGACATAAAAGAAAGAAAAGAACCTGGGGGTTTGAGGGAGAAAGACCGGGACTTCCTTATAAGAAGGCGAGCTCAGTCGTTTCTCACCTTTGCTCCACCAACAGGTCTTAGAGGAGAGGACTCTGCAGCCTGGCTCAGGGCCTTGGTGTTCGCCCTTCCCAGGGGTGAGTAAACTTGTCCATTGTGGGTCCCCTGGACAGTCAGGATGTGACTGCCTACTCTTCCATCTGAAGAAAAGACAAATGGAAATAAAGGAAAGAAAAATAAAATAAAATTTAAAAATAAAGGAAAGGAAAAGAACTTACTGCTTAAAGTGGATTCCTGTGGTTATTGCAAGACTAAGGCAATAGGTGATATTTGTTAAGGAGGGTAAAAAAAAAAAAGCCAATCTAGGATTTTCTTTAAAAAGAAAATAAAAGGCACAGGAAAATGTGCATTGTGTCATACCTTTGTGTGGAAAATGCATAGAACACCTCTCAAAGAGAACACACATGTAAAAACTGACATTTGAATTCTACTTAATTTCTACCATTAACAGAAAGAGAGCTGAGAAGAAATTAAGTTCTTAATAAACTAAGAAAGTTAAAATATCACAACACTAAAGCAAAGGAAAATAATAAATTACTCTTTTAAACTCATTTTAAACCATTTAATGTAAAATTTTTAATAAAAATTACCATTTTATGAGAATTACAAAGATTAAAAAAATTATAACATCCAAAGTTGTTCATGTAATACAGAATGGTATCAAGAGTTTTAAAGATGATATTAGTATTTATGCAGAGGAAATCATTTAACATGTGTAAAAAGATTTAAGAGGAAGGATGATTATCATAATATAATTTTTAGAAACCTGAAAGCAGGCTAAATAACTACCAATAGGGAACTGGTTAAACAAGTGGCATAAATTTGTTACTATCTAGTCATTAACCATGACTCATTTATTCTCATAGAAAGCTGTCCCAAGCAAGCATGCTTTGGTTTACACATGAGTTGCATCTTCTAACAGCTAAGGTTATGCGGCAATGGAATGAGCCACCTGGGGCATTCTAGCAAAACGTGTCATGTGTCACACAGGTCCATGGGCAATAGGATAGGGAACGTACGAGCAGGAACCAGGCAGATCACACAGCCTGGGGAAGTGGTTAAGCCCCAAAAGGTTAGTCACAGAACAGACCATGATACAAATACCATAGGTCCAGACCCACAGGGCCTGAGCCATGTTATGTAATTTTAAATTGCCCAATAGCCAGATTTGAAAAGGGCAAATAAACAAATAAAATTTATTTTAATAATATATTTTATATAACCCAATATGCCCATAATATTATCATGTCAACATTCAATCAGCATATATATGTAATTACTAACGAGATATTCTAGATTCTTCCTATGTTTCCAGGGTCTGGTGTGTTCCGCACTTACAGCACATTCCACATGAGCCACACATTTCCAGTGCTCGGTGGCCTCCTGTGGCTTGTGGCTACTGTGCCGGGCAGCCCTGCTCTAGAGCCTGTGAGCATCAGCACTCACAACACTAGTGACCAGCGTTAGTGAACTCGTAGGTTATTTTGTTCTCTGCCTCTTTTGTGAGTCTTGCTGGGCAAGGAAGCACCTGGGTACTCAAATGAAAAGTCTACCTGAACATAGGTCCAAGGCAGATAGCTGCAAAAGTCGACATCTAAGATAATGTCCCTGAGGGAGCATGTGGGAAAGGGATTCCTGCCCTGGGGAAGAAGTTGGATTTCACTGTCCTTCCCAACCCTGGGTCCCTGAACTTAGGGTGGGTTTCAGTCCCCTGACCTGACTGTTTATAACAGAAACGGCAAGTGCTCACTTTCAGGTTATTCCTATTAATGTCGAGTGCATGGCCGTGTGCCATGCCTACCCTAGACAGAAAGACAGACAGACACAAATAAAGACAAAGAGTGTCGCAGCTGAGCAAAGCCACCCAAATACCTCACAATTGTTTATGTGGATAGCTTTTCTTTTGTCTGAATATAAATGATTCTGGGAATATGTAGATATCAGATTATATATGCTTTTATGACCTTATAAGTTCCTTGAGATTTTTATTTTAATGTTATGGGCATAATTTAAAATTGCTCAGCAACGAGTCTTACTGAAACCTCAGAAACACTAGACTGATGGAAGCTAAAATGGGTCCAGGAAAGAGCTGGGAAATTTACTCTATGACGTGTTTCCTGGGATGGGAGCCAGGAGGCTCATATTCACACACCCTGGCTGGTGCTCAGATCTGAGAAGGTGCTGGGTTAGAGCAGTGGCAGCAGAAATGCAGACACTTATTGTGTGGACAAAGGGTATCATAACGATGAGTCACAAATCTATGAAGCAATTCCTAAGTCTTGGCTTGACTATCAGTCACCTAGAGATCTTGTTTAAAATGCACGATTCTTACCTCAGCCTTTGGAGAGTCTAATGCAGCAAGTCCAGGGCTGGACCGGAGGAGTCTGGAAGTAAGCAGTGTCTTAGAAGCTCCTGATGCAGTTGGTCCCTGGAGAATATTGGTATTTCTGGCAACACTTCCAGGCACAAGGATCAGGGTCTGGCCCCTCACTCGCCAGGAGCAGGAGGGTACATGCCAGGGCCCCAAGAGCAGCCAGTCTGTGAGGAGCTGGGACATGAAGCACAAAATGAAGTGAATGCCTGTTTATACTGTGTGAGCTGTGGAGATGGGAGGTAGAGGAAAGGGCAGGGGGATTCCAGAGAGCGAGCCACCTGGACTGCCAGCACAGAAAATGTGAGGGTCCTGGTCGACGGCTGCCTTTCCCTGTTAGGACTGACAACCATTGCCAACACCAAAGACTTGGCAGTTCCACCAAGTTAGTTTATTAGTGCTTCCTCTCTGAACCTGCCTGAAGTCCATATTATCAACGTGGAATCTCACAACTGCTACTTGGCAGTCACAGCGTTAGCTGTAAAAGCAAAAATCCAGAAGCAGGTAACACAGGATTCAAAGGCAAAAACTGGATTATTTGGTGTGAGAGGTTGAAACACTGGCGTTCTAAGGCGAGTGATGCCTTACTTGTGAAGAGTCACCAGAGGGCGCCAGAGCATCCTTCTCCAAAAGAAGTTTCTGTTGAACAAAACCTGTTAGGCTTCAATTAAATAAAACACTTGCCCCAAGCGACAGTTCTCACTGAAGTACCCTAAAGACAGAAGAGTGGACAGGTGGCCCTTGAAAAAGACTTCTGAGGCATGCAATTTAGTTGACGTCATCAGTGTTATGTTAAAAATTGGTGTGACTTTCCACCGAATCTCCTGATGCATCCTGGTTTGTTTTAATGTAGCAGACAATGTTTTACATTTCTTACACTGGATAAACAAGAAGCGCCTAAGGGCGCCGTGTTGGTCTCTGGCACACACTGGCGCCGACGCACAAGTCCTGGATTCTTGCAAGCTGCAACTTGGAACACGCTGCGGAGCTCGAATCGCCCCACCTGCTGTGGCACCTCCTACAAGCCTCGACTCTGAACTTGGAACCCGGGCTGTCAAGGCTGATGACCTCGGAGAGCTTCCATTCCACTGTCCTCGTTTTACACAGGGGAAACTGAGGCTCAGAGGGGCACAGGAACCTGCTTAGAGTCACTCTTCAGGTTAGTCTTGTAGCAGAGGCGAAACTGCTTTTTCCGAACTGACGCCGGAGTCCCCAACAGGAATGGGACTCGGTCCACTATGTTCTAAAGCCTAAACAAGGATATGAAAGAGTCTGACACTCAGGAAACTGGGTTCAAAGTGCAAAAACAATCCAGCCTCTTGCGGGAGGTGGGGTGTGGGGTAGGGAGGCAGCTCAGAGCAACTCTCCGGCAAATTTCCGTGAAGTGCTGCCACCCCCTGTTCAACTAAGAAATTAAATTCGAACTTTGCTGTCAAGTTAGCTTTTCCATTAAAATATTTTGTAAAAAAAAACCTGGCATTAGCACTTGCTATATTTCTATCATAATACTTTTTTTCCTAATACATTTGCTTGGCATTTCCGAACTCCATGATCATCATTAGAAAGTACAAAGACACAAGTATGAAGAGACACGAAAATTTCAAACCCAATTACTGAGAAATTAAATAAAAAACTTCAGTTTCTTGCAGATTCAGCCTTTATGAGTGTGAATGTCTTTGGATCTGGAATATTTTATAATATGCATTTGCTACATAATCATGGACTCACAAAACATATTCTGAATTAAAATAATAGCAAACATTGTAGTGTTTACTATATGCTGTATCCATATTTTATTTGGATGAAGTATTTTATGGATCAAGTACCTTATGGAAATACAGTATCCATATTTTATGTGGATGAATTTATTTAGTCCTCATGGTAACATCCCAAAGTAGGTGCCATTATCATCCCCATTTTACATATAAAGAAATTGAGGCATGGAGATATTGAGTAATTAGCCCAAGTCAGACAGCAAACACATGGTGAACTGAGAGCCTAACCCATGGCATCTGGCCTAGCCACCTGTGATCTTCACCACAAGGCCAGTGGTTCTCAAAGTATGGCCCCCAGACCAGCACCATCATGATGTGGAAACTTGATAGGAATGCAAGTTCTCAGGCTCCACCCCAGACCTCTGAGTGAGAAACTCTGGGAATGTTAACGAGCAGAGTTTTAACCAGCCCTCCAGGTGATTCTGCCACAGGCCGAAGTTCAACAAACACTGACCTAGGCTATGCTACTCCAATTGTTCGATTATTTAAATAAAAGCAACTCTGGGTCTAGACCTATCCTGGAGATATAATTACACTGTTATTTATGTTACTCTGTGGAATTATGGCATATTCAAAAGACATTGTCCAGGACTTAAGGAAAAATCTATTCTGGAAGATAATGCTTACATAATTAAGATCCTTAAAAAAGTTAGCTGCACTTCCCAAACTCATTAAAACCCCTGGTGACGGTCAGGGGTTCTCTGTTCATCATAAGTTGAGTCTTGTTTGGGATGACAACCCACTTCTGGGGAGATGAGGCCCAAGGACAGAGGATGTGGGTAGTTCTGAAGGACCCTCCCAGGTATCCAGATCAGAGACTGGCAGCAGGGAATAATTCCACCTATACTCTAAAACAAAACACAAAGTAAAAATTAAAGAGAGGGAATTTACCAGATAGATTTTTTTTCACCCTCAGCTTTTTGAAAGCCAGAGAAAAAATGGCGGGGCTTCCCCAGCAAAACTAGGATGTCCCCATCCCAAGTATGTGGTTTGGGATTGTAGCAATCTGGTTAAACTGGAACTACATTTCCCAGAATTCCCTTCCCTGCACAGTTCTGGTTTGGCAAGGGCTGCGGAAGACATCTGGTGAGGGATTTGAAAAGCAGAAGTGAAATAGCCGCCTGAAGGAGTTCCGTGTAGACTGGTGCATGGTCTGAGGCACTGTCCTCCGGTTGCCCTTGTCCACTCGTTCACTGCCTTGTTGGCAGGGGCAGCCACTGGGCTCGCTGCCTCTTCAGCCCCTAGTGGAGCCTCTTTCAGCTGATGAGTCCTGGACCCAGTGTGTGTTTAGTTCCACAGTGGTGGGCTCTTTCTTTTCCTGTGGGACACCCACTTCCTTAAATTTAGAGGCTTTTTGAAAAGCATACGAGGTCTGACAATTAAGTTTGTGAACTTGCCACCATGTGCTTACATTGGCAGCACTGTACAAACAGCTCAGTAAGGTTTCATAACCTTGGTACATCAGGGTATCACTGCTGTGTTCCTGTCAACATGTGGCAGTGTCTTGCTGAGTGGTGTTCATTATTCTTGTTGCCAATAGTCAAGATATGGAAGCAACCTAAGTGTCCATCAATAGATTAATGGATAAAGAAGTGGTATATAT
>NW_017731558.1:1748808-1754141 GCF_001890085.2 Hipposideros armiger
TATGGAGCCAAAACTCAGAGTTTGAATGATCAGAATAACTTCTGTGTGCTGAGCTTGCGGCTGACCAGTCCCTTCTGAGGGCTAAACCTCTGTCTGCAGATTCTGCGGCCTGACCTGCTAAGGACTGTATCTCTCAAGGCCCTCTTCCCAGGCCCCCAGCTGTGGCTTACTGGGCACTTGATCCCAGGGCGACTTATGCAGGCTACCAGAAACCTCTGATTAGTCTGGCAAGACTGAGTCAACTAGTTGTAAAAACTAAGTAAGGGCTCACTGTGGGCCACAGATAAGGCGAGGGTGTGAAGAAGCCCAGCTGTGAAGAGAAGGACGGAGTGGACAGACTCACAAGAAAGAAGTAGAGAGGCCATGAGTAAGAGATCATACGGCTGCAAAAGGAGAAAGGGACAGACGTGTTCTGGATGGTTCTCTAGTCCCAGTAGACATGTGTCCTTAGAGATAACTCTCTTTTTCTTGAGATATCTAAATCACGTGGGTTTCTTTAAAGGTACCTAATTGCAACAGCAGCTGTGTTTCTAATTACTACCATTGTTTCTAACTAGGAAAGCAAAACTTTTTTTATTTTGAAACATTCCAGCTTTCATACTGGAAACAAGTGGTTTAGAAGCAGGCATGGATCTAGGTTTTGTGAAGCCTGAAGCTTATACAGACTGGGTGGCCATCTTTAAAAAAGAGAATACCAATTTACCATTAAAAAATAGGTATAGGACCCTAGAAGAGGCCCGTGCAAGCGAGGGGCCTTAAAGCCTGAGCTTCACTAACTTCGTAGTAAATTCCATTCTGCTGAGAAGTGAGAACATGATCCTAAAGGGCAATGCAACCTTAGGCATGTCTTTCTTCAACAATTATCACGTTTAGTTTAAACAAAAAGTGTCCCCCAGAAAATTACATTATACTATCCTCGTGTTTTATTTTATTTATTTTTTTTTTAAAGATTTTTATTGGGGAATTGGGGGATAACAGCGCTGGGGAATTGGGAGGAAGGGGAACAGACAAGTTGCTGTCGTTTTGTTCTTCAGTCTAGTTGTGGAGGACATTGCTTCACTGGCCCAAGTTGGCANACAATGGAATATTACTCAGCCATAAAAAAACTGAAATCTTGCCATTTGTGACAACATGGATGGACCTAGAGGGTATTATGCTAAATGAAATAAGTCAGACAGAGATAGACAAATACCATATGATTTTGCTTATATGTGGAATCCAAAAAACAAAATAAATGAACAAACAAAACAGAAACAAACTCATAGATGCAGAAAACATTTTTGATGGTTACCAGATGGGAGGGAGGTTGAGAGGAATGGGTGAAAAAAGGGGAAGAGATTAAGAAGTACAAATTGATAGTTACAAAGCAGGTCATGGGAATGTAATGTATGGCATAGAGACTATAGTCAATAATATTGCAATAACTAGGTGTCAGATATGTGCTAGATTTATCAGGGTGATCACTTTGTAAGTTATATAAATGTCTAATCACTATGTTGTACACATGAAACTAATATAATATTATAAGTCAACTGTAATTGAAAAATAAAAAATTAGTTTTAAAAAGAAATTAAGGAGATTATGTGAGGCGGGAGAAAGCAGGCAAGGATTGAATTATAGGGTAGTTAGCAAGATTATCTGCTTTCTTGAGGGTGCTTATTTCAAAGGTGTGTTAACCTGGATGCACAAGAACAATGGACAGGGCTGGCTTAAACCTTTTACTAAGAAGTTATAGGCCTGGGTTGTGACTGCCCACCATGACCTGCCCAGTTAGTTTATGATCAGATCACCCTGTGAGGTTACTTTTCATAGAACCCCTTTTTCATCTGCACAGTGACAGCCTCCCTGCATCTTCCTCTTCCTGTGCATTTAAAGGGGGAGAATGCAGGACAGTGTTTCAGGGAGGTGTTGAAAGATGCACAGAGGAGGAATGGACCATCAGAGATGGAGGCAGGACACATGGGTCCTATGTAACCACGTAGCTATGTAACCATTTAGCTATGTAACCACGGCCATGTCACTTACATTGTCTGGGGGTTAGACCATGATATCCAAGAAAAGTTGTTCAGAATTTAATATAAAAGTCATACTTCTCCCAAATGATAATGAGAGTCTTCCTGTGAAAACCAGCAAAATTTTGTAATTTCATAATTCTGATTTTCCAGAAATCATTTGTATATATGCCCTAATGTAATGATAAAATCTGTCCTTTCAGATGATTATTTCTATTTTAGTTGAGTAGGGAAGGGAAGAAGGCGTATTCCTAGTGAACATCTCTCTTCATCTAGCAAATAAACCTGAGGTCATTTCTTTAAAAGTCTTGTGCAGGTGAACTATGGAAGACAAGCCTTAGGAAAATGAGGGAAAAGCAGATGAATTATTCCTTTAAAAACAACTGACCTGATTGTGAATTGGGAGGGCACGGGAAGGTCATTTGAGGCTCTTGAGTGATGCTGGCTACTTCCCTAGAATATTCCTTCCCCTAAAGTAAACAGTACTTATGTTCTGTAACCCATTTTTGCCTACATTTTATGTCTTTAAAATAGGATTAAACATGTGGAAGAAGTTTGAAATGAAACAGAAACAGAATGGGACAAAATAGTTGCTACAACCTATTAAAAATCAAGTGGTCAAAATCAATTTCTAAAATTCCAACTCTGGATGTTCTCATTACAAACCAGAGATATTGTTCATATAAACAGCCTTCATGCCTGAAGGCTTTACCTCCAGGTCTTTTAATTTAAAAATATTTCACAATTTATATTCATTATTTTGTAAGACAAACAATATCTCCAATTTTCTCTATGTTACTGTTACTTAGTCTAGAGACTACGGTTAATTGACCCCATGTCCCTCAAAAAATAAAAGTAAAATTATTTAACTACCAGGAAATGTCTTAGGAAGGATTCTTATTCAATAATATTTATTCATTCATTTAAATGTTTATAACGAGCATCTAGACATGTAATGATGAACCAAAACAAAGGTTCTGATCTTGTGAAGCTGAATTCTAAAGAAAAAAGACCTATTATAAGCAAATAAATATATAACATCAGCTGGAGATAAGTGCTGCAAAGAAAAATAAATCATCATAAGGTTGCAAAGGCAGGGGAGGAGGGAGTGGGGCAGGGGGGAGGGGGGAGGGGACGTGGCATGAGCTCCATTTAGGGAGGATGATCCAGGAAGATCTCTCTGATTGGGTGATATTTGAGCAGAGATCCGAATGAAGTGAGGGATTGAAACACGAGGTTACCTAAAGCAGGAGTTTGCAAACTTTTTCTGTACGGACCCAAATAGTAAATATTTTTAGCTTTGCATGCCAGAGAGTCTCTGTTGCAACTACTCAACTTTGCCCTGGGGGCAAGAAAGCAGCTTCAGGGATGGCTGGGTGGCTCAGTTGGTTAGAGCACGTGCTCTGAGCAACAGTGTTGCCAGTTCAATTCCCACATGGGCCAGGGAGCTGTGCCCTCCGCAACTAGATTGAAGGACAACAACTTGACTTGGAGCTGATGGGTCCTGGAAAAAGCACATTGTTCCCCGAAAAAACACATTGTTCCCCAATAAAATTTAAAAACTACATATTGAAAAAAAGAGAAAGCAGCTACAGACAACATAAATGAATGAGTGTAGCTACGTTCCACTAATCTCTTAATTATGGACAGTGAAATTTGAACTTCATGTACTTTTCATATGTCACAAAATATTTTTCTTTTGACATTTTTTTCTAACCATTGAAAAATGTAAAACACATTGTTGGCTCAGAAGCCGAACACAAAAAAGGCTAAGGGCTATGTTTGCTGACCCTTGATTCTCTGACCCCTGATCTGAAGTAAATACATTCCAGAAGGGGGAACAATTAGACCCTGAAGCAGGAACATGCAGAACTTGATAGAAAGCAAAGGAAAGGTCCATCCAGGAATTCAATTAGAGTCATCATGGAGGAGTGCCCCCTACACTCATTCCCAGTTATTTTTACCTGGTTATGTCAAGCTTCTAACTATCTTCAAGACCAAATGTGTTCTATACCGGACTTCCTTTAGAAGACAGACACCATATTTCAGAGTGGTGGGTGCATCTGGGGAAATTTGTTAGAGGAAGTAGGCTTTGAACTGGTTTGGCTTTGAAAATTGGACACAGTTCCAACAGAGGGGCCTGAACCTGTAGGGAGAAAGAATACTCTAGCTAGAAGAATAACATGAATTAAGGCCTGAATGTGGGAGATACATGTTGTGGATTACAGGTCCTGATGATCCCACTCCAGGTAGTGTGTGTGTGTGTGTGTGTGTGTGTGTGTGTGTGTGTTGCATATCCTTACACCTTGAAACACAAGCCTCTACACAGTGGTTCTCAAATTTTAGTCTGCATTAGAATCACCTAGAGGGCTTGTTAAAAGCAATTCCTAGACCCCACCCCTAGGATTTCTGCTTCAGGAGGTCTGGGGAGGCGCCTTGGAATGTGCATTCCCACTAAGTTTCCAGATGATGCTGATGCTACAGGCCCTAGGGCCCCACTTGGTAAACCAGTGCCCTGCAGAGCTGTCTGCTACAGAGGAAGGATGGGGTCTAGCTATCTCCTATGGCCTCACTTTCAACGTGGGGTGGCACCTGAGACCAGCCATAAAATGAAATGGTGCCAGGCCCAGCCTAGGTTTTCTCATGTATGAATTCCCTTCCTCTCCTGCCTTCTTTCCTACAACTATCCAGGAGCGCTTAAATTTTGTAAACATGTTTCATATGGTGCTTCTGCTTCCAAATTTAAAAAAAGTCAGAGATATGTTTTGCCATCCACAGCTAACAAAGCAATAATGTGGCGAGGCATACAGCACACCCAACATTCAGAGAGAATCCTGGGGTTTCACCAGCAAGGCAAAGGAAATAAGAGACATTATGGAATTGACTCACACTGTTAATTTGTGTATCTTTCTCACAAGTTAAAGGCCAAGATTAAATTTAAGTTCTCCGGCAGCTAAGAATATCATAATTAAGCTTCCTATTTATACATACTCTTGATTCTTTTGTCTTAACCATTCTTTTAGAGTGACAGTTAGGCAGAACTGAGTAGCACAGGTTTCTTTGAAACCATTCACTTAAACCAAATTTCCAATGGTTAGCAAGAAATCTGGAAGGCAGGCAATTGGAAAATCAATATGTTCCAAAAGAAATATATGTTTTTTAAAACAGAAAATACCAAAAATAAAAATTCTCCTTTGTGTTCCAAAAGTAAGCAATGGAAAATGAGGTAAATCAACAACAACAACAAATACAACAACACACACACACACACACACACACACACACACACACACACACACACACACACACACACACACACAC
>NW_017731558.1:1755651-1759275 GCF_001890085.2 Hipposideros armiger
CAGCACTTTTTAAAGGATGAAATAGAATAAGGTAGAGAAGAAAACATCAGAGTACATCACATGATATAAGGATAACCATTGTTCTGTGAGACTTGTGTTTCAGTTTTATAAATATATATGCCAGTGATTCTTAAACTCTTTGGTTTCAGGATCTCTTCATACCCTTAAAATATTTAGGTGACCCCAAAATGTTTTTGTTTATGGGGGTATATCTATTGATATTTACTGTATTAGAAATTAAAACTGAGAATTAAAAAATATATTTATTTATTAAGTTTTGTATGAATAACTGTTGTGGTCACCCCAAGAAAGCAGGATGAACCCACCAATTGGCATAATGACTGGGTGTCTGGGTGGTGGCCACCACCCAGGATCTTGCCTCTCTTGCTTTGGCTTGCTCACTGGCTCTATTGCCTGCTGCCGAGCGTGTGTTCTGAGCTGCTGCCTGCTGGGGAGCTCGCGCTCTAAACTGTCCTGCTTTGTGCTGCATTTGCTATGTCTTACCAAGACTCTGTTCTAAACGGAACCAACCTAAATTGAAAGTTTCAGGAATTGGTGTTTAGTGCTTGGAGAATGGGACTGAGGCTCTCTTTCAAGTAGCCCTGGGTCATATGTCGCAGCCTTTGCCAGATGCTACCATGTTAGTCACCCCTCCCCAGACCCTTTGGTAACCTGGGGAGCCCGTGGGGGACTGATAGAGTGAATAGCAATGGGAGTTTGCACACTTTATGGACAGCATTGCCCTCGTTATATGTAATGGAGCTTGCTGGAGAGCTGCTGCTTTTCATCTCTTTACTGGGACATCCCTAATTAAGGATGGGACAGAAGGGTCAGCACAATTAGCTGGACTTAGGCAGTCAACTTAGCGCTGGTCCCTAGCCAACCGTCAGCCTCATCTGCATGTTTTTACAGATACTTGAGCCATTCATTGCCAATGGTCAGCCTTCTGGTCCAGCCAATGGCAGCAACAACTCCTTATCCAAAGTTGCATCCTTATGGGTAAAGAGCTCTGGAAATCTGTTGCCTCACAGATACCCAAAATATAAACCAAGGTCACACATATTTCTGCACATCCTGAAACCACAATGTGAAAGCTCACCAAGACATTTCTTATCTTCTTTGCAGTTCCAAACATTATTGATAGTGACCAAGGCATACATTTCACTTAGCAAAACATGCAGTGTTGGGCTCTTGAACAAGGCATTCGACAGAACTTGCTAACCAGTCTCAAGCTACACAGGATTCATAGAGCACCACAATGGCTTATTTGTTGCAAAGTCAAATTCAATTAAGTGGGGATTTCAAGTCAAGATGGTGGAGTAGCTATACACTGTGCTCACCTCCTCTCAGGATTACATCAATTACAACTAAACTACAGAACAACCATCACTGAGAATCACCTGAAGTCTAGCTGAACCGAAGCCCTACAACTAAGGACATTACAGAAGAAGCCACCTTGAGACTGGTAGCAGGGGCAGAGATGCGGAATGAGCTGGTCCCACACCCACATATGACCCTTAAAAGTTGGGAGGGATATCTTGGCTGCAAAGGTCCCCCCTGAGGAGTGATAGGTCCCAGCCCCACACCTGGCTCCCCAGCCCAGGGTTCCAGTGCTGGGGTGAGAAGTCCCCATAATTTCTGGCTGTGAAAACCTGCAGAGATTGTGGCTGAGTGAGCCAGAGTGCCGCTGCAGTTCTAGGCGCTCCTCTTAAAAGGGCTGGCATGTGGGCTTACTCATCAATGGAATCACTCACTCTGAGCTCCAGTGCTGGGGCAGCAGCTCAAAAGTCACCAGGGACATACAGGGAGGAACTGAGGTGTGTGGCTTTAGGGCTAAGGCTGGAGGGGCAGCTTTCTCTCCACAGAGGAGCTGGCGGGAGCCATTGTTTCTTTGTTGAGACCTCCCCCCTCACTGCATGCAGACACAGGCAGACACCATATCTGAGTCTGCATCAAATTGGCTAACACCTTTCATGTGCTCCGCCACAGTGATTCCCAGAGACCCTGCCCATCGAAATTTTTGGCTCACCCAAGACGCTTCCGGTGGAATTTTCATACAAATGGCCTGCCTCAGCTCATGCTGTGGACTTTCCTAAAATCTCTCAAAGGTTCATAAAACCCAAACAAGCAGCATCTGTCTTCAGTGTGTCCTGTACCTCTGGCTGAGCAGCCCTAAGCCCGCAGTAGTGATAGCCAGCCTGGGTTCACAGATTGGGCTCTTGAGGCACCTATAAGCCTAGTGCCACCGCCGGTCACCTGCTGATTATTTTCTGGCTCATACCGGGTGGACCCGAGCAGAGCACAGGCTGTGGCTAACATTGGCCTGCAGGGTGTCCCCTCCCAGGAGGTCCCAGGGCTAGCACACCTGGTGGCCAGCTTCAGACCAAGCTGGAGCAGCACCTAGCCATAACACACCCAAAGGGAAGACTGGGCAGGCACCAGGGCCACACGAAAACAAACCCTGCTCTGTAGAGTCAACCCCTGCACAACAGAACCTCCATTGTAGTCATGGCCAGTCCTCACAACCAATCAGCTTGACTGTCAATCTCTCCCATTAATGTGCAAACAGCTACCAAGGCTCAACTACAACAGGAGGGCATACACAACCCATACAAAGGACACACCTGGAGCACCCGGCTTTGGTGACTGTGGAGACTACTCCACTGGGTTCCACAGGACACCTACTGTCTAAGGACACTCTATTAAGACTTGGAGGCATAGCAGCCCTATCTAATACATTGAAGCAAACACAGGGAGGCAGCCAAAATGGGGAGACAAAGAAAGATGTAAAAGAACAGAGCAAAGCTTTAGAAAAAGAACTAAACAAACTAGAGATAAGTAATCCACCAGAAGCAGAGTTTCAAACACTAGTTATTAATATGCTCAAAGATCTGAGGAAAAACTTCAACAAAAAACCCTCCATAAAAATGGAGATAAAAAAGCATAAAAAAGAACCAGCCTGAAATAAAGAATACAATCAATGAAGTGAAGAATACATTAGAGGGAATCAACAGCAGATTAGATGAAACAGAGGATTGAATCAGTGATTTGGAAGATAAGGTAGCAGAAAACATCCAAACAGAACAGCAAAAAAAGAAAAAAGAATCCAAAAAAATTAGGAGGGTTTAAGGGCACATCAAGCATACCAACATTTACATCGTAGGGGTACCAGAAAGAGAAGAGAGAGAGCAAGGAACTGAAAACCTATTTGAAGAAATAATGATAGAAAACTTCCCTATCTGGTGAAAAATATAGATATACAAGCCCAGAAAGCACAGAGAATCCCAAATAAGATGAACCCGAAGAGGCTCACACCAAGACACATCAAAATAAAAATGCCAAATATTAAAGACAAAGAGAATCTAAAAAGCAGCAAGAGAAAAGCAGTTAGTTACCTACAGGGGAGCTCCCATAAGATTGTCAGCTGATTTCTCAACAGAAACCTTGGAGGCCAGAAGGGATTGGCAGGAAATAGTCAAAGTGATGAAAAGCAAGGACCCACAGCCACAATTACTCTACCCAGCAAAGCTATCATTTAGAATTGAAGGACAGATAAATAGCTCCCCAGACAAGAAAAAGCTCGAGGAGTTAATCACCACCAAGCCAGTATTACAAGGAATGTTA
>NW_017731558.1:1759495-1761664 GCF_001890085.2 Hipposideros armiger
AAAAAAATATTTCGTGAAAAAAAAAGAAAAAAAAAGCTGAGGTAGCAATACTTATACCAGACAAAATAGACTTTAAAACCAAGGCTATAGCAAGAGACAAAGAAGGGCCCAGTAATCCCACTTCTGGGCATTTATCCTAAGAAATCCAAAAAAACTACTCCAAGGGTGCATCCACATGTTCATTGCAGCATTGTTTACAATGGCCACTATGTGGAGGCATCCTGGGTGACTGTCAGTGGAAGAACACATAAAGAATAGGTGGTACATATATACAATGAAATATTGCTCACTCATGTAAGGGAATGGGTTCTTGCCATCTACGGCAGCATGGATGGACCTGGTGGGTATTGTGCTGAGTGAAGTATATCAAACAGAGAAAGACAGATGCAATGTGATTTTACTTATATGTGGAATCTAAAGAACAAAATAGACAAGCTAATAAAACAGAAACAAACTCACAGATACAGAGAACATTTTGATGTTGCCAGATGGGAGGGGTATTGAGGGTGAGTGAGAAAGGGGATGGGATTAAGAAGTACAAATAGGTTGTTACAAAGTAGTCATGGGGATGTAAGGTATAGCATAAGGAATATAGTCAATAATATTGTAATAAATATATACGGTGTCAAATGGGTACTAGATTTATCGGGGTGATAGATGGAAGGGGGTTGAGGGGCAGGGTGAAAAAGGCGAAGAGGTTAAAAAGTACAAATTGGTAGCTACTAAGTAATCATGGGGGTGTAAAGTAAAGCATAGGGAATATAGTCAATAGTATGGTAATAGTATGTATAATGCCAAATGGGTACTAGACTAGTCAGGGGAATCCTTCTTAAGTTACATAAATGTCTAACCACTATGTTGTGCAACTGAAATTAGTATACAATAATATTGAATGTCAAAATAAATAAATGAAGTGCAAAAAAAATTTAAAATACATTAAAATAAATAAATAAATAAATAAATAAATAAATAAATAAATAAATAAATAAAAGGTACAAGCTTTAATGTGCCTGGCAAGAAGTGAAAAAACAAACAAAAACAATTAAGTGAAGCATGACACATTTCAGTCATCAATCAAATATTAGGGGTGAATTTTAATGGTGAGTCTGACTCCATTTGATATTTGAGTACTGACTTCCTTCAGCGTCTACTCCTCGCCTTTCCTCCTTCCCATACCTGGGAAGGCACTAGAAAAGCTCACGAGCTCCCTCCCGTGGTGCCAACAAAAAATCAGACCACACAAAACTTGGTCACACGAGAAAATTCTCATTCCAGTTCCTCCTACTAATGATGGTGGGTTCAAGTTTTCCAAAATTCTAATTTTTACTTGAAATCTCAAATTTTATCATTGGTAACAAGTGCTGATAATTGTTTTCCTTAAAGTGACACACTCCACTCATTTTTGAGGAAATGCCTGACAAGTACTCAAATGAAAACCCATCTGTACTACGTTGAATAGTGTCCTGACCCACCCCCGAAAAATTCATGTCCATCCATAACTTACAAATGTAACCTTATTTGGAAATAGAGTCTTTGCAGATGTAGTCAGGTAAAGATGGGGTCATACTGGATTTAGGATAGGCCCTAAATTCAGTGATTGGTGCCCTCATAAGGAGAGGCAGATCTGGAGACAGAGATACAGAGACACAGACAGAGAGGTCATGTGACCATGGAGGCAGGCACTGGGGGATGCCCCTGAGGCTGAGGAATGCCAAGGATTGTCAGCACAAGCCAGAAGCTAGAAAAAGCAAGGAAGGATTCTCCCCGGCAGGTTTCAGAAGGAGTGTGGCCCTGCTGACACCTTGATTTCAGACTTCTGGCCTCTAGAATTGGGAGAGAATAAATTTTTGTTCTAAGCCACCCAGTTTATGGTAATTTGTTACAGCAGCTCTAGGAAACTAATACAGTATCTTTAAAAGCTTCTGTTTGAGAAAAGTCAATGTCACAAATTATGAACAGTTCTTAGCCATCTCTAGGCCTGAACGTGTGGGTTCACTGGTTCACTGGAAACACTGTCCTGTGGCTGTGACCACTAATTGAAGATAACAGTTTTTAACAGATAACAGTGAAAACCCACTGAAGTTAAGAGGACTTATAGGTATAACCTGTGTTTTTTCTGACCCAGGACATTTGCTCCAACTCCCTGGAGAGTTGTAATTTTCCCTACAC
>NW_017731558.1:1762325-1773727 GCF_001890085.2 Hipposideros armiger
GATCTTCAGTAGGTGAATGGATAAATAAACTGTGATCCATCCAGACAATGGAATGTTATTTACCACTAAAAAGAAATGAGCTATCAAGCCATAAAAGGACATGAAAGAAAATTAAATGCACATTACTAAGTGAAAGAAGCCAATCTGAAAAGGCTACATACTGTGTGATTCCAACTAAATGACATTCTGGGAAAGGCAAAACTGTGGAGACAATAAAAAGATCAATGGTTGCTATGGGTTGGGGGAGGGTGGGATGAATAGGTGGAGCACAGAGGATTTTTAGGGCAGTGAAACTCCTCTGCGTGATACGATAATGACGGATACATGTCATCATAAATTTGTCCAGACACATAGACTGTACAACACCAAGAGTGAGCCCTAGTGTAAACTATGGATTGAGGTGGATATAATGCCTTGGTATCCAATGTGAACAAACCAAAACCTAAACCAGAGTAAATGCACTCAAATCTCATAAAACAAAATGTAAGAACAAACAGCCAACTAAGCTTTCCCAAATAAGACAATGCTCAAGCTATAGCCAATCAAATAATTGCTTTGCTTCTGCATCGTCTTTATAAAAATCTTTCTCCTCGCTCCTGTGGATGGAGGGCTCGTCACTACTTTTGGTTTAGTACTGCCCGATTTAAATGGATGTTTGCTCAAATAAACTCTTCAAAATTTTAATGTGCCTTAGTTTATCTTTTAATCATCGCCTTGTGCTGGGCATGAGCATTACAGTCGGGAAGAACCCTAATACGTCCATCTTCCAGCTCCAGGTCACTGTGCTGCTGTGACCAGACAATTCAACAGAAGGCTTGGAGTCTCAGGGTGCTGGTTAGGTGTCCTGAATCCACAAACACGTTCCCTGCTAGGCTACAGAGATGTGGCACTTTTTTTTTTTTTTTGCACTTTGGTTTCTTTCACTTTACAATTTATTTTAGCGGTATTTCCACATCAGCACATTCCTAATGACCACATTACAGTCTTACAGCAGTACAGTTCTGCTATAAGAAAACACAAATTTGTTTCAGTGCTGTTAGTACATGAGGGAACCATCTGAGCATAATAGGAATTTCACATTTGCGTATGCTTGATTTCTTCCGCAAGAAATGCTAGGTGAACACAGAAAGCTGCACCCTGCTGAACTGAACCACAGAAAGAATCCATTAGCTATACACAGGTCCACACCTCAAACACCCTCCAGGGGCCGCAGGCGGAGCTGTGTCATGAGCCACACCCCTCCAGATGTAGCACGTTCAAAGAAATGATTCCACTCTAGGGAGAAGGGACCCACCCAATATGCAGTTCACTTTTTAAAACTAAATGCTTGAACGTCTTTTTCTGGATAGCTCAATCCAAAACACTGGAGCACTAAAATCGCAAGTAATTGAGACATTTAAAGAGACTTTAAACTTCTCAAATGCAAGAGACTCGCATTTCCTTCTGACTTTAAAAAGGTTCTGAACACTTACGTGGAAGGATCTGATTAACACAATGTGTTGCCAGAAGGTGGCATCTGGTACCCAGCTGGGAGCTTGGCAACCCAGAAGCTGCTTTCTGGAAAAGTGAGGCTAGTGGGACATGGCCTTAGGAGGAGTGAGGTTCCCCCAGTGATGCTGGCAGCAATGAGACCGTGGGTGGGGCGGGAGGAGGAAGGTCTTCGTGGCCCAACAGCAAACCAGAAACCTGGAGAATGACTTTTTTCCATCTCCCAGTCACTCCTCAACATAAATCAGTGGTTCTCAGACTCTTTGGGGTACCCAAGAATCACTCACGATGTGCTGAAAACATAAATGTAATTATGGACCCCAACCCAAGATTCAGATCTACAAAGTCTGCACTGTTAATATAAGACACCCCTCAAGGGACCCTGACGTAGGTGTCGTCCGCAGGTCAAAGCCGATATTATTGTAGGAGCAGCAAGCACATTTTATAGCTCTAGGTTTGAGCACAATAATAACTGACATTGAATCTTACCTCTCAGTTTACAGAGGGGCTTTCACATCGAAGGTCTTATTCGAGACTCAGATTTACCCTGAGGAGTCAAGCTAGCCCACACCCAGGGCCTTCTGTTGGCAAACCCCATGCCCTCTCCTCAGCCTCAAGCAGCCTCTCCAGGGCCTAGGTCAAAACAAGACCAGGCATAGGGTACTTTAGTGGTTCTCAAAACATGAGAATCACATCACTGGGAACTTGCTAAAAGTACAATTTGGGGTACCCCACCCCAGACCCATGGACTCAGAGATTCTGGAGTGGGGCCCAGTAATCTGTATTTAACAGCCCTCCCTCCCCAGGTGATGCTGAAGCTTGAGAACCCCTGGGTTACCTCAAGCAGACCCTAAGTGTTTGAATCACACTACTGAGCACAGCTGGCAGTTGGAGAAATCGGGGAGGCTGGAGGGGGTTGCAGGGGTGAGCTAGGCCTTTTCTAAACCTTTCCCTCTGGTCATGTGTGCCTTGGGGTCTGCTTGTTTTTTCTGCTTCTCTGCGTGGCCACACTCTGTCCGTATTTCCACCCCTCTCCCCAGGAAATTTATCCGATGTCAGATAAACTTGATCAGAGCCTGCCTGGTTCTCAGACCCACCCTTCGCTCCTGCAGGCCATCTGGAGTTCACTGGCCTTCAGAGCCAGCCTCAGCTCAGGTCCTGTCGCGAGCTGTTTCTGAAAAAAGAGTCGAGAAGGAGCGCAAGCCTCACTCTCTGGAACTATACCACCCTTTTCTTCATCAGCCCGCCTGGGTCCTGCTGCTGGCTCGCACACACTTCTAACTGGCTCTTTGGCTCTTGAAAGCTGAGAATTCCCTGCTTCCCACATGGAGAAGATATCCGGTACCTCCTCTTTCCTGCAGAGCCAGGCTCCAACAGCTCCTTTGTGACAGCTTCTCTGGTACCCACGGCACCCCCTTTCCAGGAAGAGGGAACCAGTTCTTCAGCTGGGCTCCTGGGCCGCCCAGAGCTCACCTCACAGCACTTACCTCACTGTTTTACAAGTATTTACTCTCGTGAAATCCTTTTTGGATTCCCAGTATCTACGTCTGTTCCTGGCCCTAAGGAGAGCATCTGTAAATGCTCGTTAGATGGAATGAATGTTTTATTTCTCCTGATCACAGGCTGGTCAGCATACCCTGTTTCATGCATCTGGATTCCTAGTACGTGGAGCATCAGTGCAGACGCTCTACAAACTGGGTGACCAGGATATGGAGGAGAACTAGAGCATGTACAAGTATCTTGGCCTCCTGGGTCTTTGCTACAGTTGGCTGAACAATTTCAACCCCCATCCTCACCCCAAACTCTCCATTCCATTTACCGTTTGGGAACCAGGGCAGTGTCCCTGGACCTGGTTCTCCAAACTGAGGCTGCCAAGTCTTGCTAACTGTTGAGGTAACAGACCATAGTCGGATTCTCAATAAGGAGAACATGTAATTTATCACCTATTCTGGGGCACTTTGAAGAGTGAAAGGGGCAGTATTAGTAATGTTTGGTGGTGTCGAGGGAACAGACTTTCCTCTCAAGGTTCTTCTTGCGGATCCAATAATCACATAGACATGAGAGAGAATAGGAAGAGAAAATAACCAATTTAATACATACAGATGTATGGGAACCCCACATACATAAGGGAATGAGAGACCTCACATGCAGGATAGGTTCAGAGGTAGAAAGGGAACATGGGCATATAAGACATCCTGAGCTAGGGGTGAGGTAAGGTGCCTTGGAGGCTTCAAAGTGTCATTGCAGGATTATAAGAACAGACAATTAGTAAATAAAAGCTTGCCCTGCCCTATAGATAGGTCAAAATAAATTATCTCTGATAATCTAACGGGCAAGGCCCCTGATTCAAGTTCTTCTAGGTAGTTAAAGGGAGGGGCAGAAGTTTCTCTGGAGCCTGAAGCTAAAGTTGCATTTAGTTCAAAGTAATCACTGTACCACCGAGGCACATTTTGGGGTGGCTCGTTCTGAACCCCCACAGTAGGTTATGTGTATTAAATACATTTTTAAAAGATTTTATTGGGGAATTGGGGAAGGGAACAGTGTTGGGGAATTGAGAAAGGGGAACATTGTGTTTTTCTAGGACCCATTAGCTTCAAGTCAAGTTGTTGTCCTTCAATCTTAGTTGTGGAGGGCATAAGCTCAGCTCCAAGTCCAGTCACCGCTTTCAATCTACTTGCAGGGGCGCAGTCCACCATCCCATGTGGAAGTCCAACCGGTAATCTTGTTAAGAGCACGCACTCTCACCAGCTGAGCCATCCAGCTGCCTTTGGCAGCTCAGTGGCAGCTCAATTTGGGCGCAGCTCACTGGCCCATGTGGGAATTAAACCAGCAAGCTGTAGCTCAGAGCTCGCACTCTAACTAACTGAGCCACCCGGCTGGCCCCTTAAAAACATCTTTGACTTATAGTATTTTCAACTTATGATGGATTTATCAGAACATAACCCCACTATATGTTTAAGAGCATGTGTAGTATCAAATTTTGAACTGTGGGCAGGCCAGTTTAGGAAAAAAATTTAATTTCAAAAGCCTGATTTGGAGGCTGGCCGAGTGGCTCAGCTGGTTAAGAGCTTGCTTGGGAACGTCAGCTCTGAGCAGCAGGGCTGCGGTTTGGATCCCACATTGAGGGCCAGTGACGCTCGCCCTCTACAGCTAAGATGATAACAACAGCTTGACCTGGAGCTGGGCTGCTGTGATTGCCGGTGACAGCGTAGGCTGCAGTGGGCTGCCGTGAGCTATATGAGTGGCTGGCAGCCAGCATGAGCGGCCGGCAGCCGATGTGAGCTGCCAGGAGTCGCTGTGAGCAGCCGAGCAATGACTGGCGACTGATCTGCCTCATCCAGGAAGAGCACAATGATCGTACCAACATGGGCCAGTGAAGCGAAGTCCTCTACAACTAGACTGAAGAACAAAAACAGCCATTTGTCTACCTGTCTGTTCCACTTCCCTGATTCCCCAATGCTGTTCCCCTCCCCCCAATTCCCCAATAAAATCTTTAAGGAAAAAAAAAGCCTGATTTGCCTTCCAGCTGCCTCAGTTATCTCCTCATTTTTGGCACTTCCTCTAAGTTCTCAATGGGCTACCCCTCAGCGCCCCTTATCTCCTGTTTCCCCAGATGCTCAGGGACCCCAGGAAGTCACCCAGCCTAATTATAACCCCCATCCTATCTAGCGCTTGGGTTAAAAAGCATTTTCACATGCTTTATCTCTTTGGGGCCACACAATGGCTTTCTGGGAGGGGAGTGCTTGGAATGACTGTGTGTCTGTCACAGAATCACAGGACACAGACAAGTGTGAGGAGAAGGAATTCTGTTTGTATAAACATAGCCTCTACCCCACTGGGCAGTCTTTAGAATGATTAAGCAGAATGCTTACCATTTCCTGTTTTACTGTGTCAAATTAGAGGGTGAAGTTATAGCCATGACAAAAAGATTCCCCATATTACAAAAAGGTTCCTCTAAGAAGCAGTTTCTCAGGTGTGTACTTACAGATCATATCCTTAAATCTTAACAGAGGGAGAAACCAAAAGTTGAAGTGTTCCAAGTTGGTGCTTATTAAATGTCATTAAAAATGAAAATAAAGTTAATCTGAAATTACAGTGCTAAAAAATTACTTTTCATATATTTATCTTTTTTTTTAAGATTTTATTGGGGAATTGGGGGAGGGGAACAGCACTGGGGAATCAGGGGAAGGGGAACAGACAAGTTGCTGTTGTTTTGTTCTTCAGTCTAGTTGTGGAGGATGTTGCTTCACTGGCCCAAGTTGGCACCATCATTGCGCTCTTCCCGGGCGAGGCAGATCAGTCACCAGCTTCTGGACAGTCGCTCACAGCAGCTGCTAGCCGCTCACACTGGCTGCCAGCTACACATGGTAGCTTATGGCAGCCCACTGCAGCAGGGGACGCAGTCAGCCATCGCGGGCGACTCTCGGCAGCCCAGCTCCAGGTCGAGCTGTTGTTCACCATCTTAAGCTGTGGAGGGCAGTGTCACTGGCCCTCATATGTGGGATCCGAACCGGGGCCCTCTGGCATCCCAAGCCAGCTCTTAACCAATGCGCCACTCGGCTGGCCCTCATATATTTATCTTTAAGTGGTCATTTCACCAGTAATGTTTTTCACTTTCCTAGGCAGGATGCTAAAATACCAGATGTCCAGCTCAATGGTAGAGCCAGGCAAAGTTAGGTGACTGGTCCTCATTCCCACAGCTAGATAGAGGCAGACCTGGGCCTCTGACTCGGTCTCCCCAGGCCCGCACCACCTCTCAGCCAGGCCGCCCCACTACCCACTTCCAGCCTTTAGCCTGACACGCCCATGGCCACTTCCCTGGTCTCTAGTCAGGAACAATGCTTTCCCAAACAGGTGTTACAGTGTCATCTGATCATCACTCTCCAGTGCTCGGTTTATAGGATCCAGTATGTGGCTTCTCCACAGTCAAGTCAGAGCTGGAGGGGCACTGTGTCAGCAGGTAATCCTGCGTGTACTTTGCCACGCTTGACTCAAGACTCATCTCAAGACACACCTCTCACTCAACTACGTCCCGACCACACACATTTTTTCTCTTCTCTGAATGTTCTAAGCTCCTTCCCACTCAGGACCTTTCCCCATGTGGTTCCCCTGCCTGGAAAATTTTTGTCCTTACTGAATTATTTGCTGAACCTTTCTCTGTAGGAGACCAAAAGATCTATACGTGTTTTTAAAGATCATCTGTTAGGTTACAACTCTGTTCTGGGTACTTAGCAGTACCTGACACATACCTGTGAACACCTAAAGGATGTTCCCTGCCAGCCCACATAGAAATGTCTGCAGCAATGCCACAACTGGGAAAGCTTCCAACACCACCATGCCATGTTAGATTTCTCCAGAATTCTAGGTTATCTTTGTCCTGCCATGAAATTGAAAGCAAAGGGGATATGCTACTAAGTAGCTGTGAACATTCTAAATAATTGCTTACAAACAAAAGAGACAAGTAAAATTTCTGTAAGATACTGAATTTCTAAATAGTATTCATTTATGTATTTATGTATGTATGTATTTATTTATTTATTGCACAGCCTCATATAAAGCCCAACCTGGAAAAAGATCCTACTCACAAAAGCAACCAAAGATATAAACCACTGAGAAATAAACAAAAATAAATGTGTAAAAATGATATTTAAAAACTATAAAACTTTGCTAAGAGACACAGGATTTTAATAAACACTGAATGAGAATTCTCTAAGTTAAGATATTAAATTAACCTATGTGTTTTGCAGTATCCAAATCAAAATGCCAACATTAAGCTTCCTGAGATATTTACCAAATGATACTAAAGTCCACCTATATGGAGGAATAACATAGGAAGATAGCTTAAAACTTTTGGAAAAAAAATGATGAAAAGGGGGCTTGCCCCACTCCAAACACTAAAAGACACACACAAGAATGTCTACAGTAGCATTACTGATAGTAGCCCCAAATTAGATAAAACCCAAATGCCCATCAACAGAAGAATGGATAAATACGCTGTTGTGTATTAAAAGAATGATGCAGCAATAAGCAATGAACTCCCACTACACCCAACAGCGTGGGTGAATCTGATATATACAACAATGAATGAAGTAAGCCAGTCATCAAAGAGTACTTACTACATGATCTATTTAAATATAAAGTTTAAAAACCAAGGGTGATAGAAACATGGAAGAGAAATTGCCTTTGGGGGAAGTAATAACAGGTGGGGGTGTAAAAAATAATATAAACCAAGCCACTTCAAAATGGAGTCGGAGCTGTCATCCCAAAGGAACTGCCTTGTCCCTATTGCTCCTCAAACCTTTGGAATGTTAAAAGTAGGTAAAATAATCTTTGGACTGGGCCTAAAGCAGCACTGTATCCCAAACAACTGTGTGTTATGACTGTGGACTGAGAATTAAAGACTTCCTCTAGAGTTGGCATCACTATGTTATCTTAACTGCACCCATAGAAATTCCTTCCTTCTATTCATGTAATTAGTCCCCTTCCCTTTATAAACCCCCCTGGCCTTTAGCGCCTATTTGAAACGCTAGTTGGGTTTCTGCCTGAATCAGTGCTTTCCGAGTAGCCATTCTTCTGGATCTCGAGTTAAATGCTTGTTTGCCTCTCACTTTGGATTTTACTTTTCTGTTCAGAGGTGGCACAAGAAAGGATTCTGGTGTAATGGTTACCCTTGAATATTCACTTCCTAAAAACTCAGTATTAGAATTTACCAGAAAATACAGCAAAGAAAATAAATGAGCTACCGCTATACTCAACAAAAAGAATAACTACACAAAGATAATACTGCGTGAAAGAAATCAGACACAACCGCATACACACTGTATAATTCCATTTATACAAAGCTAAACGACAGTCAAAATCAACCGACGATGTTAAACATTAAAAGAGTGTTTAAGTCTGGCAGGTGGGCACAGTCAAGCTTGGAAGGATGCAGGAGAGGGGCTGGGTGTTCATAGTGTGCTATTTCTTGATCCTGGTGATATTTCCCAAAGGGAAAACTGGTGTGTTCCCTTTGTGATAACTGACCAGACTGTCCACTTATAATTGGTGCACTTTCTATAGACATGGCATATTTGAATCTAAAAAATTCTTTTTTTAAAAAGTATGTGCATTCCCTTTGTCTTTGCAATTTCATGCTTAGGATTTTTTTCCTAAGGAAACAATAATAAAAGCACCCAAAGATGTACAAAGATATGTGCTGAAGCACTGTTTATAATAAATAAAAATTAAAAACAACTTAAATGTCTAATAATAGGGGAAGCAGATGAATAATTTAGAAGACATGCATACACTGAGATACTATCCAGCCAACTGTTGATGTTACAGATCTACATTTACTGACCTAGAAAAAGGCTCACTACTAAGGCTCACTTGACAAAAGCAGGTAAGTACAGTATATTGATATTTTCAGATACAACACCAACATTTTTCTGCAGTAACTCTGGATGGGGGATCATGTATGATATTTTTCCATTTGCTTCTATCTATTTTCTAACTTTTCTACAAAATCCGTGTTTTGAAAGACACTCATTTTATTCACATTAAGACAGTCCAGCTATTAAACAGATGAGTTGCTTCCCTGAAGAATTTAGACTCTGGGAACAGATCCAGAATTGTGTTCCAGCCCCAACCAGGCTACTTCGAAGGTGTTACCACAATTTAAGAGCTTCCTTTTCCAGACCAATAAAAATGAAAATAGTTGTGTTAAGAGGGTTTTAATGATTAAGCATATATAAAGCATTTCTCATTGGCTGGCACACAAAACACACCAATGAGTGTCACTGTCCTGCTTTTGATAGGTTCAAGGAACTTAAATTCCAAATTTGGATTTCAGATACAACGAATCATTTCAAAAGATGCCCAGTCTTCCAAGGGATTAGATTACATTCTCTCATGTTTAATCCTGTCTGTCAGCAGGTGGAGTTGCTACACTTGTGCTCAAGTTTGCTGACTGAGGGGGCAACACCCAAAGGCTGGGAGCACCCTGGTGATACAGCAGACCTGATCCAGCACAAGTCTGGAGAACAGCGGGTGGGCTCTAATACTACAGTCTAAGATAGTCTAAGTCTACTATCGACTCAGGGTCGATAACCCAGTGACTTCGCACAGACAGGGCATGACACATCCAACTGTCTCTGGCCCCAAAGTTTCAGCCTCGTAAGCATCTTTTTTTCCAATCAGCTAAACCAGGAGGTCAGGCCACAGGTATGGGCACAGCATTTGTTTAGTGGAGAGACCTGGGGTCCCTCCCAAATGCACTCTATGGCTCAACGTGTTAAGAGGTACCTTCCCGAACGTGACAAGTCCTGGCATCAACCCCAATGTCTTGCTGCTGTTCCAAAGGAGGAGAATGCAATGAAGCTTGCCAGAACATGAAGCATGTTAGTACATGAAAATGACATGACTTATGAAACAGAAGTTCATTTATACTGAGACCGTATAAACACTGCAATTGTTCAATTGTTTTCATTATGATAAGAACTAAACACAAAGTAAACTGAACACTTTCATATAAAGAAATCACACTGGGGACCGGCCAAATGGCTCAGTTGGTTAAGAGTTGGCTTGGGATGCCAGCTCTGAGCAGCAGGGCTGCCGGCTCAGTTCCCACATGGGCCAGTGGTGCTGCACCCTCTACAGCTAAGATGGTGAACAACAGCTTGACCAGGAGTTGGGCTGCCGTGAGTGGTCGGAAACAGCATAGGTTGCAGCCCTTGCTGCAGTGAGCTGCCATGTGCCACTGTGAGCAGCTGCCCAATTGTTGGCGACCTACTGCCTCACCGGGGAAGAGCACAATGATCATAATACCAACATGGGCCATTAAAGCTACATCCTCCACAACTAGACTGAAGAACAAAAGGACAGCAACTTGTCTGTTCCCCTTCCCCAATTTCCCAACACTGTTTCCCTCCCCTGATACCGCCCCCCCCAAAAAAAAGGAAAAGAAACCACACTGGCAGGGAAGAGATGTGTGTGAAAAGTCTTCCTGTTTTATCCACTGAGACAGCTGCCCCGGTTCCTCACCTCTCCGAACAATGATAATGATAGCTAAGACTTACATACCACTTAGTAATGTTCCATATACATTGACTCGTATTCCCCACAACTACTTATGAGGCATGTAGTAGTATCTTTATCTCCGACTTACAGAGGAGGAAACTGAGGTTGTCATCAGTCAGCCCTAGGCAGCACCAGCCTTGCTGGTCGACTGTCGTCATCATCAGCTCTTTCAGCAGCTTTTGTGGTCTGGCTAGAGACCACTCTCCCCTGTCCAGGCCTCTTGGTGATGAGATCAGAGCTGCCAGACCTCGATCTACCCCAGAGATGGCTTCCTGCCATCGGTCCAGATTGGTGACGTTCAGTTGTCTGCAGTTGTCTAGAGCTGCCTTTGCAGAGATTGCTGGTGTCACTGTCCGTCAGATTGCCAATCCCACTGATGTGCCACCAAGTGGTGACTCGCTCCTTTGTCCCACTGATGCTGCCCACCAGGAGAGGACACTGATGGTGCTCCACTTCAGAGGTAACGGTGATTCTCAACTTTGGCTGCACATTGGAATCACTTGGAGAACTTTTAAGAATCCATTGCTCAGGCCATGCCCTGGACCAATTACATCAGAATCTTGGGGCGTGGGGCCCAAGTATCAGTATTTTACTCCCAGGTAAGCTAATGTTGAAAACCACTCTTAGCCATCTGTCACTGGAAAAGGGGAGGCCAGACCTCCATGGAAATGTGCTTCAAAGTGAACTGTTTAGCAAACCCAACACAGGGCTATGACCTAGTCTTTCTTCTTTTTCAGTTTTTTTTTTTTTTAAGATTTTTTTTATTGGGTAATTGGGGGGATGGGAACAGTGCTGGGGAATTAGGGGAAGGGGAACAGACAAGTTGCTGTCGTTTTGTTCTTCAATCTAGTTGT
>NW_017731558.1:1776147-1777233 GCF_001890085.2 Hipposideros armiger
AGTTTTGTGAACCTTGGGTTCCAGAATGCCTAAAGTAACCAGAGGAGTGAGAAAGGAGAAAACAGCATTATCAAAAGATTTCTCTAGCCCACCCACACAGACTTCTCTTGGGCAAAGGCCTCACTGCTCTGAGGTCCACTTTCAGTTCTTCCCTGAGGTGGGGAACATAGAGTCTAGTGGGTCTCAAAGCTTCATCAGAACAAGTAAAACGTGTATTTTAGGGGGCTCGGTTCTCTCACAGAGCATCTCCCATTCCTGCTGAAAGAAATAGGCAGGCTCCTGCCGAGTCCACGCCCCCTCCAGACAGATACATTAGAAGTGGGGCTTGTCTTTCACTGGTTTATTTCTCTTGAGGCCCACTCAGAGAAGTGGAGAGACCCATTTTCTTGAATGAAAGAATGAGGACATTATACAATTCAATTGAGTCCACAGGTCAGGAGAGATCTGAGCTGGCATGGCAACAGAATTTTGGGAACTATTGGATTGTCAGAAAAGTCATGACTCATGTTTGCAACAGATGTCACTAGTTCATTTTTGGAAGTACTAGAGTCATTTGCATCTATGTTATTGCTATGTCTAGCTTCATTCTAAAGAAAAATTGAGTGATTTGGTTGAGTTTTGGAGATTTTACTATAAGTTGAAGATGGAAAAGCAAGCTGTGGATTTTTGCCCTATTTTACTGTTTTACTTCCATAAAGGGAAGAACGCGCATCAAGCTTGTGAAAAGTTGCGTAAAGTTTATGGTGACAATGCTCTACAAGAATGTCAGTGCCAACCGTGGCTCATGAAATTCCGTGCTGGTGATTTTTATCTCAACAGTGCTCCTCGGTCAGGGAGGCCCACCGAAGTTGATGACAACAAAATAAAGGCATTGATCGAGTCAAACCCACATTACATGACACAAGGGATTGCAGAAACATTGAACATCCATCATTCAAGCGTTCACGACCACCTGAAGAAGCTGGGATACGTAAGCAAGCTCAATATTTGGGTTCCGCATGAATACAAAGAAGTTCATTTGACCGCGCATATAAACATCTGCAATATGCTCATTAAACGTGAGGAAAACAATCTTTTTTTGAAGCA
>NW_017731558.1:1777256-1778480 GCF_001890085.2 Hipposideros armiger
GCAGTGTCACTGGCCCTCACATGTGGGATCCGAACCGGGGCCCTCTGGCATCCCAAGCGAGTTCTTAACCATCGCGCCACTCGGCCGGCCCTTCAGTTTGTTTATTTAAAGTATAAAACTTCTAAGTGGGCTGGGTTCCATTTTCCTGTTACACAGAACAGAAAGATAAGCATTTTGTAAGGAACATATGGTATATACTGTTCCTTCAAACTGGGAGGGCCTGAATAGAAAATAATGCTCTCTGCTAGATTGTCATGAGAATGATGAGTCACAAGCTGACCATTTTTTAAATTTAACAAATACTTATTGAGCATCTACTTTATGCCAGGTATTGTGCTTGACATGGGGAAAGACAGACAGACAGGCAGGCAGGCAGGCAATTACAGTTCAGTGTGGTATCTATGATGGACAGGAATTCTGTGGAAACCATAGGGGGACTTGCTCGTGTCAAGGACAAAATTCAGACAAGTAAGTGGACTGATTTTATTCGGTCTGTTGTGTTCGGGAGAGCCCCTAAATCTGAAGATCAGAGTGTCTAGACAGGGTGGATTTACTGTAGACATTTCTAGGGAGGAGTAGACAGGTTACAGGTGTGGGGAATTTACAGTTGGGATTGTTTTGCAGTCAGGGAAAGTCTCAGTCAGCTAAACAGGAAATGTTTAGCTCTGTGTCTAGCTGGTTTCAAGGGGACAAATGGTTCTAATTTTAGCTAATCACCAAAAAAACAAAGAACAGGTCATCAGCCAGAGACAAGAGTGGAAGTGCCTGGATCTGGCTTTATCACTCCTACCCAAGATTTTGTGTATGTGTGTATATGCTTTGCCTTTTTGTTTTTTAAGTGATAAAATTTCAAATATATGCAAAGGTAGAGAGAATAGTATACTAATCCTCTTATAACAATCCTCTAATTTCAATAAGTTTCAAATTTGGCTTTGATAATTATTCTTCTCTCTGTTTCCCTCCCTCCGTCCTTCCCTTCTTTTGTTCCTTCTTTCCTTCCTTTTGAAACTAATCCTAGACATTGTGTCACTTCATTCCTACATCCTTTGATATGCACCTGTAAGTAATATTTAATAAATTTGAGGTTCAGGAAGGCTTCCTAGAGGAAGTAATATCTACACTGAGATTAGAAGGATGGCTAGCAAATAGTCTGGTGAAAATGTAGGTGGTTTCATGGATGGGGTAGAGGCTTGATCACTGCACTGTACACCTGAAGCTGGTATT
>NW_017731558.1:1780735-1794202 GCF_001890085.2 Hipposideros armiger
AAAGGTGTCGTGTTTTTCGAGCTCCTACCAAGAAACCAAACAATCAATTTGTTTATGTACTGTCAGCAATTGGACAGTTTGAACGAATACATCATCCAGAAATGTTCAGAGCTCTTTAATTGTAAAAGAGTTGTGTTCCATCGCGACAACGCGAGACCACACACAAGTTTGATCACCCATCAAAAATTATTGCAGCTTGGTTAGGATGTGTTGCCACACCCACCATACTCTCCTGACCTTGCGCCATCAGACTTACACTTGTTTCGCTCTCTTCAAAACTCCTTGCGTGGTATAATGTTCAATTCAGATGAGGCTATAAATTAAATCAGCACCTTGTTCAGTTTTTCGCCGATAAAGACAGGTCCTTCTATGAATGAGGAATTATGAAGCTCACTGAAAGATGGCAAAAGGTTATCGAACAAAACGGGCAATATATCATTGATTGATCTTTGTTCTTTATATAAATAAATGATCTTTGAAAAACATAGACAAAATGCGTCATGACTTTTCCGACAACCCAGTATCTGCAGAGATGGCACTTGAGGTGAGATGTGAGCTTAAGCCAGTGCCCAGAAGAATGCCAATATTTAAGAGCCTGGCAGAGGAGTCACATTAGATCTTGGTATCATTTCCTTAAGATTCATAATTGTCCCTGGTTCTTTATTTTTCTTGCACTCAACTGTGTTCCTGTAGTAAAAATTATAAAACCCTTAATTATGGTAAAGTTCTGTGGCTTTGTCTTTGGGGATAGAGGACAGGAGGAATCTAGGAGATAAGGTCCCATTCTACAGCGGGTTTGGGTACAGGCCTCAAGGTTGGAATAGTGAAGTAACCAGGATGAGAAAGAAGAAAGCTGAGTCCCTGGGACTTACAGAAGTGGGGGAGGGGCAATAGAGAGGAAAAGGCAAGAGAAGCCAGACTAGCTAGAGGGAGAAACAGTTAATAGAATAAGCATGGGGACCCAACACAGAATACACATTTAATAAGATTGTTTATTTATTAAAAATTAATTAAAGACTTTTGAATGACCATTTATTAAGTGCCATGTGCTTAGCAGCTTTCTATGTGATTTCACATATTCTAGGGACACTCCACTGAAGAGGGATTCTCAGGCCTCAGTCTGCAAATGAGGAAACTGAGGCTCTGAATGGTTCCTCAGTGACTTGCTGATTAGACTTGCTGGAAATGACCTAACTTCTGAGCCAGCACCTATCTAACTGGCGGACCTCGTACAAGTCCTTTCATCTTGAACCCCTCAAGCTTTGGAACCACAGACCTAGAGGAGCTCTAATGACCCTGCACTCCCCCGCTCCTCCATTCCAAGTCTCATCATCACGGTTTTACAGATGAAACTGAGGCCAGAGGCAATGCCAGGGCTAGAATCCAGGCTCCTGGTGAAGAATCTCTCATTTTGAAGAAGAAGCTGCTTGTCTATCATCGCCAACAGTAGCTTCTCTCTGGTTCTACACAAGAAAAACAAGCCTGGAAAAGGAATGACTTAGTCCTAGGTCATGATGCGAACACAATGCTAGGGGTCACTGAAGTCCAGCTCCATGCAGGATGGGCCGCCGCTTCCCTTCGGCGCTGGTGCTGCGGGGCGAGCCCTGAGCAGGGAGGAGCCGGTTTCGGGTTTCCAGGCGCGATGGAAGTAGCCGCCTCCGCCCTGGGGATCCCGTCTCCTAGACTAGGCGCGGGAGGCCCACGGTGGGCCCCTGGAATCATCCAGCTTGCAGTCGCCCGGGAAACCGCCTCCCGGGTCTCCACAGGAACCACAGCTCTCGCTCCTTCCCACGCAAGGGAGAGGAAATATTGACCAACGAGATGGCGGGAGTTCCGTGACGTCGACAGTAGCTGGGTGGGTGTGAGCCGAGAGCTAAGCCAGGCGCTGGAGCCTCTGACCAGGGGTTGGGAAGAAGGGTGCCAGATGGAATCGGAAAGGCACAGCCTCCTCTTCCTCTGGGTGTCTCACAGACATCTTCTCTCGTGTCCTCTCCCCTCTCCCCTTCCCCGCTCCTCCTCCTGAATTCAGTTTCAGTGCTGGTACAGTGGTCAACTCCAGGAGTGGTAGCCATGGGCGAGGGGGTGGGGGTGTGAAAGGAGCGTTGTCAGAGAAGGCCTCGCTGAGGAATCTGGTCTCTGACTTTTGATTCTGTCTGGGAAGACTGAGTGGGGTTCAGGCAGCAATGGAAGTAAGGGTGGAGAGGGCTTTTTCTGACTGGGGAGAAATGGTACCCTGGAACACAGAGAAGTCTACTCAACTAACTGAGATGTACCTGGGGTAAGGGGAGGATTGGCTAGAGAGAAGTTGTAGGGAGCCTGAATGCCAGTGTGTCGCCGCTTCATCCTGCTGGAGATGGCCAGCGAACAGTAAAAACTGGGGGTTTGTAGCCACAGAGACCAGGCTGGACGTTCCTATATGGCAGACATCTATACATTGGCATTTATTGGGGAGTGGGGGGGGGTGGTAGGAGGGGAGGGGAGTGTCTTTATCGAGGATTCTTTGGGCCTGGAAAGCCCAGCTGCTATCCCCTGATGGCCACAGAGCTGGGCTCAGCCCAACTTAGGAAAGGCCCTCCCTGGAAGGAGGTCCTCCCTCCCTTCTTTTCTCAGTGTGTGTTAAGGGCCAACTATGAGCCAGGCCTTGTTCCAAGTACTGGGAATACAGTACTGAATGAGACATCAAGGTTCCAGCCCTCAAGGAGACTGCATTCTGGGTCACATTAGAACCTGAACTCCAGACTATACGGCAGCCTCTGCTCTGAAAGGGTTCATCTGTGCTGAATGCAGTGAACAGATCATGCCAGATGTGGCCCTAAAAGAAGGTATCTTTTATTTTATTATTATTTATTTATTTATTTTTTAAAGATTTTTATTGGGGAATTGGGGGGATGGGAACAGTGCTGGGGAATTGGGGGAAGGGGAACAGACAAGTTGCTGTCGTTTCGTTCTTCAGTCTAGTTGTGGAGGACGTTGTTTCACTGGCCCAAGTTGGCACCATCATTGCGCTCTTCCTGCACAAGGGACATCAGTCGCCGGCTTCTGGATGGCTGCTCACAGCGGCTGCTGGCTGCTCACACTGGCTGCTGGCCGCTCACGCTGGCTGCTGGCTACACATGGTAGCCCATGGCAACCCACTGCCACAGGGGCTGCAGCCTACGCCATCGCCAGCTACTTACAGCAGCCCAGCTCCAGGTCGAGCTGTTGTTCAGCATCTTAGCTGTAGAGGGCAGTGTCATTGGCCTTCATATGTGGGATCCAAACCGGGACCTCTGGTGTCCCAAGCCAGCTCTTAACTATCGCACCACTCGGCCGGCCCATTATCTTTTATTTTTAAATTTTAGCTTTACTGAGGTACAATTGACATAAAATTGTAAGATAAACTGTGTATCATGGTGATTTGACATAAGCATGCGTTGGAAAGGATGTCCCCCAAATTAAAACATCACCTCACATATTTCTGGGGTTTTTTAAACCAAACTTAGCAAATTTCAATTATACAATACAGTATTTTCAGTTATAGTCACCATGTTTTGCATTAGATAATTTTATTCACATTATAGCTGAAGTTTGTTCCCTTTTACCAACCTCTCCGTATTTTCCCCACCTTCCAGCTCCTGGTACCCATGTTGCTACTCTGTTTCTATGAGGTTGACTGATTTTATTTTTAAAGATTTGACATATAAGTGATAGCATACTGTATTTGTCTTTCTCTTTCTGGCTTATTTCACTAAGAGGTATCTTTTCTTGATGGCACCCTGCCCCTCCCCAGTGATGGGAGCTGAGGCCTTAGGGCTGCCCTCAGGTACCCACCCACCCCTTTTCTCAGTATGTTCGCTCCCCTTCTGCTGTCTCCAGTGGATTAAAGGATTTACCCAAAGAACAGGCCTGGGTTTGAGGAGGCTGCTCAGCCCTGTCCTGAGCTGTAGCCCCAGGAAGGAGTAAGTGGGGGCATGAACATGGTGTTTAGGTCCAGGGATTTGGGACTTGGTCAAGGAAAAGATACGGCCATGAGAGGCAGGAACACACAAGTTTTAACAAGGCTGTGTGCTTAAATAAGGGCACATGGGGGTGGAGGTCCCTCTAGTATGAGACCATCAGAGCATGGCCACCATCTAGACGGGAGGAGGGCAAAAGAATTCCCAGGGGATATGGGGCTTGGAGAGGCTTACATGTCTGGGAGGTGTTGCTCAGCAGCACAGAGGGGAGTGTCTGGATTAAAAGGTAGTTTGGGGTCTTATAACTACGAATCTCTATCTTATTTATGGCAGCAGACATGATGTAAGCCACTTTTCACAGGGTACATGCAAAATCGGAAGGCTCTAAATGGCTAAAAATCTGTCTGAAGGCTATTTGAAAAGTAATTGGATGTGTAAAAATTTGAGTTTCACACTGGTGGGCTATTGAACTAATGGGTCTCAGCCCACAGTGAAGAAATAACCTAGGGAAGCAATCTTTGGCTAATTTATATAATACATGGACTGAAGGAGGATAGAAAGGTCTGCTGATGGCCTTCCCTTTAGCATTGATCTTGACTCAGGATCCTCTCAAATAGCAACTGAGGGCATTCATTACCTGCAATTTCCACCCTCAGAGGACTCCTAAGACTGCCATTTAAGGTCCCTCATGATTTGGCCCCCGCTGCTGCTAGGTGTTGTGACAGCATCCTGCGTAGTCTCTTCAGAGTACAACTTTTCCTAATGTCATTATCCCACTTGAAAACCTTAATGGCTCCATACTGTCCACTTTGTCCCACAAACTGGGTGGCTTAAAACAACAGAAATGTATTGTCTTACAGTTCTGGAGGCTAGAGTCCAAAATCAAATCAAGGTGTTGCAGGACCATTCTCTATCTAAAGTCGCTCTGGGAGAAATCTTTTCTTGCCTTTTCTAGCTTCTGAAGTTTGCCAACAATCCTTGAGATCCTTGGCTTGTGAAGTCATCACTCCAATTTCTGCCTCTCTTGTCACATGGCTGTTCTCTCCTGTATGTCTCTCCGTGTCTGTGTCTCTTCTCTTCTTACAAGGACAACAGTCATATTGAATTAGGTACCATCCTTCATGACCTCATCTTAACCAGATTACATCTTCAAAGATCTTATTTCCAAATGAGGTCACCTTCACAGGTACAGTGGTTAGGACTTCAGCATATCTTTTTGAGGGACACAGTTGAACCCATAATACCAGGTGACTTGACTAACTTCTGGTTAAATGAATGTGATAGAAATATGCAGGAACTTCCATAGACCTTTCTTAGGAAACAGCTGGTGGACTCCCCTTGATCTCTCTCTACCTCTTCCTCCATCCTGCTGCCCAGAAGTTGGATTTTGATGTTGAGGCCACACAAGGTGAAGCAACAATGTGGAGGAGCCTGGGTTTGACACAGTGTGGAGTATATTTCCAGCTCTGGACAGCCAATCTGGACTTTCACTTTAGAGAGAAATAAATTTCCAAGGGTATAAATCCCTTATTGCGGGGCCTCTTTCCCTTGTAGCAGAACCAAGTTCTACCCACCACACTTGGTGCTGTGCTGAATGTGGGGCTTTTCCATAAGGCTTGGTTTCTCCTTGGAGTTACCAAGAGGAAGTAAGCACAGGTCCTTTTGCTTTTAGATCTTCAGACTAATTGGGAGATTCTATCATGCACACCCCGTCTCAGGGATGATCATCAGTGCCTAATGTCTCTCTTCACTTCTGACTTTTCTCTCCCTTTCCTCAACTCAGAGGGTCTTAATCCCTCTTAGGGCAGAAAAAAAATTATTCTCTTACATATATCCAAATCTATGATTTCTGTCATAAACTACCTGCCCTAAGTTCCCTGGGGCTTTGACTTTTGAAATTCAAAATGTTTATTTCTCATCTAGAGGATGTAGTTTGAAAGTCAGAAATCCAGAAAGAACATTTTTTTTGTTCCTATAACCCCTTTCTCCGGGGCTGTGAGCCCAGACTGCTATAGCTGATATGCGAATAGAGCAAAGGTCACAAGGGACCAAAAATGACCTGGAATGGAGATACATTCGCAAATTTTTCAGATATGACCCTGCCACATGAGCATTCATGTCAAATACTGTCAGGAAATGCCAATGCTACAAAGAGGCTTTAAGAATTTCCCCCAGAAGAAGAGTGCTGTGTTCAAATAAGTTTGAGAAACATTCAGGACATTTAATATGCTGATATGCACTGTGATGTAGATAGACTGCAATGTATTCTAAATTTATCTTTCTCCCCAGAGCCATTTGCCAACACATCAAAGCACAGGAGGGTTCTGCATTCCGAAATGCATCTCTACACACGTACATATGTGTGCATTGTTGCAGAGACACGATGTGTCCAGAAGGAAACATAAGCTGGTACAAATGATGGCCTCTGGGGAGCCAGGGTTGGGAGTTAGACATTTTTTTTTTGCTATATACCTTTTGGTGTTTTGGGCCTATGTTTACTATATACAATGTATTAAAATTGATACAATAAATTTGTGAAATCTTTGAGGAGCCCTAAGCTGCATATCCAGTTGACAAACATATTTAACTGAATCCTCTTAAGAATGATAGCTGCTGCCCTTCTCTGAGGGTCATAATCAAAAAGAGCCTAGAGATCTGGTCAAGATGGCTGAGTAGGTAAATGCTGTGCTGACCTCCTGTGAGGATCACATCAAAATTACAACTAAACCACAGAACAATCATCATTGAGAATCGCCTGAAGTCTAGCTGAACAAAAGCCTTACAACTACGGACATACAGAAGAAGCCACTTTGAAACTGATAGGTGGGGCGGAAACACAGAACAGATGGGTCCCACACCCACGTGTGACCATTAAAAATCAGGAAGGTTACTTTGGCTGCGGAGGTTTCCCTGTCCCCCAGGGAATGAGGGTTCCCAGACCCACATCAGGCTCCCCAGGCCAGGGTTTCAATGCTGGGGAGAGAAGTCCCCATAACTTCTGGCTATGAAAACCAGCAGAGATTGTACCTGAGTGAGACAAGGGCGGCTGCATTCCCAGGCGCTCCTCTTAAAGAGCCTGCACACAGATTTACTTGCTGATGAACTACTTCTGAGCTCCAGCACTGGGGCAGCAGCTCGAAAGGCACCAGGAACATATGGGGAGGAACTGAATTGCCTGGCTTCAGAGCAACAGCTGGAGGGACAGCTTTCTCCCAGACAGAGGAGCTAGTAGAAGCCATTGTTTCTTTGTTGAACTCTCCCCATTCCCAGTGTGCAGACACAGGTTGCCACCACATCTGAGTCTCCATCTACCTGGCTAACACTGTTCATTTGCCCTGGTTCCCTGAGACCCTGCCCCATCCAACTTTCAGGCACAACCAAGCTGCTTCCAGTGGCTTTTCAGTATAAACAGCCTGTCTTAGCTCATGCTGCAGACTTTCCTAAGATCTCTGAAAAGTTCACAAAACCCAAACAAGCAGCATTTAGCTTCTGTGTGTCCTGTACCTCTGGCTGAGCAACCCCAAGCCTGGCACCAGTGACAGAGGGCCTGTGTTCATGGCTTGGCCTCTTGAGGTGCCTCCAAGCCCAGTGTGGGCAGTGGCCATCTGCAGATTGCTTTGTAACTCATGCCAGGTTGTCCCAAGAAGGGCCCATCCTGCAGCTAAACTTGGCCTGCAGTGGGGCTCCTCTCGGGGAGCTAGCATACCCAGTAGCCAGCTTCAGACCCAGCCGGAGCATCAACCAGCCTCCTCTGGAGACGACACACCCAAAGGGCACACTCGGCAGGCACCAGAGCTCTATTACAATGAGTGCTGCTCCATAGGGTCAGCCTCCGCACAGCAACTCCTCCACTGTAGTCACGACCAGTCCTCACAACCAATCACCCCGAGGGTCAATTTTTCCCCACTGATGTGCAAACAGCAACCAAGGTTCAACTACAAGAGAAGGGCACACACAAACCCACAACCCACACAAGGAACAGACCTGGGGTACCTAGCTCAGATGACCAGGGAGACTGTGCCACTGAGCCCCACAGCACACTTACTATGAATTAAGTTCACGAAATCATCCTAGAAAAAGTGCTACATATCTCATTGCTGAATATCATTAAGGTCACCTTTGAAGTACTCCCTTTGGGAAGCTATGCACTGATGCCAGCGCCTAATCCACCCTTCAAAGCAATTTTGGAACTTTTTTTCTGGAATGGCCATCAGAGCTGTTATCATATTACCCTTGATGTCCTGAATGTCATCAAAATGTCTTCCTTTCAATATTTCCTTTATCTTTGGGTAAAGAAAGAAGTCATTGGGGGCCAGATCAGGTGAGTCGGGAGGGTGTTCCAATACAGTTATTTGTTTACTGGCTAAAAACACCTTCACAGACAGTGCCGTGTGAGCTGTTACACTGTCGTGATGCAAGAGCCATGAATTGTTGGCGAAAAGTTCAGGTCATTTCATCTTTTTTACCCAGCCTTTTCAGCACTTCCAAGTAGTCAACTTGGTTAACTGTTTGTCCAGTTGTTACAAATTCATAATGAATAATCTCTCTGATATCAAAAAGTTTAGCAACATTGTTGCAACAAGTTTGCAAACTTAATTGTCTGACCTCGTATATGAAAAAATGTTCAACTTCACTAGCTATTAGGGAAATGCAAATCAGAACTACATTGAGATATCACCTTATACCTGTCAGAATGGCTATCATCAACAAGACAAATAGTAAAAAGTGTTGGTGAGGATGCAGAGAAAAAGGAACTCTCATGCACTGTTGGTGGGAATGCAGATTGGTGCAGCCACTGTGGAAAACAGTATGGAGGTTCTTCAAAAAATTAAGAATAGAATTACCTTATGACCCAGCAATCCCTCTCCTGGGTATCTACCCCCAAAATCTGAAAACATTTCTCCATAAAGATATATGTACTCTGATGTTCATTGCAGCATCATTTACAGTGGCCAAGACATGGAAACAACGAAAGTGTCCTTCGATAGATGGTTGGATAAAGAATTGTGGTATATATACACAATGGAATACTACCCTGCCATAAGAAAAGATGAAATAATGCCATTTGTGACAACATGGATGGATCTTGAGATTGTTATGCTAAGTGAAATAAATCAGACAGAAAAATTTGAGAACCATATGACTTCACTCATATGTGGGATATAAAACTGCAGGTCACACAGGAACAAGACAAGCAAATAAAGAAACAAAAACTCATAGACACAGAAAACAGTTTAGTGGTTACCAGAGGGTAAGGGGGAGGGGGATTGGTAGAAGAGGGTAAAGGGGGTCAAATATATGGTGATGGAAGGAGAACTGACTCTGGGTGGTGAGCACATAATACAATATATAGATGATGTATTATAGAATTGTACACTTGAAACCTATGTAGTTTTGTTGACCATGGTCACACCAATAAATTTTAATAAAAACAAAAAAATAAGTCATGGGGATGTAATGTACAGCATAAAGAATATAGTCAATAATATTGTGATAGCATAGTATGGTGTCAGGTGGTTGCTAGATTTATCATGGTTATCACTTCATTTTGTTTTTTTAAAGATTTTTATTGGGGAATTGGGGGATGGGAACAGTGTTAGGGAATTGAGGGAAGGGGAACAGACAAGTTGCTGTCCTTTTGTTCTTCAGTCTAGTTGCGGAGGACATTGCTTCACTGGCCCAGGTTGGCACCATCATTGCGCTCTTCCCAGGCGAGGCAGATCAGTCGCCGGCTTCTGGATGGCTGCTCATGGCGGCTGCTGGCCACTCACACTGGCTGCTGGCTACACACGGTAGCCCATGGCAGCCCACTGCAGCAGTGGCTGCAGTCTACGCCATTGCCGGCGACTCATGGCATCCCAGCTCCAGGTTGAGCTGTTGTTCAGCATCTTAGTTGTAGAGGGCAGTGTCACTGGCCCTCTTATGTGGGATCCGAACCGGGGCCCTCTGGTGTTCCAAGCCAGTTCTTAACCAATGCGTCACTCAGCCGGCCCATGGTGATCACTTCTTTAGGTATATAAATGTTGAATGACTATTGTGCACACTGAAACTAATATAACATGTATGTTAGCTATATTTTAATAAATGTGTTTTAAAAATATCCTTTAGAAACTCATCATTGAGCCTGTTGTAAGAATGACATTGAGAATGCAAATAGGAAAACAGAAAACCCCAAAGAAACAAAACCAAAAAGATGATTTAACTACTCTAGTGTGGAACTGTATCTATCAAATTTTTAAAAGCTCTAACTTGCAGCCAGAGTTGAGACTCACTAGGATTAAGAGCGATCTTTAAGAAGTCCTCACCCACTAGCCATTTCCCTTGTGTTGGATAAGGCACTAGGCACAGGAAATTCAAAAGTGAGTAAGAGTCAGTCTCTATCCTCAACTGGCTTTGGAGGTGGAAGTTGCTTTGTTCTGTAACAAAGACTTGTCAGAAAAGTGCTCCCACTCCCACCCCAGCGTTATGGTTTGCACTAGGGCTGGCTGGGGCTGGATTTGCCTAGAGAAAGCTGAACTGAGTTTAACAAGCCAGGCTTTGAAAATAAAAACTTCATGTCACCTGGGAGGCCTGAGGACAGCCTGGCCCTTCCAGGTACTTCTAAGAGACTCCACATTCTAGGTCACACTCTCAGGCCTAGGAACTGGAGGAGGGGCTGCTGGCTGATTTATAATCTGGACTTGCAATTGGAAACTTGAGTTGGAAGGGGAACTGCCAATCTATAGCCAGTTGGTTAGAAGCACAGGTAACAACCTAGGCTTGTGATTGACCTCTAAAGCAGAGGGCAGTCTTGTGGGAAAGAGCCCTTAACTTGTGGAACCTAATGCTATCTCCTGGTAGACAATGTCAGAATTGAGATGAATGTCACAGAGCTGGTGTCACAGAGCACGCACACAGAAACACACACACACAGTGGAACTGGGGTGCAGAACCCAAATAACTATATACCTAGAAGTGGAATTGCTGGATCATATGATAACTCTGTTTAACCCTTTCAGGAACTGCCAAACCATTTTCCAAAGCAGCTGTACTCTTTTACATATCCACCAGCAGTGTATGAGGAGTCTAATTTCTCCACATCCTCACCAACTCTTGTTATTATCTATATGTTTGATTGTACCATCCTAGTGTGTGTGAAATAGGATCTCTTGGTTTTGATTTGCATTTCCGTAATGGCTAAAGATGCTTTGCATCTTTTCATGCGCTTATTGGCCATTTGTATATCTTCCTTGAAAAAATATCTATTTGGATTCTTTGCCCATTTTAAAATTGGGTTATTTGTCTTTATTGTTGAGTTGTAAGAGTTTTTTCATATAATTTAGATCAACTCTCTTATTAGGTGTGTGATTTGCAAATATTTTTTCCCATTCTGTGGATTGTCTTTATGTTTTCTTGATGGTATTTTGAAGCACAAATGTTTTTAATTTTGATGAAGTCCAATTTACCTACTTTTCCTTTTTGTATCTTTTGGTGTTATAATTTAGAAGGCTTTGCCTAATCTAATGTTACAAAAATTTACTTCTATATTTTCTTTTAAGAATTTTGTAGTTTTAACTCTTAACATTTAAGTCAATGATTCATTTTGAGTTAATTTTTGTATATAGTATAAAGAAGGAGTCCAGGGTGGCCAGTTGGCCCAGGTGGTTAGAGCGTGGGTTCATAACACCAAGGTTGCCTGTTTGATTCCCTCCAAAACTAGATTGAAGACAATGGCTTGACTTGGAGCTGAACTGCTGGTGGGCGGCCAGTTGGCTCAGTTGGTTAGAGTGTGGTGCTCATAACACCAAGGTTGTTGATTCAATTCGCACCTGGGACAATGAGCCGTGCCCTCCACAACTAGATTGAAAGCAACGACTTGACTTGGAGCTGATGGGTCCTGGAAAAAACACACTGTTCCCCAATAAAGTTTTTTTTTGTTTTTTTTTATTAAAAAGGAGTCCAATTTAATTCTTTTGTATGTGGATATCCAACTGTCCCAGCACCATTTTGTTGAAAAATGATTTTTCCCATTGTTGTGGCACCCTTGTTTAAAATCAATGAACTATAAGTGTAAGAGTTTGTTTCTGGACTCTCAGTTCTGTTCCACTGATCTATTAGTTCTTAAACCAGTACCTCATAGTCTTGAATAGTTTAGCTTTGTAGTAAGTTTTGAAATCATGACTTTGTTCTTTTTCAAGATTGTTTTGGCTATTCTGAATCTCTTGAATTTCCTTATGCATTTTAGAATATGTTAGTAAATTTCTGCAAAAAAATCATCAGGTATTTTGATAAGGAGTACATTGAATATGTTGATCATTTGAGGGAGTACCTATTGCCATCTTAGCAATATTAAATCTTCCAATCCATAAACACAGTATGTCTTTCTATTTATTTAAGTTATCCTTAATTTCTTTCAAAAATTAAAAAAAATTTTCAGACTATATGTTTTGTACTTCTTTTGCTAAATTTATTCCTGTTTTTTATTATTTTGAACTATTGCAAATGGAATTATTTTTCTTAACTTCATTTTCATATTGTTGATTGCTGCTAGTATATAGAAATACAACTGATTTTTGTATATTGATATTGTACATTGCAACTTTGCTGAACTTTTTATTTGTTTTAATATTCTCAGTGGATTCCTTAGGATTTTCTCTATACAATCTCATGTCATCTGCAAATAGACTTTTTTCCCCCCACGTTAAAAAAAAAAGAGACTTCATTTTTTAGAGCAGTTTTAGGTTCACTGCAAAATTGAGAGGAAGGTACAGAGATTTCCCATCCACTCTCTGCCCTCCACATGCATAGCCTCCCCAACTATGAACATGCACCCTCAGAAGGGGACATTTATTACGATTGATGAAACTACACGGCACATCATCATCACTCAGAGTCCATAGCTTACACTAGAATTCATTCTTGGTGTTATACAGTCTATGGGTTTGGACAAATTTATGACATGTATCCACTATTACAGTATCATGCAGAGCAGTTTCACTGCCCTATAAATTCTCTGTGCTCTGCCTGTTCATTCCTCCCTCCTCTTCGACCCCTGGCAACCACTGATCTTTTTACTGTCTCCATACCTTTGCCTTGTCCAAAATGTCACATAGTTGGAATTATTTAATATGTAGCCTTTTCATATCAGTTCTTTCACTTAGTAGTATACATTTAAGGTTCCTTCATAGTCTTTTCATGGCTTGGTAGCTAATTTTTTTTTAGTGGTAAATAATATTCCCTTGTCTGCATGGACCATAGTTCCTCAATCCACTCACCTACTAAAAGACAACTCGGTTGTTTCCAAATTTTGGCAATTATGAATAAAGTTGCTATAAACATCCACATGTATGTTTTTGTATAAACGTAAAATTTCAACTTGTTGGGACAAATACAAGGAGCACCAATGTTGGATCATATGCTAAGAATATTATTTAATTTGTGAGAAACTGAGCAAACTATCTTTCAAAATACAATAGCTGCACCATTTTGCGTTTCCACCAGCAATGACTGAGAGTTCCTGTTGCTCCACATTCTCACCAGCATTTGGTGTTGT
>NW_017731558.1:1795442-1797330 GCF_001890085.2 Hipposideros armiger
AAGATTTGTGTCGATTCTTTTGGGTTTTCTACATAGATGATCATGTCAATGTAGCTTTATTTCTCTCTTATCTGAATACCTTTTATTTCACTTTTTTGGCCTAATTATCCTGCTGGAATCTTCAGTACAATGTTGAATAGAAGTGGTGAGAGTGACACCCCTTTCTTGTAAGTATGCAACCTTTTTAGAGTGACTTGAGTTCTGTGGTGGACAGAATAATGGCTTCCCAAAGATGTTTACATCCTAATCTGGAACAACTGAAATACATTAAGTCATATAGCAAAGGGAATTAAGTACTAATCAGCTGACTTTAAAATAGTGAGGTTATCCTGGAATTTCCTGGTGAGCCCAGTGCGACTATAAGGGTCTTTAAAAGTAGAAGAATGATGGGAAGAGAAAACCAGAGAGATGGCATTGTGAGAAGGTCTTGGCCTAGTGCTGTTGGCTTTGAAAATGAAAGAAGGTTACTGTGAGTTGAAGAATGCAGGCAACGTCAGGAAGCCAGAAAGGGCAAGGAAATGAATCCTTCCCTAGAACTTCCACAACACTGACACCTACATTTTAACCCAGTGAGGACTATTTTGGACTTCATACCTCATACCAGATTCTTCACACCAGAATTATAAGATGATAAATTTGTGTTGTTATTAAGTCTGTGACAATTTATCACAACAGTCCTAGAAAACTAATACTAGGTCTAATGTTCCTTTTTTTAAAAATTAAATGTATTGGGATAACATTGGTTAATAACATAAATTTTGGGTTTATAACTTTATAATATGACATCTGTTCTATTGTGTGCTCATTACCAGAATTCTAGTCTCTTTCTGTCACCACATATTTGACCCTTTTACTTTCTTCGTCTTCTCCCACTCCCTTTCCCCTCTAACCCCCATTCTGTTGTCTGTACCTATGGGTTTGTTTTTGTGTCTTGTTTATTCTTTTTCTTTTATATCCCACAAAAGAGTGAAATCAGTTATTGTCTTTTTCTTTCTGACTTATTTCACTTAGCATAATACTCTGGAGATTGATTCATGTTGTTGCAAATGGCAATATCTCACCTTTTTTATGGCTGAGTAGTATTTCATTATATACATATATATATATATGCTACATCTTTACCCAATCATTCATCGAAGGACACTTAACCTTGTCTTGGGTTTCCATATCTTGTAAATAATGCTGCATAGGAACGCAGGTTGTTGCTTTTTATTGCTGATTAGTACAGTAAGTCCCCAACTTATGAACATTCAAGTTGCGAACTTTCACAGATACGAACAGACCTAGCATCACAAACATTCGTAGATGCGAACAAATCGCGGAAGTAGCTCACGTGTCTGCTGGACATTGTCACAGTTGTGCTGCTGTGTGCTTACTGAACAGTGCAATAGTGTACAGTAGTACAGTGCTCAATCAGAGCCCAGGATGTCCGGAAACAAGAGGAAAAGCAGTGGTGATGTGGAGGGAACGAGGAAGCGCAAAGCAATAACCATGGAAACAAAAGGGAAAATAATTGAGAGATTGGACTGAGGCAAAAAGATGGTGGATGTCACTAGTTCTTATAACATGAATTGTTCAACCATTAGCTTTACATTGCATATTTGTGTCAAAAGTGTATATGACTCACTTTGTCAGACTTAACAAACGAATCCAACTTACGAACATTCTCCTGGAACGGAACTCATTCGTAAGTCGGGGACTTACTGTACTCTATTTTATGGGTGTCCTAGAGCTTGTTCAACTATTCACCTATTGAGGGACATTTGGGTCAATTCTAGTATTTTGTTATTATGGGTAAAACTATTTTGAGCATTTGTGTACAGGCTTTGTGTGAATATAACTTTTCATTTCTCTAGGATAAATATCTAAGAGTACAATTGCTCAGTAA
>NW_017731558.1:1797980-1816371 GCF_001890085.2 Hipposideros armiger
CTTTCCTTTTCCACCAATCTGGGGTAACCATTGGTATGTATTTGAGGTATATCCATCTAGATAGTTAAAAAATGCTTTTCTTAAGATAAACTCATAAAATGTATACGGTGTTGTTTTGTAAATGTGTTTTACAAAAATGTTATCATAATGTTTACATCACAGTGCAAATGCATTTTTGACTCAAGAATATTTTAGCAATCTCTGTGTGCTGAAAAACATCTCAAGTCTGTTCCTGTAAACTGCTGTATAGTAAGTATTCGTTTTGTTTGGCCATTCCTCTTTTTCTAGACATCTAGGTAGTTCTCAGTGCCCCTTAGTAAATAGTGCTCCAGGGAACCACCTCGTACATGACTCTTGAAATATGTGCAGTTCTTTCCTTTATTTTTTTAGCAGCTTGAAACAACACCAATTTATGTTCTGTACTTTCTAAGCCTGACGTGGTCTCCGTGGCTGAAGTCTAGGCTGAGTTTCCTCTGGAGGCTCCAGGGACAGCCTGTCTCCTTGCCTCTTCTACCTTCTAGAAGTCGCCCGCATTCCTTAGCTCATGGCTGCCTTCCTCCATCTTCAAGGCCATCAACAGTAGGTTGAGTCCTTCTCACACTGCATCACTCGGACCCAATTGTTTCTTTAGAGAGATACAGAAAAAGGGAATTTTGTGAATATTAAGGTATGTGCTTTTTATATTTTAATAGATCCTGCCAGATTGCCCTCAAAGATGTGTGTTTCCCCATACCCTGGCCAACAACCATGTATCTTTTGAATATAAGGCCTACTATTTTGTAACCCCATTGCCTCACAACTGCAAAGAGGAGAAATGTCTGAGGTGGGCTTTGAACAGGAGTGGGATTTAGACACGTTGCTGGTGAGGGTACTGAGTGTGTTCTATGTCACAGGCCATATACTTTCAGTTCATCTCTGTTAGGAATTGTCATTGACCGGAGAAGACTAAGGAGACATGAAGTCTAAGTTAAATGCAAGTTCTGGATCAGACTATGAAACAGACAAAGTTTCTGGGAAAACTAGTGAAATCTAATAAAGTCTGTAGTTTAGCTAACTATATTGCACCAGTGTTATTTTATTAGTTGTGACAAGTATACCCTGGTTGTTAGCATTAGGAGTAGCTGGGAGAAAGATATACAGGAACTCTCTGTACAATCTTTGCAACTTTCCTGTAAATCTAAAATAATTCTAAAAAACTTATAAAAGACTTGAACATGGAATAAAATACAAGGTGGAGACCATATTTGGATCCCGTCTCAAGAAAACCAGCTATAAAAATGTTTTATTTTTTGTTGTTTTTTGAGAGAACAGCAGAAAATTGAAATATGGACGGGTATTAGATATTAAAATTGTTAGGCATGATACGTTTATGAACCAAAATCATCTTGACCTAGTGAAGGTGTATACTGAAGTATTTATAGGTGAAATAATACGATAGCTGGTATTTGTTTTAAAGTATTCAGAAAGAAAGAAAAATTTTTATGGGTAAAGTGATATAACTTCCTGAGTTTACTTTAAAATACTCTAGAAAAAATGTAGTTGGGGAAAAAGACAAAAACAATTGGCAAAACGTTAACTCATTGAAGCTGGGTGAAAGGTACATTGGAGGCAGGGGGTGTCTATTCTCTGTATTCTTATGAATAATTAAATTTTTTCATAGAACAAAATAGATAACACTGCTCCGTGGATGTTTGCCGGGAGCCATCTGCGCCCCAGTATGACATGGCCAAACACACTGCAATTGTGACAAATTCTGAAGCTCTGAGAAACAGATACTGCTTTATATCTTAAAGAATTTAAATTCCCCTTTGGATGCACCCCAGTGGGACGAAGATCTTACACCCCTTCTAATAGATATATCACAATAATTATATTTTATACACTAAAGGTGATTTTAGTCACACTACTAGTCTCTTAGTAAAGGTCAAAGTACACACCCTGTAAATCTTAAGATCCCGTTTAGACAATAGTTTTTAGAATAATGTTGGGTGGTCATGGTAACCATCCTTTAGGTGATTATGTAAAGGCTCAGGCCTTGGTCTCAGTCATTGAAAGTGGAGGGATTTGGGCGTAGTTGGGTTAAATTAGTCTTTAGCATAGAAAAGGTATAGCTGTACCCTGGAGCATAAGAATTATGAGGAAGTAAAACCCTGATACTAATGGAACAATGGTTAAACTGCCCGGTATAAAAAGGGGCATGCTGTAAAATAAAGTGAGACACTTCTTCTTGAGAAAGCGCTCCTGTGTCTCTGCGCGTTTTTTCCTTTTTCCTCGCCGACTCCGCCTCCACCTGAGGGAACCCCTGGACCTGCGGGAGCTGGTCTCCCGCAGATGTTAGTGACTCCCCCTTCTTTATTCTCATAGGACTTTTTCACACCTTGATAGCATTTCCTGTGTTGTTTTACACTGTTCACAGGACCTGTCTCTCTCCTTTCTGGTCTGAAGGCTCCTCCTGGCTATTTTCTCTCTGCATCAGCTGCATTCACTCCAACAAATACTTGCTGAGCGAGTATGTGTACCGGGCCCTGTGACGCCTATGGGACGTGATGGGTAAAAGCAGAGATGGCTGCTAACACATTGAACTTCTAGTCCAGGGGGCTCAAGGACATTACATACTACGCCAGTAAATGTAACTGCTACTGAGTGTTCTGTGGGAGAGAGCTGGTATCCTTTAAAATTTAGCCCATAAACAAGCACACAGACAGATACGAGTGAGCACGTGATGTTGCAGCTCTCAGGGCTGCCGTCTGGAACGGCTAGTCCTTCCTCCCCACAAGTTCCCTTTCAGCAGCGGGCGAGAAGCTAAGCTCTCATACCCGCTCCTTTCCCTTCCAATTCAACAAGCCACGACTCCTATTTTATTTTTGGCTGTTTCAAACCCTCTGCCCTTAGAAGCATTTTCTAGCTTCTAGATGCTTGCAAGCACCTAACCCTTCAGCTGTTTGTCCTTCTATTAGATGACCCAGGAAAGTTATCACAGGTCTCACAGCCTTTTAACCAGATGTTAAATGCTCCCCGCCCTCTCTCTACCCTCTGAATCTGAGTTTCCATGACTGAGAATACAGATGGCCAAACCTCCCTCCCTGCCCACTTGCCATGCATCTTCAGGCAGCTGTGCACATGGCTGCATGCCTGGCTGCTGGAGCTGGAGCAAGGAATGGGAATGGAATTATTCTGCAGTGAAAAAATATAGGCAAGCTTCTGACCTGCGAAGGAATGCTGCCTGTGGAGTGATGTTGCGGAATGGCCACAGCTCAACTCTGCACAAGGCGCTCCTTGGGGCACTTGATCGCTTAGCAACCAGGCTGCACGCACAGAGGCTCCTTTTCTGTTCACAGCAACCTCTTCAAATTTTCTGGAGGAAATCATTGAGTACGTGGCTGCAGCCTTGGGGACATCCTGAGCATTCCCCACCTTAGTACAGGCTACTGAATAGCCTCCACACTGCTTCTCCTTAACTGTGCAGTGATAACAGAGCATAGACTTGGGAGCCAGACTTTGCTTCCAATACAGTTAATGGTTACTAGCTTTGGGGCCCTGGGCAAGTTATTCAACTGCTCTATGCCTGTCTCCATCTGCAAATCAGGGAAAAATAACAGCATCTACTTCACTGAGTTAATATTAAATATATATATAAATACAGTATCTTGATATAGGATGCCTTGTTTGCTGCCATTGCTATTAGGGTTGAAAATCGTTAACAGGGGTCTAGCCCAGACTGAGGAGACCCAGCCTTAATTTCATCTTTCACTTCACTTCCCTCCTTATGCACGGAGCACAGACTTCCTTCAGTGTGAATCTCTGTAATTGCCCCTCACACTCATGTATGTTCTTTACCTGTTGTATTCCCAGCAATGCCTCCAGGAAGCAGTCCATAAAAATCTAATGAAAACTAAAGTCGTGAATGAAGGCCTCTCCTGATCTTCCTGATCTGCCACTCCTGACTTCCAAAGTAGTTTGCTAAGGAGGTTAACACATCGTTAAATGACAAGGATTACTTTGAAAACTTTACAGAACTTTTGGTAAATGCTTTGATAGTTCTGCTTTTAAGGTAGTAATATAAAGTTGCTAAATTTGTTTTATATCCTTGTCACATTTTGAGACATTTTGATTCAGTTTAACATTAGAACTTAATCTGTGTTTGGTAGACATTTAACATCCATACAGTGAGGTTAAAATTATGCTAACTATAATTCTGCCACTGCTATGAGTCAAGGAAGAAGTTACAATGAACTGGATTTGAAAGGCTGTGCTCACTATGGGCCAGGTCATTTCTGTTCACAGGCCATTTCTCACCAGACCCCGAATGAGAAAGAACAGCCTGAAGCTTGGTGAAATGGTAACAGGGTGGTTCCTTCTGCCACAATTTGGAGATTATGGGTAGTCTCTGGAAATCATTCTGATTAGAAAATGAATATAAAGCTGTCACCTATTCAATGTAGAGTTTAGTAGTATTCTAAAAGTAATGTACACATTTGTGACTTTCATGATGGCTAAGGGTATCTTCTATGTAAGTGAGACATGGGATTCTCCCACTTCTGACCTGATTAAACCTGAGCAATGATACTACTGTTGTTTAGAAAATCTGGTATTACACAAAATAAGTCCCTAAACTGAAAGCTCAAAAGATTTTGTTTTTAAGTCTCTGTTAAAGATGCCCAGGTTGGTAAATCTGAATTTTACCTGTCACACTGTAAATATCAACACCACATTTTTCTTTTTTTTAAAAGGTTTTATTGGGGAATCGGGGAAGGGGAACAGACAAGTTGCTGTCCTTTTGTTCTTCAGTCTAGTTGTGGAGGACATTGCTTCACTGGCCCATGTTGGTATTAACATTGCGTTCTTCCCGGGTGAGGCAGATTGATTGCCGGCTTCTGGACGGCCGCTCATGGCGGCTCATGGCAGCTCACACCGGCTGCCGGCCGCTCACGGTAGCTTATGGCAGCCCACTGCAGCAGAGGCTGCAGCCTATGCCGTCGCCAGCTCCAGATCGAGCTGTTGTTCACCATCTTAGCTGTAGAGGGCAGTGTTACTGGCCCTCATGTGGGATCCGAACCGGGGCCCTCCTGCTCAGAGCTGGCATCCCAAGCCAACTCCTAACCATCGCGCCACTGGGCAAGCCCACCACAGACATTTTTACAAAAGGAAGTTTATTGGTCTTTAAATGGCTCAAATTGCAAATAAACCAGTCGGGTAGTGGCATCAGCCTAAGACATGTGATGCATCTTTGTCAGTTGGCTTCATAGCACCTCAGTACCCAGGAGAGGAAAGGTCTCAAAGCAAAGTGACAACGTTAGTGGTTAGGACCCCTGGTTACAGAAGACTGCAATGAGTACACAGGGAGATCGCTGGACCCGTGGGCGGGCCAGGGTTACATTGGTACTTTAATTCTGCACATGGCATAGTCTATGAAAAGTACGACATGAAAAATGTACATCTCAAACCCTTTACGAACAAATACTTAACATGACAAGCTGGATGTAATATCTAAAGAGTTGAGGTTTCTAAAAAGCTTATTTCTGTTAACTTTACATACACATCTGTTACCTGGAATGCCTGAACACATCTTTGATTTACTGAAACGAGGACTGAACAAAAAGAAAGAAAAGCTCTGTGAATCAACTTTTAGCTCCATTCCAAAGAAAAGAAAAATCTGACAGTGGTGGACTTTCCAAATAGCATGCTAGCATCCTTCCAGCCGGCACACCACAAAACAGTGACACAGCTGAGTGTGATCTGTGCACAGAGAACGTGTTTTCTGCACTGGACTCATGTATGACTGCTTGATGTTAACTTTAGGAAACTGTAGCTACAGCGTTCTTCCTTATGAACACAGGCTACAAACACTAATAACTATCTCCTGTATAGCCAACTGTAACCTCATGAGTATACATTTAAAAATTAACAGGTAGCAAGCATGAATATTTTCCCAAAGTGTTCTAGTGCAAAATGCATTAGCATTATTGCTGCTTTTCCTGGGCCTGCTCCGAAGAGATAAAAAAACTGAACACATGATTAACACCTGCAGAAAGGGATTACCAGGGACCAGCATCTGAAATAAAGAGAGGGCTCACTGAAACAAGTGGTGCTGAATCCTTGGTCTAAAATGATCTAACAAGTAGACACTGCCCTGCATTTTAAACCACCACATAGTTAATCAGAAGCAATCAGGAGCTCTGGAACCTTCTTTCAAGAACCAGAGTATGGCACACATTTTATATTTGGATAGACTCCTAGCAGTTATTTCTCAAGAATCTTCTGTACAAAAGTTGTACTCTATACGAGGCATATACTGTCTCACCAGGACACACAGGGCAACGGGCCCATGGCGCCAGTGAGGCCACACCCAGTATGATGTGACTGGGTATTTTTCAGTTTCTAAATTAAGGCATATTCAAAAACTTCCATGTGCAAGTTTACACCACTTTTCTAACGTAATCGCCAGGTAATTAACATAGGCTCACAGATGAATTACTTTCAATTTAACTATATGCAACAATCATGCCAATAACTTTTCTTCTCTATTTTGCATAGCAGTGGTTTAAAAAAAGTGGTACAGTTTATCATGTTCACAATTGTTATTTTCAAGGCAGTAGAAGACCAAGACATTTTAAAATGATATAAAAATTTGAGCTTTATAATAAACCAGAGGAAGTAGCCTTTCCTCCCATTTGCCACCCCATCTCACCTTTAACAGAGTAAGACTGCCCTCAAAACACAAGCTCAGACGTTACATTCAGGACCGGGATAAATGTAGGCAAGTATGAAATAAGCTGAACTTTGCTTCTTGGTGAAGCCACGTTAATTTCTTTTTTTAAAATGAATTTGACTTTCAGTGCAGTTCCAATTCATGCTTTTAGTGATACATAACAATTTCCAAAATATTAAAGTAATTTCAGTCAATTGAGCCTTCAATGGCAATGCTTATAAATTATATTTATTAGTATGGTCAAGGTAAGAAAGGAGTTTGGGCTTTTATTATAAAATGCAGCATCTTTCTCTGATTCTCTTGGCTAAACTTTTCCTCTTCTTTTTTCCATTCTTTTCTTTGCTGTCTTCCATCTTTCTGGCTCGAATTTCCCTCATTAAATCAAAAAATACCTAGAAAGAAGAAAAAAGGGTTAAGTAAAGCAAATATAATAGAGACTTAGTAGTTCTCAGAATCACAGAAGTAAACTTTGAGAATAAGAATAAATACTGGGGTGCCAAAAAAATGTCTACACATTTTAAGAGATGTTATCTATGTTATCTATGTACTACTTTTCGAAGTCAAATTGAATTACAGCAGCAATGTGCAGTATAATGTTCGTTCAAAAGATGGCATTAATCAAATGATTGCTAGCTTCACCATGCGACAGGCAGGACAAAGAAAATGGCGGAAGCATGGTTGTCATTCGAGGAGCACAAGACCATTCTGAAGCCGTATTTGAAATTCGATAATGTTGTGGAAGTACAACGACAACGGAGGCGTGAGTATGCAAAAGAACCTCCAACATGCCTAACAATTACAGGCATTCATGATAAGTTTGAGACGCACGGTACTGTGTGTGATGTGCACAAGGAAAGATTTGGGAGGCCTTGCACAGCAACAAGTCCAGCTTCTTCTGCTGTGGTGTTGGAACAGTTTACATGTTCGCAACAGAAGTCTACCAAACAATGTTCACCGTAATCAGAAGTGTCTGGGCGCTGATGTTAACCACTCTGAGCACCTCTTGTAATTGCAGAAGTCAAATGTGACTTGTATTTATCTTTCGTTATTGGTATATATTGAGTATTACCATTTTAATACAGTTTTTTGCTTTCTTAAAATGTGTATACATTGTTTTGGCACCCTCTGTATTTAAGAGTTCTTATTTGGAGAGTATAGGGAGAAGAAAACACAAAACTAAAGTCTACTTCTTTAAGTATACTGGGAAAATTGTGCAATTTCCTGAATTATAACTTTTTGGTAAAAATGTTCACATAGTATATAACCTGATCTTTCCATCCCATTTTTTTTTTTTCAGTTTATAATGTTTTACTATGATTTAGATATTTTCCCCAAAAAGAACAAAATTTATAGCTTAAAAATTCAGGTATCAGAAAGACTCAAAAGGCTGTTTTTCACTTTGTTCAAGTTTTGTTTCCAGGCATTAAGCGTGTCATACAGTTGTTGCCACTGCTGTTTTCCAAATGGCCGATGTGTGCTATGACCGACAACTACTTTTCTCTGAGTCTGATCAATTTTGCTGTAGACCATTTTTGTTTCCACTGCATCAATTACAAATGCTTCAACATCATCAGCTCCAATCTGAAGTTCTTGTTGCATTGTATCAAAAGAAATTTCTTTATTTTCCACTGCCATTCCCATAAAAGTAAGTAGTCTCACTTTTGCCATATTCTGTTCATGTAATAACCCAAGTGAATCTATGAAGTCTTTATTATTCTGATAAAACTTGACATATGATGCCCATTTAGCACTCACGAAAATGGTTAAAAGATCATGAATAAGCTCGCCTTCCAAAAACTTGACTGGTTTTAAAGTAAGAAGATGGTCAAAAAGAAAAGCATCTGGATCTTTCAATGCTCGTACAATACACCTGTGGGCATCAACTTGAGCCTGGGAAGCACTATCCTCCATGTAACTTCCTAGCAATTCGACCATAATTTTTGAAGCAGCATCACTTTTCTTATTATCCACAAGTGCCTCATAAAGTAGCCTTAAAAGGGTGTGTTTTATTTCAGTGTTGAGATTCCGGTCAGAAATCCATTTCCTAACTTGATCCAGCTCAGCTGGAATATACTGGATGGCCCCACAAGATGCTGCCACTTTAATAAGGCTGCAATATACTGTGTATCTTACAGGAGTGTTCTTATCCATTCCATGGAAAAGGCTGCTTAGCAACTGCAGTCTCAGAGATGGGCGTTCACCTTCCCGAAATTTGACCAACTTTTCACAGAGGTTTTCAATCAGAGCTTCTTGCTTATCCGGTTCCAGGATCAAACAGGAAGGATACCACGCTGTTCATCACACTCTCAACATCTTTATCATCTTCCTTCAGACACACATCACAGGCTTCAATAATGTGAGCTAAATCTACATGAAGTCCGCCTTCTGAGTTCTCTTCTGAAATTTCAGCTCCTTTAGATTTCAGGTAAGCGCGAAGCTCAGCAGCCTGATCTTCCTCACTGATGTCGATGAAAGCCGGGACGCTCATGGCGGAGGCCTGGGCGCGACAAGACGTTCCACTCGCAAACCACGCCGATCAGAAAAAGCCCATCACATTTTTTAAGATAAAAATAAAAAAAGCACTTCAAGTGATGACAGCTTCAAAGATAAAACTCAGTGGATTATGTCTAAATTATGAAAAAGCCTAACTATGGAACACTGCGGATTTTAAAAAGAACGTGGTTCATCTATATGTAACGACATGGGAAGAACTACAAGACCTATTTATTGTGTAATTTAAAAAGCAAACCACTGAAATCATCTATCTAGCTACATACACAGAAATACTACATAATAGATATATGCTATGTATTTATACACTATAAAATCCTATTTATACAGGGGAAAACAAGTGAACACAAGCTTTCCCTCAGATGCTGTATGCCTGCCTTTAAAACGCAGGCACACGTTTGGAAAGCACACGTGTTAGCTGTGGTCACTACAGGCAGGGGAGGGAGGGGAACCGGGGCGGAGAGGGACTCATGTTTTCCTCCTTGTACTTTTCCCACCATATCATGACTTTTTCTTTACACATAAGCATGTGTTCATGTACTACTTTTACAACGAAAAAAACAAAGATAATATTGAAGAGCCAGAGCATTTAGCTAGAATGGTACTAATAAGTCATCAAACGAAGCTGGCACCCAGTGCGTACACAGGCAGCTTTGTCAGGCGGTCTCTTAAGTTCCGGGGGACTCCTCTGTCACAGGCACAGCCTCCGAGACAGGCCAGGCCCCAGCCTGACAACTCTGACGGTCACAAAGCTTCTTCACAGGGAGGATTTACACTTTGCCTCTTTGAAGCATCTCCCCAATGGTCAGTCTATTTGGAACCCAGATGAGAATATGGCATCCTGCAGGGAGCTAGTGTTTGTTTTCTGTGACAAAACACGATCCTTTCCCATTAAATGGAAGGAGACAATAGGAACACTTGCTACCCTGGAGTATCTGTACCAGGCTTCTGTAGTGGATGACACATATTATGGGAGATACCAACCGCTGCTTAGAGCAAAATACTGAGGAAGGAAAATGGGTACCATGGTGGCCACTCCCAGAGCCTGCAGATGCCACCACAACCCTGGGAACTTGAACCAGGCGTGTAATCTCTCTACACTTCAGTTTCCAGTTAAAAAGCGAGCATGAGAAGAGTAGTAATGCTTCACAGGGCTAGAGATGAAACGATGAGTGCTTGCCACAGTGCTTGGCTCTTGTAAACTTTAACAAACACTAGGTCTTTTAACTGTTGTATTATTTCCTCAGCAAAAACAAGTAAACACACAAACACCATGAATATAACTGAATTCTAAAAACTGAATAGTAGCTGCAAGTCACTCGTCTGTAGCCGCTGAGGTCCTTCATGCGGCAGCCACTCTTCAGACTGCAGCAGTACAGGAAATTAGTTTCAGCGTGAACTTGTACCTCAGTTTATAAGCAGCCTCATGTAATGGAATTCTGCTCTGGAGAGGTGAACAATGATGCAGGCAGTATTTCCCACAATTGGCCACGGCAGCACTTTCGGTGTGCTTTTCCAGAATCTTCTCTCTCTAGCAAGAGGTGGAGTCTACGCCCCTTCCTCCTAAACCTGGATGGGACTCTCTGCCTACCTTGACCAGTGGAATGAGGTGGAAATAATGCCGCAAAACTTTGGAGGCTGCATTTTCATAAAAGACAGTATGTTTTCTGCCTGGTTCGTATTCACCTGTCACACTTGCTCTTGGAACTAACTGCCACCCTGCTGTAGAGAAAGCCTAAACCAGCACATGTGGAAAGAGTCACATGGCAGAGACGGAGGTGTCCCTGGACAACGGCCAGCAGCAGCTGGCTGAAGCAGACATGGGTGAACAAGCTTGTAAACCAGTTTGGATGCTTCCAGCCCCCAGACTTGAAGCTTTTCAGATGAAGCAGCAGGTCTGAGGGGCACAGACAAGCCCCTTTCACTGCGTGCTATCCAGATTCTGGCCCCCCGATTCCGTGAGCATATGTGGCTGTTTCACCCATTAAGTTTTGGGGTGTGTTTTGTTACACTGCCATAGTAACTAAAATAGCTTTATACCTTTATCTTTTCTCTCTCTTTTTTATTTTTTTTATTTTTTATTTTTATTGGGTAATTGGGGGGATGGGAACAGTGATGGGGAATTGGGGGAAGGGGAACAGACAAGTTGCTGTCGTTTTGTTCTTCAGTCTAGTTGTGGAGGACACTGCTTCACTGGCCCAAGTTGGCACCATCATTGCGCTCTTCCCTGGTGAGGCAGATCAGTCGCCGGCTTCTGGATGGCCGCTCACTGCGGCTGCTGCCCGCTCACGCTGGCTGCTGGCTACATATGGTAGCCCATGGCAACCCACTGCCACAGGGACTGCAGCCTACGCCGTCGCCAGCGACTCACGGCAGCTCCAGGTTGAACTGTTGTTCAGCATCTTAGCTGTAGAGGGCAGTGTTACTGGCCCTCATATGTGGGATCCGAACCGGGGCCCTCTGGCATCCCAAGCGAGTTCTTAACCATCGCGCCACTCGGCCGGCCCCTATCTTTTCTCTTTTGAAAAATAATACATGCAAGCGGCAAAAAAATTCAAACACAGAAGTCCAAAGAGGTATATACGGCAAAAAAACCCCCATATACCTGTGACAGTTCTCTGGGGACCATAGGTAATAGAGTCTACATACTCCTCGGATGTGCACGCGCGTGTGTATTTAAAACACGGGTGCAGCAGACTCAGACGCTGTTCTGCACTTTGTTTCCTCACTTTACATTGAAGGCCGGTCCCTACCAGCACACTCAAGCCTCCTTTCCTGTCTTTGTAACAGTGGTACAGTCCTCTGTTATACAGACACACTATAGTTTTAATCGGTCCATCACTGGAACATGGACATTTGGTCTTTTGTTTCTTCTACAAATAATGCTTCAATTACTACCACTGGACATACATTTCCGCACAGATGTATGATTTTATCTGTACATACATTTTTAGAATTGGATTTGTTGGGATCATAATTTTGATAGATGGTCAAAGTGCCCTCCAGAAACACATGAGAGTTACTGTTTCTCTATACTCTGGTCAACTGTATATTATCTACCTGTTGCTTTATTTTCCAATGTGACAGGTAAAAAAATGTCATATTTTAAAATTGCACTTCCTTTTTTATAAAGAGAGACGAAGATTCTTTTCAAGTTTAAGAGTGATTTGCATTTCTCTTCTGTGCACGCCTGTTTATGTTTTGGACCATTTGATATTGGTTTTTTCTTACTGTCCTGTGAGAGCTCTGATAAAGCACACCACCATACTTTCCAAGGGCCTCTGACACCTGCCAGCATATGACACTATAGGGACTGTTAGGAAGACAGCATCAGAGCTTGGACAGTTACTGTCCCCTCTCCTCCCTATGTCCCTTAATTCCAGTAGGTTTTAGAGTGAGCTCTATATCTTGCTCAAGACATCAGTTAGGAGGAAACAAAGTAGATACATATGCTAATGTTCAATGTTGCCTTTCAAAATCCCACACACACTGAACCTTAAAACATATTTTCATTAATACTTTCAAAAACATTTGCCGTAACTTTAGAAAAAACTGGCACACCGAGTAGAATTCTTGTAGCATTCATTTTGTACAGATTTGTTGGACCTATAGGAATCTGACCATGTGACTAAAACATTAAGCAGCTTAAGACAATAATGACACTGTCGCTGAGATCTACAGTAGATGAACAGAAAGAATCACTAATATTTTTAATCTAATGATGTCTGGATCAGGGTTATGAATCTACAGGTATACGCAGACCAGTTCACTAAAACCTGAGGATATTTTAAGCCCAGGGATCTGTCTTTATCAAGCTGTGTAGGCCATGTTTCAGTTAAGAGTTTGAGAGGGAGCTGATGGGCCTAGATAGTTGGGGGCTGAAAAAGGCCCCGCCTGGAGGGCTCTAAGCATCTGTGTAGCCTCAGCCCAGTGGGCAGTCTTCCTCCATACTGAAGATGGCCTCCGGCAGCAGGAGGTAATGCACCTGGAAGGGCTCCTACACACGAGGTGAGGGTGTCCCTCATGGTCTCCAGGGAGGGCCAATCTGAACAGAGTGGGAAGATAAAGAAAGACAGTAGAGCATTTTCCTTTCCACTCGGGGAATAACAGAGGTTCAGGGTGGAGAGTGTAGTTGTACTAACAGAGATTTGAAAATCCTCTAATCTAGGGCTCCTTCATCTTGGGAGGTACCTTCACGTCTGAAAACTTAAATGGGGTCAGGCAGTTCTCAGCTCTGAGGTTTTACACAATTCCTTCTAAATTATCTAGCCCATCAAGATAAGGGGGAAAAAAAAAAAAGCAGGAACCCTGTCAGTACTTAAAAAAAAAAAAAAAGTACATTTAGCTGCTGAGTCTCATGCTTTGATGTCTCCAGGAAACCAAGGGACAAGGTGAAGTCACATTTCTACCATGCTGAACTTGAGCATTCAGGGCTGATAAAAATCAACATGTGTTGAATGGCTATTTGAAAGTCTCACACCCTCCAGACAGAACAGCCTAGTTACAGCAAACAAACCTAGTGTAACCCCAGCAGTAAGCAGAGCAGCCTTTACCTTGTCAACATTAGCGCGCGTCTTAGCCGATGTTTCCACATAGTTTACATTCCACTGGTCGGCTCTGGTTTTCGCCTCTTCTACAGAAACTTGCCTTTTATCTTCTAAATCTGATTTGTTACCAACCAGCAGAAATGGAACATTCTCATCTTCTTTTACTCTTAAAATCTGCTCCCTGGATAAAAGAAAATGAGAGAGAAACATTAACATCACCTTACAAAGTTCTAGTACTGTCATCCTACTACAAATAAACTGAGGCACAGAGAATCTGTGTAACTTGCTCAGAGTCACAGTTAGGCAGAACCAGGATTTGCATCTGAGAACTCTTGCAGAGCACACATGCCTTCTACACCAGACCCTGTGGGGCCTCGCCATAACACAACATCTAAGGGGACACGCCCTGTTCAAGGAGGTTTAGCTCCCTGAAGTCCATCTTCGTGACAGAGCCCTGCCTCTGAATGGAATGAACATCTAGGTGTCAGCTGGGCATTATGGTGAGGTCCCCACGTTACAGGCTATTTCCCCTGTGTGGCAGAAGGAAGCCCCTTTATTATATATCTGTATCTATATCTATCTATATATATATATTGTCATCAGAGCAAACCTGTGGGAGAAGATGAGGTCAAAGAAAGGTGGAGGAAAAAGGATCATATAAAGACAATTTTACCTTTCTGAAAAAAATGTTTTCAATTAGTTGTTTCACCTGAGAGTTAGTAAGACTGATACTGGCAAAGTAACTAGTGATGTTATAGTATGATATCATAGAATAATTATATAGTTTAAAAACAATGACCTATGTAAGAATGCTTAATACATTTAAAAAATACACAGGAGGGAAAAAGGGAGCTATTTAAAAAGGAAACTCACCATATTCCCTTTAAACACCATGAAATGGGGGTGGCCAAGTGGTACAAGAGCCATCGCTCGTTTAACGAGAGGCAGGAGAGCAGTTTGTTACAAGCGAGCATATGGAGGCAGGCCTCCGGGATTTAACTGCTTTCCACCCCCAACTGAATGACCAGGGCAGGTCACTGAACCTCCCTGTGCTTCACTTTTTTCATTTATTAATTTGGATAGTACTTTTTCGCATTTAAGAAGTCCCTAACTGTAAGCAGTATGTTATGCACCACTAAGAAAAACTGCTGCCAATTACAACTGTAAGGTGTCATGTTGCAAGACACAGCCCTGAGTTTAGGAGATGACAAAATGGAAAAATTGTCTCTGCATCTATGAAACACAGAGGTATCTACCTCATCTATGCCAGTCATGCTTAGGATGGCGTCAGGTCCATGGAAGAACTGTATGTGGCTTAGGCAGTGCCATTCTTATTACTGCTCCATTCACTTGTTACTGATGACGCAGCCAACGCTGACAGACTCAAGGCTGGCAGGGCCTTGTCTGAACTGAATTCTTAGTTTTTCTAATATGAATAAACTATGGACCGCACATAGTCACCTCCATCCTCACTGGTTCATACTTACCTTACATATACTTTTAGAAAGTAAAATGTTAATGGAACACTATATCCGGGTGACACAGGCTAAGCTATACAGTTCTGAAGAGTGCTATGATGATTGCTACCACTCGTGATTTCTTGCAAAAAGCATGTCAACACTCACCATTATTGCTATTAAGTATATGATATATTTGGCCAATCACAATCTTTTTCCAGTGTTGGCAACAACAAATTTCCTGTTACTTTCTTACTTTTCTTTGAGCCAAAATGATAACAGTAAGTGACTTCCCACTCGGTCTCAGTAACCACCAGGAACATGAGACTGACTCGGGTGTTTGTGACTCTAGCACTTCAGGTCGTATTATACATAGTCACTCATTTATTTCTTAATAAATCCCTACTGAGCTACTATGAGTCACGTGCTTCAGGAAATCCATACTGAAATTACAGTGTGAGGAATGCTACCAGAAACATGGCCGTGGAAAGCTTGGACCTGCAGGTTCAGAGGTGAGAAGACAATGTTTTCAGAGTTATTAAGTTGGTTTTTAGCTAGTTGGTTTTTATTAGTTGGTTTTTAGTTAGTTATCTAGCTACTTTCCTAGATGTTAGAGAAAGGAAACGCTATGTCTATAACCTTCACACACATTTGCTTAATGCGATGCTCCCTTTAAACAGAGTTTGGGAGGCTATTGAAGAATTTTAGAATAGGAAAGTACCTTTACAAACTGGTCCAGCTTCTTCATTTTTGACATAAAGAAAGTGAAGACCAAAAAAGGTTAAGAGAGTTTTCTGACATTTCTATCAAATGTTTACTAAGCGTTACATGTTATATGCTGGCAACTGTGCTAGCAAATGGGTACGAGGAACACTGAGATGGGTAAGAAGAATGGGTTCTGCTCTCGAGAATGCTTATCCTGTCAGGAAAAACACACATAAATCAAGCTCAGCAGAAGAGTGTGGTAAGTGTGCTGTTAGAGCTTGGGGCAAGTACACCACACAGAGATGAGGAAACAATGGATTTCGCCTTGGTGGTGGGAGGACCAGGAAGGCTACAGACAGGAGCTGACACTTGTGCTGTACTGTGCAGGTTAAACAATGAGGACAGCAGGCTGTCTCAAAAATCCCTTCCTTATCAATGGTCAGTCACTAAGACATTGTTATTTATGGGAAGGACAACATATGGGAGGTGCAACAGAAGAGTAATGAATGACTCACTGCAGCAGTAATAGCCAAGATTCTTTCTCTTGGCATCCAAATACCCTCTTCCCCTTGAGATAGCACTCTGGCTTCCATGACGACGGTGATAAAGTATACTCCATTACCTAGAAGAGGACCTGCTAGACATAATAAGCACTCAAATATTTGTTGATTGGGTGAGTAGGCACTGACATTTATGTAATTTTCAACTTGTCTCCCAGAATCTGCCACCCTTTGCACTTTATCACATACAAGTGCAAAACTCCTTCCTTACAGAAACCAATAAACTTAAATTTACAAATAAATCTGTATTTTAAAAGGTTCTCAGTGACATGCTTTTTTGCAGAGAATGTTCTCCTAGAATCCTTTAAGTTTCTGAGGTTTTCAAGTGTACACGAAAAGGAATACTTTGTATAAGTCCAGGTTCGCTTTTTTGCTCAACCACCTGAAATCACTTCTTTCCTCGTCCATGGAAATCTTATCTTCAGGCTCATCTAGTTCATGCTGGCGTCCTAGCTCCTCTCCTGGGTCCCTTAAAGTGATCAGCGCCCATGTCGCCTACTCTGTCACTAAATTGTTCTTAGAGTCATGCCCTACACTGCTGGGCTGTGTGAATCTTGAAAATAGGATACATTACATGCTTCTTTTGTGTTCCCCGTACCCAAGCAGACACTTAACACAGAAATAAAAATATATAATTAAAGGGTACTTTTGATTATGCATGTGGTATTTACGAAGCTACTCAGGAACTTATTTATGTCACGTTTTTCTTAGGTATAGAGACAATCGCTCTCCCTTTCACCACTGCCCCCCAACAAAGTATGATAGATTTTGATTAAGCAAATAGTAAATAAGAGTTAAAAGATATTGTACAACACAACGTACTGTGTCAATCTATGGTATTATTATTTCTATTAAAAAATTCAGCTGTCAGGGCATTTATATTGTGAAAAGGATAGTATATGCCTGCTGAGCATTACACAGGGGCTGAGAGACCAGTAACTAATGCAGAAAGATTTAAAATTTGGGCCAGAGCTCCATTATGTGATCCCAGTGTCAGCTACTATGGCAGCAGCAGTATTGTACTCAAAGGGCAATACTTCAGTAATGCATGAAGAAACTGGGTACTGAGACTGCCACAAACTCAAGCTCCAGTATAGCTGGCACAGGGTAACATAGAGTATAAGCACTATACTGATATCAAAGAGGGAATAAACACAATTAAACACCGTGAAAGATGGCCAAATAAGAACCTCTAGCTGTCCACTTGTTTCTGGGGAAGAAACAGTCAGGCAGGAAGTCAGAGCTCCGACATTACTCCCTGATATACCTGAAGTCAGCTGTGGCTGCAAAGGATTCCATTTCTGTAATAGAGAAGACACAGAGGAAGCCCTCCCCGCTCCGGAAGTAGTTGTCTCTAATCGCAGCATAGTCCTCCTGCCCAGCTGTATCCAGGATATCAATCTGTACTTCCTCCCCATCCAGCACCACCTTCTTCCGATAGCTGTCTGCTTTGGTAGGCTCATAGTCCTCCACAAACTAGAAAAGATGAAAAGCATATCCATTTTTAAATTATCTTTACTTTTCAAAACTTTGGATTTTGAAAAAAAATAGATTCACACGAAGTTGCCAAAATAGTACAGAGAGGTCCTGTTCCCTTCATTCAGTTTTTCTCCAAGTAAAAACTATGTTAATTAAATGTTCTTTTAAATTTTTTTTCCATTCTTTTATTAGTTTCAATTGTAGAAGACAATGTATTAGACATTTCCACCCCTCACAAAGTGATAACTCCCCTCCCCCAATAATCTACTACCTCTCCGACATCGTATATAGCTGGTACAATTTCACTGACTCTACTCCCTATGCTGTACTCCACATCCCGTGAATACATATATTAATTATAGTTGACAATAAATATTATTCAGCTTCAGGTGTACAGCTTAAATTTTCATTTTAGACAATTTG
>NW_017731558.1:1816479-1843556 GCF_001890085.2 Hipposideros armiger
TTTACAACTTGAAATCTGTCCCTTTTTTTGTCCTTTAAACACTATACCTGCAAAAACTATTACAAATATACAGGCATACCTTGGAAATATTGCAGGTTCAGTTCCAGACTACCAAAATAAAGTAACACAATAAGCGAATCACAATCTTTTTGCTGCTAGAGGATCTTGTCTTCAATTTGTAAAAAATGCACCACTGGTGCTGCGTGGTGAAACGAGGTCTGCCTATACTTTATCAAAGTGCGTTAAGAACCCTTTTCTTTGTGACTCTCAATATAAATTTTCATGCCAGAATTGTGGACATATCTTGAAAGTAAGTCCATATTTAGGTACGCATTGAAAGTATCATTAAATCTTTTCTTTCTCCAAAAAGAACAAAGTCAATAAAGTGGCTTATACTACTCTGCAGAAGGTCAAATCTTGAACTTTGAGATTTCTCCTCAAGCTTCTGATTTTTTTAAAAAAGATTTTATTGGGGAATTGGGGGAGGGGAACAGCGTTGGGGAATCGGGGAAGGGGAACACACAAGTTGCTGTCCTTTTGTTCTTCAGTCTAGTTGTGGAGGACGTTGCTTCACTGGCCCATGTTGCTCTTCCTGGGTGAGGCAGATTGGTCGCTGGCCACTGGACGGCCGCTCACGGCGGCTCTTGGCAGCTCACGCTGGCTGGCAGCCGCTCACGGGAGCCCACTGCAGCTTCACTGCAACCTACGCCATTGCCAGGGACTCATGGCAGCCCAGCTCCAGGTCGAGCTGTTGTTCAGCATCTTAGCTGTAGAGGGCGCAGCGTCACTGGCCCTCATGTGGGATCCGAACTGGGGCTCTACTGCTCAGAGCTGGCGCCCTTAATCAACATGCCACTCGGCCGGCCCAAGCTTCTGATTTTTTAAATAGTACAATTAAACAACTTTACATTCCCACTTCTGTTTTCAACCTCATAAATCTCACCTTGATATTTTGATCAGTGTATTAATGTTAGCGTGTGTGTATGTATATACACACACTTTTGTGGGGTTTTTATTAGTTTCTTATAAATATCTTTTCTAATATTTTCTTATTGATTTGCTCAATATCTATATCCTCCTGCTAGAATTTAACCCCTGGAGGCAGGGACCCTGACTGTTGAACTCATCACTATATCTCCAAAGCCTGTAATAGTGCCTGGTACATGGCAGACACTCAATAAATAATTATTTCTAAAAAAACACACAGTATATTTTTAACTGTAAAAGCTACAGACCATTCTACAATATTTACATGCTAATAGTTTACAAATATTTAATACTTATGAACATGTAGGAATATTCTAATGAATAGAAATATTCAGATATATCAGATAGTATGAATATTAAATATTTATGAATAATAAATGAAGGCTTAAGCATTTATCAAATGTCAGGCATGTGAATATTCTTATTTCTGACCTCCTTACTGTCAAGAAGGAGACTGATTTAAGGATTACTTTGAAAAAAGAATACCTAGGTTCTGGTCAAGATGGCGGAATAGGTAAACTCTGTGCTTGCCTCCACCCACAACCACACCAAAATTACAACTAAACTACAGAACAGCCATCATTGAGAACCACCTGAAGACTAGCTGAACACAATTCCTATAACTAAGGACAAACAGAAGAAGCCACGTCGAGACTGGTAGGAAGACTGGAGATGCAGAATGGGCTGGTCCCACAACCATATGTGGCAATTAAGAATCGGGAGGGATATCTCGGCTGTGGAGGGTTCCCCAAGGAGCAAGGGTTCCAGCCCACACTAGGCTCCCCAGCCCGGGGCACCAGTGCCAAGAAGAAAAGTTCCCAAATATTTGGCTGTGAAAACCATCAGGAATTGTGTTTGGGGACAGGGGACTGCTGGAGACTGAGGCAAAACTCTTAAGGGGCTCGCACACAGACTCATTCACAAACTCACTCGCTCTAAGCTCGAATGCACGGGCAGCAGCTTGAGAAGCACCAGGGACATACAGAGAGAAACTAAATTGACTAACTGTAGGATGAGGGCTGGAGGGGCAGGGGTTAGGGCAATTCTCTCTGGGGAGAGAAGTGCTGGGAGGCGCCATTGCTCCTTTGTTGAACTCCCCTCCCACCGAGCTGGCCAGGTGCAGGCAGGAGTCAAATCTGTGCTCTCCATTAACTTGGCTAACACTGCTCACCTCACCCTGGTGATTCCCTGAGAACCCGCCCCACCCAACTCACCTGACTGACCCAAGCCACTTCCAGCAGCTCCTTCACATAAGCAGCCTGCCTTGGTTCATGCTGCAGACTTTCCCACATCTCTCAAAAACCCACAAAACCCAAACAAGTGGCAGCTGACCTTGGTGTACCTTGTAGCTCTTGCTAAGTGGCCCGAAGCCCAGCAAAAACAGCAGCCAGTCTAGACCTGGAACATAGTGTCAACAAACCAGCCATGAACCCGGCAAAAGTGGTGCCTGGCCTCAGTGCACACTGTGGTGCCAACCAAAGGGTCACAAGCCTGGTACAAGTTGCAGCTGGCCTTGGTTCACAGAGTAGTCTCTCCCAGGCACCTTGAAGTCCAGCACGAGTGGTAACCATCTGCAGATCACTTTGTGCCTCTTACCAAGCGGCCCCAAGAATGGCACAAGCAGTGGCTGACCTTGGCCTGCACCAAAGCACCTTCCAATAGGTTCCAGAACCAACACACCTGGGAGCTGGCTTAAGATCACACCAAAACATCACCCAACTAGCTTCATAAATGACATACATGAAGGGCAGACACAGCTGGCACCACAGCCCTGCTGAAGTGAATCCTGCTTGATGGGGACAGCTCCCACAGAACAGCTCATCCGCTGTAGTCAGACAGTCCTCACAGCCAGTCAGCCTTAGGGTTAACCCAACCCACTGATGTGCCAACAGCAATCGAGGTTGAACCACAAGAGGAGGGCACACAGGTTGGGTAACCTCTCTGAGGGTTTGTTTTCCCATCTGTAAAATGGGGATACCACCACCTACCATGCAAGACTGTTACGAGGATTAGGTAAGAAAGAGTAATCATAAAACATCGCTTCTATTGGGAGGACGAGCTGAGATAAATGCTCAAATTAGATGACCGACTTGTAAATCAGTTAGACTTGGTAACAGTCCTCAAGGGAGAGAATCTGGGTCAATAAAGTCTGACATAAATACATGCACACAAATATGATAACCTGTCTGGTCATTTTATTTCAGGGATATAGCCGCTACCTGTTTAATGGTGAATGTAGTGCCATGCCAAATACACAATAAGTAAGATTTTCACTGAAGTTATTAAGGATACCTTATGTATGTTAACCTCAAGTCTCAATTAGGTACTATATCCACCAGTTCTATTAATTCAAGGTGAGAATAATTGCCATTAAAACACTAAAATAAAAAAGCAGAAGTTAGATTTCTCAGAAATAGGTACTGTTTTCAGTTTTGTTTTGTATTGTAAAGCTTAAGATTTTATGAACCTTGGGCTCTTGACTTGTTAAATCAAGTTGTGTATAAATGTTGGCTCTGAATTTTACAATGGAGGAAAAAAATGATTAATAGCTTTCAAGGGTTCAAGGAATCCATCCAAAAGAGCGCCAAAGCTAAGCTACAGACTTCCTTTCTGAAAGCCCTAGCTGCGCAGTCCATCATGAAAGCCAGCACTTACCTCATCATACATGAACTGCAGGGTCAGAGCTGACTTGCCTACACCACCGCTGCCCACCATGATGACTTTGTGTAAGGCCAGAGAATTCTGACCCTTGGGCTTATTTGTAGCCATCTTGTGACAGAGTTTTCACCAAAGGATTAAGAAGAATCTAAAAAGAATGAGAGAATAAGTAATCGTCAGTACATTCTTCTTCAGAATTTCAGTGTAGGAAAGACAGATATGTCCTCAGGCTTCAAGATACTAGTTTTCATTCTGCAGTGATTTTAACAGATGGCAAATGAAGTACGCTCATTTAGGGTAAGAACTGCTTATCACAGAACACATGGCAATAAAACAAGTATATGACTCAAGGGCATTTCTCTTCTAACAGTTTCCAGTAATGAGCTGTGACCAAAAGTGAAAATTTCCCATTGCAACCATGTGCTGATAATAATGGAGTATAGTTGTATGAGAATATAATCACATTATGAAAACAGGTTAAACGATCACTTTGTTTTCATAATGACCTTTACTGGCACTAGCAATAAAGAGGTATGTCTTCTAATTTCAGTAAGAAAAACTTACCCTCAAAAAAGAACGCCAACTGAAAGGCTTACTAACTGCCAATTTATAAAAGAAGACACCGCATCCGAACAACTTGGTGGTAGGATTATCAATAGAACCCAACACCGGCTACCCCAATTCCCAAGCGTCTATTACATGAGCATCTGAGTGCCTTGGGATGGATGGCTGATAAACAAACATCCGAGGTCCTGATCTCAGGTGCCCTCCCCTTCTCTGGACTGTGTGTCATGTTTACCACACTTCGGTGCTCAGTGTGGAAAGCCCAGCATTCTCCAGAAGCTGCAGTGGTGAGGGGCACTAAAGGCACCCAGTTACCTTTGGCCATGGTTCCAGGCATTAGAAAAGGAGGCCAGCGGGTCGCAACAAACACTGAGTCTGTGTGAGGCCCAAGCAAGGAGACTCTGTCACTGGAGAACCCCAGTGGTTGCACCCTTCGTTCTCAGCCTCTGACTTGCTTTGGTCACGGACTACACCTCATCCTACCTCCCTCCCTCCCGATCCTGTGCCAACCTCTCCCAGCGTGGCTGTATTAGACCCACCCTGGTCTCCTTCTGTTCTCCCCCTCCTGGCCTTGGCCACGCAGTTTCCTCCATTTGGCATATTCTTGTTCCAGCTGCCTAACTCCTCTCAGTTTTGGGGTCTCAGCCTTACTTCAAACTCTGAGCCTAAATTACATTCTCCCCTGTCCTGTGCTCTTCATTATAGTATCTGATACTTTTCCTTCATAACCATTATCAAGTTGAAATTACTTGAGTGTGTTAGTTGTTTAACATGTCTTCTTCCCTAATATACCAGAAGTGTCTGGAGTGAAGGGGCCATGTCTATTTGGTTTACTTTATGCTTAATGTACTAACATGACTTGGCAAAATCAGCCATTCTGTTCCTATGTGCTGAATGAACAAACAAATGCTCGAAGTCTGACTTAACCTTGTGCTTTAGACTAGACTGGTGTAAAGCAGCTATTGCTACTGGAGACTCAGTCACAAGCTGGGCACTGCTTCAGTCTGCACCCAGAAATCATGCCCATGTGCCTACTTCTCAATTCAGGAAAACATTAGGAAACAGACTCCACAATCTGCTATCCATTTAACAACATGAACATGTTAAATACGTTAACATACTTCTTTTGAGACTGCTTTTAATCTACATGGAGCATAACTGAAATCACACTGTATATGCAAATTTTTTTTAATGTGTATTTGCCTTCATTTTTTTTTAAGCTTCTAATTATGGTTTTTTGTTTTCTTTTTAATTTTATTGGGGAACAGTGTTTTTTCCCCAGGATCCATCAGCTCCAAGTCAGGTTGTTGTCCTTCAATCTTAGTTGTGGAAAGCGCAGCTCAGCTCCAAGACCAGTCGCTGTTTTCAATCTAGCTGTGGGGGGTGCAGCCCACCATCCCATGCGGGAGTCAAACTGGCAACCTTGTTGTTAAAAGATCATGCGCTCTAGCCAACTGAGCCAACCGGCCGCAGATTGGCAGCTCAGCTCAAGGTGCTGTGTTCAATCTTAGTTGGGGGGGGAGTGCAGCCCATCATCCCATGCGGGAGTCACTGGCAACCTTGTTGTTAGGAGCACATGCTCTCACCAGTTGAGCCATCCAGCTACCCTGTATATGCAATTTCTGATCCTGTTCTTCTATCATAAGCATTTTAGCAGAAGCAGCTTGAACTGTAGAATGTATGGTAAAGAATCCACATTTGGGGGATAGAAGTTCCATTCAATTCAATTCAACTCAACAGACAAGGGCTGAGTCCCTCTTTCCTGGGTACCAAGGACATGATTATTAGCTTCTGAATGACCAGCACTGCTCAGAACAGTAGAAATAGTGTATGTCAGACAAGAACTAGAAGTCTGAAAGACACCCAGTCTAAGCAAGTTTATCAAGTATGCTGTTGCTGGTGTGTCTAAATAAATCAGGAAATAACTTCTTTGTCACTAATTATGATCCTTACTGGGCAGCTGTAATCATTTCACTGCTACATAATTACTGTTTTATTTCTGAAATATTAATAGTAAGTGCCACATGAGCTCAGGGTGTTGCCATATCAATTAATACTCTAAGAGGTGGTGTGTGCGTGTTTGTGTGGTGAGCAAAACATTTAGCAGTTACACCAACTGGGTTAAAACATCTTTCCTTCCAGAACAATGTACTTGTAAACTATAGTCTATGAAAAGGCAGAAGCCCCCAAAACATTTTTCCAAAGTGCAATTATTCCCTAATAACTATGAGCTGCACATCCCATACTTTCAAGGGGCTATCCAGGAAAAGCAGCTCCCATCAAGGACGTACTCCCCTCCTCCCATTTCAAAACTGTGGCATTCCACAGGTGAGCTCCCAACCACTAGTCTAGGTGCCATTTTGATGATAACAAGCCAAAGCCCCTGCCTACCCGGAACTTCAGACACACATGTAAGTAAGGAACTTCCATTTGTCATGCTAAGTGCAACAAAGAAAATAAGGGGGCACTGGAATAAAGAGTGGGGGGAGGGTCAAGGATGAGTCCTTTGAAGAGTGAGCGTCTGAGCTAAGAACAGAGTTTCATGAAGGACCCAGCCAGCTCTGAGAAAGCATTTCAGACACGGGAACTAACAGTTGCAGAGACCTCCGATGGGAGAGGGTCTGGCATGTTACTGGGAGCAGAGGCGGAGTGGATGGAGCCCTGGGAGTGAACAGGAGATGAGACTGAGAGGTGGGCAAGGCCAAATCACAAAAGGCCTTGAAGGCTGTTGGAAAGGAGTTTGGGTTTTCTTGTAATTGTAATGGGAAGCCTCTGGAGGGTTTCAAAGCAGGGCAGTGGCATAATTTCATTTATATTTTTAAGAAGATTACCCCGGCTGGTATGTGATTGGATGCTAGAAATGCAAGAATTGAAAGCACAGGCTATCCCACCGTCCCTGCAGGAGAGGAGAGATTTGGGTGGTGGTGGCGGTGGCGGCAGCAGCAGCAGCAGACATGGCACTAGTACTGGTATAACTACCACTACCATCTATGCCAGGATGGCAACAAGCCTTTACCGAGTCCTAAGTGCCAGGCACTGCTCTGAGAACCTCATGCATATTAACTTAGGAGGGCACCACATTTCCTGTATGAACAGTCCTAGGAAATGTGTACTACTTTAACTTTATTTAAAAGGTGAGGAACCTGGGTCAGAGAAGATGACTTGCTCAAGGCTGAGCCAGGATTCAAACTTAGGCAGCTTAGCTCTCCTCTATGCCAGTTGGGATACTTTTGGAGAAACAGTCGACAGGACTTGATTGACTAACATGGGAAAAACAAGAGTCATTTCTAAAAATATCTGAATGCTGGTGGTACCACTACCTAAGACAGAGAGAGATGTGGAAGGAACAGGCCCAGGGAGGTTCTGCTTGTGCCTGAGATCTCCAACTGGAGTTGCTGAATAGGAAACTGGATCTTCTAGTCTGGAGCGCAGGGGTGAAGGGCAGAGACGGAGGCAAAATGTGAATGTCGGCTTACAGGTGGTATTTAAAGCCACAGAACTGATGAGCTCCTTGGGGGGTAAGATGAAGATGGATACAGAAGGCAGCAGAAGACAGATGCCTGAGACAACTCAACAGTCTGGTTCAGGAGGAGGAACTCGAGCGATCACAGTCATAAAAGTTGGTTAACGGTCAGATCCTGCTGAGAGAATGAGACGAGCTATGATGAGGTAAGAGAGGAACAGGGAACTGATGACTGGGTTTGGTCAGATGGAGACTGCTAATGTCTTTGAGAAGAGTCCTTTCACCAGTGAGGTAGGAACCACAGCCTGAGTGGGGCGGGCTAGGGAGAAAACAGGAGGCACAGAAATGGACTTCTATGGGCCATCGATGGACAAGGTCTTTAGTTTGGCTGCTTTTTAGTTATTAATAAGAGATGTTTATGCAATAAGCATCTAAAAGAAGCAGAAATCAACGATGAAGAAGAGAGGCTGCCTTTAACGGCCAAGTGCCTCTAGACTGGACCCAGAGGAGTGGAGACCAGGGCACACAAGATGGGGACTTCTCTTTCTTTGTAATAGGAGGTGAGCTCAAGCCAAGAACAGGGCATCGGTGCAGGATGCAGACACACTTGGTATTTCTTTATTAACTGTACCTACAGTTCCTCAATGAAATATGATCACACAGCTGATTTATCTAGAAAAGCAAGCTTGTCTAATAGGTCAATGGAACAGAACATACAGAAATAGATCCAAATATATATATATATATATATATATATATATATATATATATATATACTGTAGTATATTTTACAATTCATTTCAAAGGTTAGAGATAATTTCCCTATATAAAAAATTACCATAAATAAGATCAGCAACTATAGGAAAATGGGCAAAAAACATGAATAGTAACAGAAAAAGAAATACGAATGGCTCTAAAGATGCTCAGTCTTTGTTGGTAAGAGAAACACAAATAAAATTATATTAGGATACCACTGTTTTACCCATCAGATTGATAATAACATGTCTGCAAGTCTCAGCAAACCCTTGGCCTGCTTTTCGTGTGGCCTATGAGCTAAGAATAGTTTTATGTTTTTGAAGGTTTGTAAACAAAGCAAAACCAGGAGAGTGTATATGGCCCACAATAAACTGCTTACAGAAAGTCTGTTGATCCCTTCCTTATTCATCGACTGCCATGTTAGTATAAACTGGATACATGGCAGGATGCTCTTTACCCATTTATTTAGAGGCAGCTCAAACATATTGTTTAAAGTGAAAAAACCCCAAGATATTGAACAATGTACCTTATATGCTATGAACTACATAAAAAGATGAGAAAAAAGATTATTTAGGAATTTACTTGTTTATATATCTAAAAGGATATAAAAAACGGTAATACAGGATTGCCTATAAGGATGGAAATTAAGTAACCAGTGAACAGATGTGGGATAGTGGTTTTTTGCTGTGTACCATTTTGACTTTCGTACCATGTAAACATATATTTGTTTTTAAAATTGAAATAAAAATTAGTTATAAAATAAACCAATATTGTAAGCCTGTTTATGTCTTGCACTCACTTGGCAAAAGTGCAATTAACTATCTTCCTGGCACCTTAAACAAACTAGGAATTGGAGGACTGAACCTACATTTTAATTAAAAGATGACTTCTCCATGTGTACACATACATTTGTTTTCCCCTTTAAGTAATAAAATAGGGATTCTTGAATTTCAAACGGTTTGGTTTATTTGGTTCAATTATTTTCTACCTTTTACTGTTCAATTTTTTAAAAGTGATGTCCTAGAACAATCTATAGAGTCTATTTGGCTATGGGTAGGCTTCAAGTTTTCAAACTTGCTTCATCCAGAAACTAGACACCTATACCATGTTTACAATGTTCATTTAAATTATGAATTACCTCATTTTTCTTTCTTCCCTCCTTCCTTCCTTCTGCCATCAACAAATATACTGAGTGCAACAAGAATAAGAGATCCTTATATGTACAGCACTGCTCTAGGTGTTGGGGATAAGTAGTTGAATTGCATAGGCCTCAGTCCCTTCCCTCGTATGTTTAGTTAACGGGTACCCATACTGGGTTAGTTTCCTGTTGCCATTGTAAAAATCACAGTGGCTTAAAATGACACAAACTTATTGTCTTCCGATTCTGGGTGTCTGAAGTTCAAAATCAGTCTTAAGGGGCTAAACTCAAGGTATCAGCAGGGCAGGCTCTTTCTGGAGGCTCCGGGAGACTCTGTTCCTCACCTTTCCTACCTCGAGAGACGGCCTTCCTTAGCCCCCGATGGCACCACTACAATCTCTGCTTCTGTGGTCATACAGCCTTCTCCACTACTGTGGCCAAACCTCCCTCTACCTCCTTCTTTTAAGGACACTCATGATTACCTTTAAGGCCCACACGGATAATCCGAAATCATCATCCCATCTCAAGAGCCTTAATTGAACCACATCTGCAGTCTCTTCCACCACAGAAGAAAACTTGCACAGGTTCTGAGGATTCAGACATGGTGTCCTGCCGGGCCATGTGCAGTCTCCCACACAAAGGAAGTGGGCCAAGGCACTCCAGACCACACACCTTCAATCCAAACTCGAAGCTCTCTATTTTAAACATTAAGAAATTGTCTAGGGCCGGCCAAGTGGCTTGCTGGTTAAGAGTTAGCTTGGGAGCATGAGCTCTGAGCAGTAGGACCACAGGTTCGGATCCCACATGGGCCAGTGATGCTGCGCCCTCTACAGCTAAGATGGTGAACAACAGCTCGACCTGGAGCTGGGCTGCAGTGAGTCACTGGCAATGGTGTAGGCTGCAGTAGGGCGGCAGTGGGCTGCCGTGAGCTACCGTGAGTAGCTGGCAACCAGCGTGAGCGGCCGGCAGCTGGTGAGAGCTGCAGTGAACCGCCATCCAAAGGCCAGGGAGCGACTGCCTCACCCGGGAAGAGCGCAATGATCACAATACCAACATGGGCCAGTGAAGCAACGTCCTCTACAACTAGACTGAAGAACAAAAGGACAGCAACTTGTCTGTTCACCTTCCCTGATTCCCCATCGCTGTTCCCCTCCCCCAATTCTCCAATAAAATCTTTGTTTAAAAAAAACAAACAAAAAACTAACAAACGATCAATCTAGTTCTCTATTACTTGATAAGGAATACTTTACCGAAGTATTTCATACAAAAAATATCACGCATGACACACTCTTATCTGTATTAAGAATCTCTGCTCAATTAAAAAAAACTAGTATAAACAATTTTAGAAGAGTTAGAACATACTGAACCAAGAAAACAATATACACAATTCTATTTTGAAAGGGATTTAAGACTATTTAGGATTATAACCAGGCACAGATAATATCACTAGTGTATTTTTTCAAACATTCAAAGAATAGGTATTATCAATACTATTTAATGTTCCAGAGCACAGAGAAAGCATCCAAATTCTTTTTAGAGTTAGCTTCACACTGATGCAAAGGTCTAACAAAGCGAGACTAAAGGAAAAGTAAATTGACTGACCTATCATGTGAATATGGTGCAAAAACTCCAAATGTTACCAGATGGATAAATCAAAGCAATCAGGTGCGATTCAATCAGATATGCAAAAATGTCTTTATATTTTAGGGAGTCAATATAATTCTTTGTATTAATAGAAAAACCATATGATTATCTTCACAGGATATGGAATGACATTTGATAAAATTCAAAGTCCACTGCTTATTAAAACCCTTAAATAAAGAAGAAATTTATTGGTGTTCACTTAATACACTCAGAAACTGGCTATCTTAAAACCCAAACCATAAAAATACCATATGCTTAATGATAAAATAAAAGCATTCCCACCAATGTCAGGAATAAGAGTGCCCAATAACATCGCCCTTATTTAGCACTGTGCTGGAAGTAGTATCTGATGACATTAGAAAGGGAAAAGAGGAGCAAATGAGCATTACAAACTGATATTATGATTTCACACTTGGGCTAAAGAAATCAACGGAAAAACTGCTATAAATAAGATTTAAAGAGATAATCAATACATATTATATATAAAATACATGTTATATAATCAACATATGATATAAAAATAAATATAATACAAAGAGTACATAACAGAATAAAATTAACGCAAACTACATAAGATATACACGAAGACAATAATGATAACATAAAGGGTAACTTGAATAAATATAGATCCTGTTCTTGGGACAAGAAGATTGTATACTGGTAAAGGCACAAAACCCTGATAATAAAAAAGACTATTAATTATTAACATATAAGGATTTCTTCATGATAAAAAAATAATAGTTAAAAGACTGGAGTCATCTGATCTATCTCCTAGAGCAGCGGTTCTCAACCTTCCTAATGCCGCAACCCCTTAATACAGTTCCTCATGTTGTGGTGACCCCCAACCATAAAATTACTTTCGTTGCTACTCTATAACTGTAATTTTGCTAATGCCATGAATCGTAATGTAAATATATTTTTGTTTTCCGATGGTCTTAGGCGACCCCTGTGAAAGGGTCATTTGACCCCCAAAGGAGTCGCGACCCACAGGTTGAGAACCGCTGTCCTAGAGTTTTCTTTAACCTTAATCTGTGAAGAGAATTTCTGATGTTGAAAACTGGCTTTAACTTTTTTCTTTAAGGCAGGTTGATTTACATACAATAAAATCACCCTTTTAATGAGTTTTGATAAATGTAGTCATGTAACCACCACCACAATCTAGATATAAAAATTTCCAACATTTTAGAGTATGCAGTTAAGTTCTATCAGGGCAATATTCAAAGTTAGAAAGTACCTGAGGCAATGTTTTACTTTTGAAGTGTAACAATATTTTGTAATTTGCACTGAACAAGGAGAACACAAAATTATAACAAAGACTGAACTAAAGAAAGTACTATTTTGTTTTAAGGGTACAGTAGTTGAAAACTGTTTAATGATGGCTTAACATTTTGTCTTGTCTGCATAGTAAAATTTATTTATATGCCTTGCCAGACATGCTGTCAAGACATCAAAGCACAGACTTAAAATCACGGAAGCTCAAATTACTTTATTTCCTTGGGTCTCAGCTTATTTGTAAACATAATGTTAAGATGAATAAAATAGCATATGTAAGATGTTCAAGTACACATTGTAAGGATGGATATTGTAAACATTCAGGCATCTTTTTAGAAGACCCTATCTTTATATGCCCCTAGTCAGTGCAAAATTATTACCAACAACACAAAGGTAAAGCTCTCACCACAGTTAAAACTAACAAAAAGTTTCTACAATGCATGAGGAAGTGATGACTAAGTTGAGACTTGAAAGACAAAGCCTCAGCAGACCAGCTGAACCTGGGAAATAAAGCTCTAAGAAGGGTCAGAAACAGAATTTTACATGCCAGGAATTTAGATTTTTATCCTCACAGTAACGGAAAAACCACCAATTTTTAAGTGAGAGACCACGACTCTGAAGGGAGGGAGAATAGCTGGGAGGCTACATACAGGGCAAATACAAGTTGCGTTTGGCCTAAGAAGATGTGGATGGATTCAAGATATATTAAGAGGAAAGAGTCAACCAATCTGGGGCCAGATTAGATGTGAGGGATGAAGGAAAAGTAAAATTCAAGCCAAATTACCCAACTTTCTGGCTTGAGTGGCTATGGGTAAGGAAGAGGAACACGCAGCTTTTTTTAGGAGATGGTGAGAAGAGTTGGTGCAAGAAAATGACGGAAATCAATACTGATCTTTTAATAGATCAGAATATTTTAAAAGCATCTGAGTACAGTATAGCCCAAGGATGTAGTTTTCTTAATCCCAGCCCACTACAGTCTGATTTAATTTCAGCAATTATGAGAAATAAGCAACAGGGTGGAACTTGAAAGGGGAAAGAGTAAAAGACTGATAAACTACTATTCGTAGCTATTTTAACATTTGTCTTTGAACCCGTAAATGTGCTTTTAAAATAAGATTATGTAGTTTAGGAAAACATTTAATAATTATTAATCATAAAGAATACAAATTTTGCTTCTGTATTCCTGTAACCACAGAAGGATACATAACAGCAATCTTTTGAATTTAAAGCCATGTGAATGTACTACCTACCTGCAAATTAAATACATAAAAGGTTACTATTTAATTTACAGGCTACAAAATTGGATAAAGAAATAAAATTCAAGCCTGGATGCTTAACAAAAAAAGTATCATTTATATCTGCTTTAGGTTCTACTGTGTATGAGCTATAAATTAAGTGTATACATACTGTTAAGAGTTTCTCTTATTGGTATCTTTATGAACTTAATATTGTCTATAAAAGCTTTGCTAATTTAAAAAATGCAACCAGAAAAACTAATTGAATTAACTAACCGTGTCTGAATGATACAGCTTAAAAATTATTCAACTGAATAAGACTTATATTATTTAATTTTAGTTTCAAGTGTAGAAAACATGATTGACATTTATACCCCACAAAGTGATAACCCCCCAAGTCTACTACCCCTGACATCGTATAAAGATGTTACAATACCATTGCCTATATTCCCTATGCTGTACTCCACATCCCATGTTACTAAGACTTATATTAACTCACACATGAGAAGAAATAGTGACAAAAACAGTAAATAGTCATTAGCAAGTGAAATTTTTTTTTTTTTTTTTTTTTTTTTTTTTTTTTTTTTTTTTTTTTTTTTAGCTGAGCCATCCCGCCACCTGTTGGCAGCTCACGGCTGCTCCGCTCGGGCTGACTCGAACCGCTGTTGCTCAGAGCTCAAACTCTTGAGCGAGCTCTTAACCAACTGAGCCACTCAGCCGGCCCCGCAAGTGAAATATTTTTAAAAAATCTAATACATGAAGACATCTGTTAAATCCCACTTTTTAATGCAGGTATATCATTAGTTAGCTCTCTTTGTATAGTGGCTTCTCCAATCTTTTGGGTTTCCTGGCTGTTTCTTTTTCCTATGCCCATTTTCTGAATCAACACGGATTTACTGAGAGGTAGTGTGCAAGGCCCTGGGAAGGGGTGTGAGTGGGTCAAGGATGAGCCAGTCAGAGTCACTGACTTGAGTGACCTCACAATCAATACAGTGATGTGGGGGAGGGGTTATTAAATAGTAAGGCACGAGTCTGCTTTTTGCATCCCTTTCCATTTAAGTCACACTTGCTTTTCTATGTTGTTTTGCTGACTTCATAGCTGCAATTTTTAATGCTGTCTATGCTATCACCCTGTAGATGTACAGCAGTTTACTTATCAAACCCCGTAATATAAAACATTAGAGCTGTTCAGAATTATTCAGTATTTTCACAGATGACCTTCTATTTCTACATTTAAAATGCTTTCCATGAGGTAGATTCTAGAAATGAAAAGGAATGAATGGATTTTTTAAGGTTTATTAGGCACCGTGTTCAATTGCTTTTCTAAAGTGTCATACAATTGTTCACAACAGCCTACTATTATTAGCAATGGGTATTCTTTAAAAAACCGCTTTTTGATTTGATGACATGAAGAGGGTGAACATTTTTCCCATGTATTTATCTGTTTTGCAAATTGTTAATTCAAAGCCTTTCCTAGTCTGGCAGTGGTCTCTTGGGCTGCATTTTGTGTAATTCCTTGTCACTGCTGGCTGGGCCTATTGCTCTTCTCCACTCCCATCCACTGCAGCAGGTTTCCCTGCTGTTGGGTAGATCAGGAGAGGGAATGAACTTTGTGTCCACTGATATTTTAATGGACATGCTTCACTTCAGGGTTCACGGGCAAGGAGTAGATTGATAGGTTGGATCTTTCTCAATACCAAAACAAGGAGAGTATACCATGGGTCACTAACTCTTTCATTACAGCTTCTAGTTCTCCACAGGCTGAGATTTTAAAAAGAATTTTCTGAAAGTAGATTTCCAAAATTAGCACGGGAACCAGTGTTGCTACAATCTTTGTCTGGGTTGGGTGTGTGGGTGGGATATCCAGTTAGTTCTTAATATAGCCTCTTCCAATCAATCCCTGTCCTCTCATCTCTTCTGTCCCTACTGCCGCGAGCTTAAATCCTCTTCAGGATCTGTGGGGAAAAACAGGCCCCACTTGCAGCCTTCCCACATTCTGCTGGGCAGGGGCTTCCTCTCCCTTGGCTCATCTGTCTCCTGGAGGCTGGGAATCCTGATTTGCTGATGGTCACTCCATCTGCCCTATTCTCAGTGCTGTTACGGATTTACAAATTTCTGTCTGTAAAACTTTTTCCCTCTGACATTTCAGGGAGTTGGGGATACATGAGTTAGATACATGAATTTAGACTATTGGCTTTCACCGTAAATGAGTTAAAATCCTAAGTTGATTTGGAATCCCAAAATATTTCAAATTTAGAAACTATGAAAATCTCAAGCAGAGACATCTAATTAAAATTAACCTGAGTTTTTTGGTTTTTTTTAAAGATTTTATTGGGGAATTGGGGGAGGGGAACAGCATTGGGGAATAGGGGAAGGGGAACACACAAGTTGCTATCCTTTCGTTCTTCAGTCTAGTTGTGGAGGACATCGCTTCACTGGCCCATGTTGGTATTATCATTGCGCCCTTCCTGGGTGAGGCAGTCACTTGCCGGCCATTGGACGGCAGCTCACGGTAGCTTACGCCAGCTGCCGGCCAGCCCCACTGCAGCCCAGCTCCAGGTCGAGCTGCTGTTCACCATCTTAGCTGTAGAGGGCGCAGCGTCACTGGCCCTAATGTGGGATCTGAACTGGGGCCCTGCTGCTCAAAGCTGGCGTCCCAAGCCAACTCTTAACCAATGAGCCACTCAGCTGGCCCAACCTGAGTTTTAAATAATACAATTATTCAGTACTAGTTTTATGGATCAATCAGTTTCTGATATGGGTGACCAAAGAATCATAAATAAAGAAAAACGTTAAGATTAGGCAGCACTTGGCATAAAAAGGAGTGCGAGTGAGGCACAAGTCGGAGAGAAGAGAAAGGAGAGCCAGTAGTCTTCACTGCTCCCAAGGGCTGAAATGATTTCTTAGAAATGTTTTCTTTACCTTATTGGGACAGGTTAGCTAAAGCTGAAAATGTGTAAGGGGACATACTGATCAGTCATGGCCCTGCAAATGACGTACTGGAACTATTTTTACATAAATAGTGTTGATCACTCTTGTCACTTTCACTTCCCTTACATCCTGCACACATGCATGGGACTTGAGCTCCTCCTTGCAACAATCTGTCAAGATTATAAAAGTAACAGGTGCTCATCATATATAACTTAGAGAGTAAAGAGACGAGGGGGGAAAGTCACCTGTATGGTCCTAGCACCCAATGGTAATGTTTTTGAATTTTTATCTTCTATAGGACTATCTTATACAAGGCATTCAACCAATCATATAGTTCAAGAAGCTCGAAGAAAAATTCCAAGGAAAGCAGAAAAAAAGAAAAAGAAATTAAAAGAAAAAAATCACAATATCTGGAGACAGGCCAATAATATTGGTGAAAAATAGTATTTTTATTTATTGAGTACTCTACGTCAGATACTTTTTCAACTACTTGATTATCTCACAAGATTCTCAAAAGACTTTATAACTATTATCCACATTTTACGGGTGAGAAAATTGAGCCATACAGAAATTTTTAAAAATGCCCCAAATCATATTGTTGGTGAGGAACCAGGATTTTTAAAAATCCAGACCCTAAGCATTTACCATCTAAACTTTACAACCGCTATAGAAGAAACTGGTAGCAACGATCTTTTTACAAAGCTGGGGGCCCACACAGTTTTAGAGGCAATTTCCTTTAAACACAAAAAGGTCATTCTCATGGGTAGCACAGAAAAGCTACCTAAATCATTTTATTTGTGTAATAAAAGTCAGTGGTACCAAAATAGCAATAATCATACCCCCAAAACAGCCATTACAATTTCATTTATGAACATAAAAAGTTTATAAAATACAAACACCTGAATTTTACCTCTTAGTAAAAACAAATCCATTGCAGTTTAAATGTTTTATCTCAGAAATAACAGCTTAAGAATGCCATAATATAATCACATGAATAGGCCCAATGAGAAAAGCCATGTAATCGACACAAAAAGGCATTAGATATAATTCAATATTTCTTCCTGGTAAACGCTTTTTGAGTTAAAACCCGAGAGGCTACCTGTTGTTTATACACACACGCGCTCGCACACACACAGAGGTGCCCCCAAAAAATGTATAAATATTTTAAAAAATGAAAAAACTTTTAAAATTGTCATACTCAATATATACCAATAAGAAAAGATGAACACAAATCACGTGTGACTTCTTGCAATCACAAGAGGTGCTCAAAGTGGTTACCATCAGTGTCCAGACACTTCTGATTACGGTGAACTACTGCTTAGGCAGTGTTGACCAAAGTGTCCACTTTGGTCATTTTTTTTGGCACCCCCCTCTGGAATATGAATCTATCTATCTATCTATCTATCTATCTATCTATCTATCTATCTATCTATATGCGCTTCACAAACCTGAAAATCATTTTTGTACTGAAGCCACACTAAACTTCTCTGTATTTTAAAAAAGTATACATGCCTTCATTTGTAAGGAATGCAAATTAGAGTAAACATGAGAGTAGGAGGTAGAAAAAAAGCTCAGAATTCTCTTTTCTGAGTTTTAATAATCTTGTCTACAGTTGCTAATGAACTAAGAGAAAACTTTTGCCCATGATTTTGGGCTTATCTAGAATCCACTTACCCAGAGACTTCGAATCTGGTTAATAATAAGAGCACAACACATAAATTACCATCAGTGAAGGGAGACAGCTAATGTTCAAAGAAATTTGCCCCGTTTTCTCTTGGCTACATCACAATTATAAATCATGTAGATAAGCTGCACTGTCAGTCACCTGAGTCAAGGCAAATAATACTGAACTGTGGCCTGCTTACTACTATTAATTCTGTTTTATGAAAAGACAAAAGTATTTGAAAAGTGCTAAATCCTAAATTTAACTCACATGAAAAATAATGTGAAATTATAAACTAAAAGAAAAATGACTCAAAAATTCTCTGAAAATCATGAAAACATATTGTAGCACTCCAGATTTTCCTTCCCAAGACTGAGTACTGATAAATCTTGAGATTTGATCACATCTTAAAGTTAAAAATGACAGTAATTTGTGGTCATGAAACTCAAGTTTTAGTTTGTGACCTGACCACTGACTATATCAAAAACATACTTCTCTGTATAAAAGAACTTTTCCACTAAAAGAGAGCCTAAAGGGAAGATTCTCTTACAGGTGTTTTTAAGTAGGAGTAGGAATCAGAATCACCTGGGAGCTTTTATAAAATGTATTTACCCCAGACCCATGCATGAAGGTCCTGACTCACTGGGCTGGGATGGGGACAGAGGATGTGTATTTTGTAAAAAGCTGTCCAGATAATTCTCATGTGCATTCTGGTTAAGAACCATCACTCTGTATATCTATAAAATTGAACCACATGAAATTGACAACCTGAGATTTTTTTTTTTTTTACATATAAAAATAGCAATTTCATATGGGTCATCTAATAGAAAGTGGCCAAGGTTCAAAACCAACTAACATTCACTTTGTACCAGGCACTAAGTTCTTTACGCCTATTGTTGCAAGTTTGATAACACTAGGCAAGAGGTGGACAAAAATAAACCTGGGCTTTGTATGAGGAGGTAAGGGGACAGAGGAAGTAGAGAACCAGGAGGAGCTGGGTCAGGGGTGATGCCATAGGGCAAAAGAGTGTTAGTTCAGGGTAAAGACCGCTGGGTTACAGATGCACTGACAGAGGCCGGAGAAGAGACCAGAGAACAGTAATGTAAAACAATTCCCACATGAAGCCATTTTCCATGGGCTTAAGGAAGGGACAACCCTCTTCAGTCATTTCCAGCATGTCTAACAGCAAGAGTGTGGACTACAGTGCATATCCTATTACTCTCAGACACGGGTTGGGGGTTGGGAGTGAGCAAGAGGATGCCCTGTCTTTAAGGGGCTTACTGGGTACTGTCAGGACTCATTGGGAATGGTGGGCAATCAGGCTGGGCAGCAGGCCCAGCACAAGTAAACCTCCAATCTTTTCAAACTGTATTACTAAAAGCCAATCATACATTTTAAACTAGAACATTAAACATGTGCACCTGAATTCAAACTAGTGGTCAGAAGCAAAGCTGTAGCATCTCACTATCATAGGAGGCTTATAGGCTTCAACGAATACAGGGGACAATTTGATGATCAAAGAGATAATATTTGGAAGGTCCAAGCCCCATAGAAAGTGAGATTTTCCCAGGGAACCTCATCCAACAACAGCCTTAAGAATACTGCAAGATATTTTTTTTTTAAGCAGAATATGGGGAGCTCATGCAAGATATTTTTTAAATCAAGTAAATATGATGCAACTAAAGAACCACAGGAGGCAGTCCTAAAATATCCAATTCTCTCATTTTTCACATGAGGAAATGAGGGCTTGAGAAGAGTTAGGTCACTTGCAAGAAATTCCACAGGAAGTTGTGGTGGAGTGAAAACTGAAACTGAATGGGGATGGCATGATCCAGCAGATTCTATGTACCTGTGCTAGTGTGGTCGGGTCAGCTGAGAAATCGCTATGTGCCCTGCAAATGGCTTTTGAAGCCAACTGAATACCCCGTACCCTTATTCTTTTACTCTATCCTAAATCTGAGGTTGGGTTCAAGGGGTGGGCTGAGCATGGCTGTTTTACTTAGTAACTCGTACCCACTTACAGGCTTCCACATTTACCAGTCCATCATTGGTGAAGGCTGAGTTTAGCCAGTTGAGTCTGAGTTTAACTACCTTCCTGAGGGACAGGCCTCAATGTGATCCAGTAGTGTCATGTCATGTCAAGTATTTAAAAACCCGGTCTTGGTTATACAATGACAGGTGCTGTGTGAAGACAGAGACTTGTTACAAGAGACTCTTTAATAATAAAGTATTCTGGTTGCCAGATAATTGGCTGTTTCTCATAAATCACCTTTCTTCCGTTCTGGGTTCTTGTTGGTATCAAGAATTAGGTGGCTCCTCAGAGAATCATAACTAATCCTAAATTAGTGAACCTTGACTCTAAAGGTTAGAAGGGAAGAAAAATACAATATTAAAGCTCTTACATGCTATTTTATAAGATTTCATACTGAGAAACAGCAAGCATGAATAACTGAGGCCTATATTTGTTTAATTCCAGTAGACTAAATTCTTAGGTCTAAAAATAGTTGTCATTCTTATAAACCCAAGAAACAGTCAGAAGCAGTAAAATTCAGGTAGCTCTGAACTTTGAATTGCTAGTTACATTTCAGTTGACAGGATGCAAATATAATGTACAAAGAGCATGGGGACAAATTTAAGGTACCAGGAGTACTGACCCTGCCACCTCCGCCCAAAATTATACACTAACTAAAATACCAAAGGGACTCATACAAAACCCCTCATTATTAATACTGCCTGTCATTTATGTAAGTGCAACCTATCACGATAAAAAGTGAAATTACGTGGGCCAGCCGAGTGGCTCAGTTGGTTAAGAGCTTGCTCAAGAGTGCGAGCTCTGAGCAACAGCGGTTCGATTCCGGACCCGAGCTGAGCAGCCGCTGAGCTGCCAAGAGGTGGCAGGATGGCTCAGCTTAAAAAAAAAAAAAAAAAAAAGAAGCTAGTGGATGTAAATCTATTAGCATGGAAAAAAGTGAAATTACTTGATGTTGCTTACTTAAAATTCTTCAAAGACTCCATATTGCTTTCACATTAAAATCTAAATTCCTTACTACTGTCTCCGGATAGTATCTGCCCCTTCTTGTTTCCTTTATCATTCTTCTCCCCTTAAACCTTATATACCACCTTAACCATGAGGCATTTTTCAATTCCTAAGAATGAAATATTTGTGGACAATTTAGGGAAGTTTGCCTTAAATGGTAACAAGTAAAGTGGATTTGTAGGTGGTAGAACAATGGTACCAAGAAAGGTTAACAGACCCTGTAGGGACTGGCATGCCAGAATGGGAGAACATTTTTTAGAATTTAAAACTAAGATTACTGGGCCGGCCAAGTGGCTCAGTTGGTAAGAGCACGAGCTCTGAGTAACAGGGTTGCTGGTTCGATTCCCACATGGGCCAGTGATGCTGCGCCTGGGCTGAGCTGCTGCTGAGCTGCCAACAGGTGGCAGGATGGCTCAGCTGGTGAGAGCATGTGGTCCTAACAAAGTTTCGGGTTTGGTTCGACTCCTGCATGGGATGGTGGGCTACGCCCACCCACAACTAAGATTGAACATGGCACCTTGAGCTGAGCGGCCGTGAGCTGCCGATGCACAGCTGGTTGGCTACTGGACTTGGAGCTGAGCTAGCTGCGCTCTCCACAACTAAGACTGAAGAACTGGGCTGTTCCCCTTCCCCAACACTATTCCCCTTCCCCAATTCCCCAATAAAATCTTAGACAAAACAAAACAAAACAAAACAAAACAAAACACCCCACTAAGATTACTGAGGAAAAAAGAAAGACATATTTTGGCTCATAGGCAGAATCTTTCTGATGACTTACTACAGTCAAAAATGGAATGAACTATCTGTAAGCTCCTATCAAGGAATTCAAACAAAGCAAGGCAGGTGGTGGAGACTGGGCTGATTACATTTAAACTTTTGACTCTATATAAATACTCACTGTAGCTATTTCTAAAATGACCATTTTAATGCATATTTGATATTGTACTAAATCAATGGTGAGAGATTTAGTTGTTGATCTATACGACTCGATCAAAACATTTTCAATTAAAAGGTTTTTGGTGATGCGAATGTGTAAAGGTAAAGAAAGCTATTAAAGAGAACCTCTTCTGTGAAGCATGTCCAGCCTCCCGATTGCTCTCCGGGCCTGAGTTGTGAATTCCTTGGTGGTTCCAGAGCATTATGGACAAAACTTCTATCTGTGCTTCTGCCCATGTTAATTATGGGAGCTTTTCAAAAGCGAAGGACTTTTTTCAGTTCTGTAACCCCAGCACGTAGCACAGTATCTAGCAAAAAACTAGTACAGACATACAAATCTGAAACGGAAATCAAACCCTAGAAAATGACTTTGGAGAACAGGTAAGCAGTACTGTAAAATTGAGGCATTCTCCCCAGGAAGAACAGGAGCCCCAGTTAAAAACTGCTGATTGAGGATATGAGCAGGGAAAGGAGAACCAGCAAAGGAGACAGACGGCTCCCACATCTGATAATACTATGCTGTATTACCTGGAATTACCATGTATTATGCATTATGGACAAATTGAACACTGGTCTCAGATGCTCTGGTTTTACGAGACTAATGTTAAAAAAAAAAAACACCCTGAAAAAAATAGGCTAGAATTGTCAGAGAGAATTCTGCTACATTGAGCTAAAAGTTGATGTTATTTTCTTAATAAATTAATACAACCATGTCAATATTAAATAACATTACATAACATTTGACTAGAAAAAAATTCAATAAGGTCATTCACTAAAATCACTATGCCAAGTAGCAAATCTCTGCAAACCTTTTTTTTCTCCTTCCCTTATATATGTATTATGAGGCTTAGCAATCTGAGGGACATTAGATGTGCTGTGTTCTTATATCCAACCAGACAGGCTTATGGGAGATACATTTACAGTGACTGAATTGTACATGCCAGTTAACTGAGGAGATGAAGAGCCCGATAAAGTCTATGGACCCTCAACACAGAGCCCCACCAGGGTCCTAGCTGAAAACTAATAGAAATGTTACAAAGCTTATATATACTTAATAGTCACTGGTTTTGTTAAATGTGTATGTGAACTAATATAAGATCTGATATTTTTTTAAAAGGCTGTCATAATCATGGTTATGCACACAGAATTAGCAGCAAGGATATTTCTTGTAACAGTATTCATAATACTAAAAAATGAAGGATTAAATACGGATAGCCATACAATGTAATTACAAAACAACTATTAAAAAATGACACCAAGTACTGAATGACATTGAAAAATGTTCTGAAATATGTGAAAGCAGCTTACAAATAGTATTTATGTATGAACTTCTTAAACAGACAAGCATTATAACAGGAAAAACATTAGATCGCAAAATAAAATTTCACTAGGCGTAATCTTAACAGAGGAATGTAAACAATATTTAATTTCCAGAACTTTTTGCTTATCTGTATTCATTTTCTACCATGAGTATCACTTTTCTAATCAGAAAATAAAAAGCTTAGTAAAAAAGAAACAAATATTTTAAAGTGTTTGTGTTTGGGCTTTAATATAATCAAAGTGTTACAAACAGTTGCCGTGGGCCAATTATGGAAATACTGGACATGTGGCAAAGCTGGCAGTACACAAGGTAACACACAGAATTCTGTAGACATTCAGGCTGGCCTCCAAGATGGCTCCCAACAATCCCGCTCCACCCTCCTGGTACTCATGCCCTTCCACCATCCCAGCCTGGATCTGTGTGTCCGACTAACACAGCAGCAGGTTATAAGTCAGGCTTCTGCCCTGCGCACTCTCTCTCATTCCTCTCTGCAGGAAACCATGCTGTGAGCAGTCCTGAGAGAGAGCCCGAAGCCTCCTGCCAACAACCGTGTAAGTGACATAGGAAGCCGAGCATCCAGACCCAGCCAAGCCCCCCAGGTGATGGCAGTCCTGGCTGACACCTTGAATGCAGCCTCATGAGAGCTTGAGTCTGAACCATTCCAATAAAACGTTATTTCAAAAACAGGCGGTAGGCTGAGTTTGGATAGGGAACTGTAGCTTGCTAACACAGGCTGGAAATGGAACTGGTAAGACCAGTGCTTCCACTCATGCAGTGGATCCCAGTCCCTCCTGACTCAACAGGCACAGCTCGGGAAATCCCCACACCACCATGCATCAGATGATCTGTCCTTCTCTACTGGATGCAAACTGGTTATTTCTCCTATCTGAGAAAACAAAACAAAAACTATAACTCTGCTTCCATTTCTGGAACTTACTGTGTCTGATTTTGCTCCTTTCCTCCTCTTCTAAGCCTCCTCTTATCAAGCTTTTGTTGGGGTCCTCAATGATCTTCACATTATAAATCCAACGATCAAATTTCAATCTTCATTACACTTCACTTAGCAGCAGCTGACCAAGATGATCAATCACTCCCTCGTTCTTAAAATACTCTCTGATTTCCAGGATACCACAACCACTTGGTTTTCCTCAAATCTCTGTGGCTGCACCTTTTCCATCCTACTCTCATTCTAAATGTTGGTGTCTCTCAGGGTTCAGCTTGGACCTCTGTTTTCTGTCTACATTCATTCCCTTAATATCTTGCTCAGTATACTTCCATATGGGATAATACCATAATTTATACCCCTAGATTTCATCTCTCCCCTGAACACCAGACTCATATTCAACTGCCTTCTCAACCTCGTCAACTGGTTGTGTTAACAGGCACCCCAACTCCATGCTGTCCACAACGCAACTCCTAACTTCACTACCTTAACAAGTCTCTCAGCTTTCCCTTTATCAGTAAATGGCAACCCCATTCTTCAAGTTGCTCGGACCAAAACCCTGGAGTCATTCTTGACTCCTTCCACAGGCAACATCTGATCTGCTGGTAAATTTGTAAGCTCTACCCTCAAAATATATCAACACTTGAGAAGACTTCCCATGTTACTGGGAATAAAAGCCTTACAATGGTCAATAAGGTCCTAAATTATCTTGCCATTCCTTCTACTAGAAACTAGATGATTAATACAAGGCTCACTCCCTCACATCCTTAAGGACTCCCCTCTGTAGTATGGAAGATTCATGAGAGCAGGTTTTTTTGTTTGTTTACTGCTATATCTCTATTATCTTAGATAATGCCTGACTCATAGTAAGTCCTTAAGAAATACTTGTTGAATTAGTAAGTTAACTGTGAAAAGAGACAAAAATACTTTCTAAGTTGATGGAATACTTATTGGCAAAACAAATTGTGTATATTAACTTATTTCATTTCCCATTTTCAGTGTTTTTTACATAAAGCCCCTGATAACTTATAGCAGAAAGAGTACAATGTGAGTCAATGGACCTAGATTCTGCCACATACTAGCTTCTACAGACTAGTTTTTTTGCCTTACTAACCTCTAATGACTGTGGTTTTCAGAGCCGTGAAATAAGAACTGAACCAAGAAACGTGGACTCCTTTAAAACCTATAAACTTCCAAAATTTTGCATGACTTCAGAGGCTTATGCGATGACAGATGCTCCCCAAACCCACAGGGATCTGACAATAGGCTCTGTAAAGGTGTGGTGACAGGGAAGTATGAGTCTGACTTCCTGGAAAAAAATGTCATGTTACAGAAGTGAAACAAACACTTATTTAAGTACTTAAAATGTCCAAGGCTTAATGTCAAGATACTGAAAAACTTATCTTCCAGTCTTCAACAATAACACTGGAAGGCAGAGAGGAATTTTCATTCTTTATTTAGAGTTTTGTAACAGACCATGTAAATGAGGACCCAAAAGTTATGTAACATGTTCAAGATCACACAGCTAATAAATGGCTGAGCTAGAGTTCAAACGCAGGCCTATGAAACTCCAAACCTACATCATTTCCAATGTACCATATACCAAAAGTTTTCATTACAAGAACATATCTGGGATAGCCACAGATACTGAAGGAATCTTTTGACAGAGACAAGTGGCTGGACTTTACCTCTAATATGTTTACAAAAATCATCTTCATAGCTGAGTAGATTTCCAACTAGAAAGAATCTGTTCATAAGCTCAGTTATGTATTTTAATACAAATAATAGATATTCCTGGTTATTTTTAAAGGAAAGGAAGTGAAAATTTGTGGATGAATGCCTATAGCGTTCTCATATTTCACAGAATTTCTCAAAATGACCCTAATAAGGCAGGCATCAGATAGATGAAAAAACAAGATTCCTAAGACTGCACAAGGGATAACGCATCTTCGATATTAATAATCAGCTTAGAGGAGATGTGAATAAAGTTCATCTGTTTCCAACTACTGCTGTTCATATCTTGGATATGCACAGATAACCCAAACTTAAAATGACTAAAACAACATGTTCTTTCTCCTAAACCCCCCACTTCAATGCATGGCATGCATCACCATCGATAGAGGCTTAGGTACCCACACCAGCAACTTCAGTTACTCTTGATGCCTCCTCCTTGGCTTTGCGTGTATTAATACAACGAATCACTAATGTCCTATATATCCCATCTCCTTAGTATTTAAAATCCAGCTGCTTTTCTCAACCCCTCCTCCAACTCAATTTAAGACAACATCATACGTACTTTAGCTGACACGTTAGAATTATTTGTACTTTCATCTACCTGTATAAGAACTTTGTTCTTGTCACCTAAAACCTATGTGTATTCCAGCAGTACTTGTTGATAGTGGGATGAATTTTAATTTGCCTTGTTTTCTCCGTGCTATTTTAGCCACTTTCACCAGGCGGGAAGAACAAGTGTTGATGGAGTGCAATGTGGATTTCATTATTAAGAGGCTTTAATGGATGCTTCTGAGC
>NW_017731558.1:1854081-1854967 GCF_001890085.2 Hipposideros armiger
GAAGTAAGAGGCAGCAGGCTCTGAATGATGGCCTAATTACTCTCCTGAGAATTGATGCGTGACAGTCTTTAGTGCTAGGATCTTGCATTTCTACTTTGGATGCTCAAAAGCATGTTTTTTCTTATCTGTTTGTAAACCTTCCTACCTAACTCTTAATGCTGTAGCCTGAACTTTTCTAATCTACATCATAAAGTTGTGTTTGGATGATTAAATGGAAATAATGAATCTGAAAGTGCTTAGCTCAGGGCCTAGCCACAGAAGGAAATCTACAGATTCTAGTAATCCTCCCCCCTAGCCTTTTTAAAAAAAATATTTTATTGGGAAATTGGGGGAGAACAGCGTTGGGGAATCGGGGAAGGGGAACAGACAAGTAGCTGTCCTTTTGTTCTTCAGTCTAGTTGTGGAGGACGTTGCTTCACTGGCCCATGTTGGTATTATCACTGCGCTCTTCCAGGGTCAGGCAGTCGCTCGCTGGCCATTGGACAGCTGCTCAACAGTGGCTCACAGCAGCTCACGAAAGCTCATGCCAGCTGCCGGCCAGCCCCACTGCAGCCTACACTGTTGCCGGCGACTCACAGCAGCCCAGCTGCAGGTCGAGCTGTTGTTCACCATCTTAGCTGTAGAGGGCGCAGTGTCACTGGCTCTCATGTGGAATCTGAACCGGGGCCCTGCTGCTCAGAGCTGGCATCCCAAGCCAACTCTTAACCAACACGCCACTCAACCGGCCCTTGTCCCCCCCTTTTTAAGTGTTTTTTATATTTTAAGTTGTAAAATTTGACTTCCAAATAGGTGCATGTTACTGTATTAATTTTAAAAGCTTGTGATCAGGATGGTTAGGAAATAACTAAAGAAATGATGTATGCAACTGAACAGGCAGACACTTGGG
>NW_017731558.1:1858362-1867424 GCF_001890085.2 Hipposideros armiger
TACGTCATGACTTTTCCGACAACCCAATATATAAAATGACGACTCTCAATTCTGTCAACAGATGCACCATTTAACAAGTGCTCAAATATGTTTGTGTTCGAAGTGCTTCTACAGACAGCAAATCAGGAACAAAGGGAAGTCACCGAACAACAGACTTCAGTTTGAAACAAGGGTGGATTTTAAAATCAAAATATTGCTTTGTAGGAAAAGTCATGACACAATTTTGCAATGAAAAACAGAAAAAATACATCATGGCTTTTCCGACAACCCAGTATCTAAAAATGACGCGGGTTTATACAATATCATGACAAGGGTTTGAGCAATGGCTAGCTGCTGGGTAGTTTTGAGATTTTTGTAAAGGGTGGAAGAATATACTAGAAGACCTTTTAAGGCCCGTTCTAACTCTATGAGAGATGATATGTTTTATATAGACAGTCCCAAACCAGAAGTTCTCATTTTCACATTTGATTTCCACACTGAAAATAAATCCTGAAGAGTACTGAAAGAGTATGGAAGCAATGCAAAAGCCACACTGTGTCTGAAGTTACTTGTGACAGTATTAACATATCAGTTATATCTGTCTATTAAGAGTTTAGATAACAGCAATAAAATTTATTTCTGTTCCATAATAAAGACACTAATACTTACTAAAAAAACAAAAAAAACAAAAAGATTTCCAATTTAGAGCAGGAAAATCACATAGGCAGCATCGTCACCATCAGCATACACATCAGATGCCCAATGTCACAGAAAAGAACTGGGAACTATCCTTACTTTAAAAAAATCACTTCAAAGACAAATCATATAACATATGGACACTGACAGNCGAGGTTAGGTGCCTGTTGCTCAGATGTGTTTAGCACAGTGCCTGGCACACAACACGTGCTATTCATCCAACAAACATTCTATTAAATAAGACCTATGTTACCTCACCACACCATGCGGTCCCCCCAAAATGTCCTATACTGCTCTTCAAAACTTTACACTCTACTAACAATAAATGGTATCTATCAGCTTCAAATAGTAAAGAAAAAGCAAACAAAACAAACTATAATTTCAAAAGGTTAAAAAAAACCCTCAATGACTATCATTCTTCCTTTCTCATTTTATTTATGAGACCATTATTGCCAATAAGCCCCAGTTTGGGAATGAAAACAACACATATTAGTAAAAACTGTGATCTCAAAATTACTTCCATATGACTGCCTTAAAATGGAAAGCTGCTTTCTGAACCCTACCGCCCCACCTCCACACTGTGATACAGATTTAAAACAGAGGTTTACTGACTAATATTACAAAAATAAGCTGCCACAAGGTAATGTGCTGCTGTTCATCCTTGGACCTAATATTTTAATGTTTATAATGACATTAAGTTGAAAAAAATGAGTCCTGAGTTCTGAACTCAAATGATGTTACAATCTCAATATTTTAACCAAAGAGCACTTCACATTTTTAAGGCTTAGGAAAGTTTTCAAAATGTCTAGTTGTATCGTATTTCTTAATCTATCAGTGTAAGGAAACAGCAAAAGTTATAATAATTTATAAGAAGAAACTGGGTTTTCCACATTTTGCACAAATCTGTCAGGTGTTGACATACATTGTACACTGCACAATGAAACTTAATATGAAGCTACTAAAATGTCACTAAAAGCAGATAGGCTTACTATTTTACAGTCTTCAATGGTACTAATGCTCTGACAAGGATTACTATGGTTTAAAACAACCAAAAAAAGAGCCCATAAATATTCTAGCATTATACATTTTAACTAATCTTTTTTGACTGAAGAACAAATTGTCAATATCTGTATCAAAGATTTAAAGATGTAATAAAATTACATAGTTTAAACTCATAAAAATAAAGGGCAGTAGCTATTTGACTACTTATAGCAAAACAGTCATCAAATGAATAGCTGGGGTTTGGAAGAAAATAAGATGAAGGCTNCGTACTGAGTTAAGAGCAATTATATGAAGTGTTTATTCAGCATCATGTTACTTTAAAGATTAGTAAATATGTGGAGGTTTTTCTTATTCTGGATACTTAGTTTTTAAATACTATATTAACTTTGTTTCATAATGCAGTTCCATAACGCTTTATCTAAAACCTGCTGGACTTGATTTGTTTTAGGATTCAGAATTCTTAGAATTTAATAAAGACAATTTCATGCATACACTAAATATTACATAATTTGGTGCAGTACCCTTTAATCAAAATAGTATTCTGTGGTAAAATGCATCACTATTCGCATTACATGGGATAAATAATACAAAAAGGCTTTTGTTTGTTCAGGTCAGGTTTTGCCTCAAATCAGTTTGTACCAAACTTACTTGGAAACACCTTCAATTTTCAGACATTTTGTGTTTTGATATTGTAGTTAACTACTGGGTAATACCCTAAGGAACAACAATGAGGTTTATCATTTACAATACACATTAGAGGTGGCTGGTCTCAGTGTTCCTTGTTTGTAAAAGAACTTCCCAGATATTAGCGGGGTGTGCACCTTCCTCAAGGTGATGACAATGGAGACAGTGGGCCCTGGAGGCAGAAACCACAGGTTTCCACCTGCCTAGAATAAAGACCACATATCCCAGTCTCCCGTTACACTTAACTGTGGCTAGGTGACTAATTTCTGGCCAGTAAGATAAAAAAAGAAATGATGTGTGAAACTTCCAGGAAGAAGGGCTCTAGAAGTAGGGGAGGGTCGCATACCTTAAACTTAATTGTAATGACTGGAAATCCATGTTGTACATGAGCACACCCACCTCCTAAAAAATTGGGAGCATGCTGGTTGCTAGATAATTTTGGGGTCACAATATCAGCTCTAGATTGCCTTATGATACACTTATATAGTCACAGAAATAAATTTCGATTTTTAACTCTTATTTTAGGTTTTCTTTCATTAGCAGCCAGACTTAAACCTAACTAAGACCGAAATAGATAGGTAAATCCATATTACAGTCTTCCATTTTAGTTTGGCCTAGTTCTTAGATCTGATTACTTAGTCATTGTTTTGTTCTATGAGGCTGATAAAGAACTCACACTAGGATTGAAAATAAGTTAAAGCTCTGCCATTGTTTTGTAGCTGATCTGCACTTGCATGAATCTCTTCAAATCATGATTTCGGTTCAGGAAGCTTATTAAATGATCTATTTTGTAAGGGTGTTTTAGGTAAAACTTAGATCATTACTTACAAATCTCCCTACCTAGATAATGTAAATTAAAAATACAGTAATATCCTGAAAGTAACTGAATAGCTAGTGACATCCTGAACCCCACCTGTGCTGTGAGCGTTTGACAGAGGCCCAGTGAGGATGTCAGGGTCAGTCAGTATGTTGGCTATCAGTAAAGCTTAATTTCTCAGTGTTTACGATTAGAAATGTGTAAATACAAGTGCTAATATTTTCCCATATTCCAGTGGCCTATTTTGTATTCATCCTGGGGTGTACATCAGCCTGCTCTCAAGATTGCTGTTGTAGAGAATGTACTAGAAGTGGTAAGGCTATCGGGCTGGGATAATATGACTCTTGGAATAATTCAGGCTGACCCGTAACTCATAGCTACCATAAAAAAACCTGAAATTGGAAATACACAAAATGTTGTATCATTAATAAGGTTCAATTTATAAAAATAAAACCTTTAAAATGTGAAAGAGGGACCATATCCCTACTCATTTGTGACACCAAGATAATACTGATATGAAAACCTGAAAAGGGCAAGGAAGAAAATTATAGGCTAACTTCTCATGAACATAGATGTAAACATATTAAAATATTAGCAGACTAAACCCAATTATATGTAAAAAAGTTAATACACCATGATCCAACTGGGTTTATTCAAGAATATAAGGCTAGTTTATACATTTCACAAGTCAGCGTGAATTCACAAAAAGAGAGAAATCATCTCAACAAATGCAAAAAAGATGCATTTAATAAAATTCAATATTCACTCATTCTTTATAAACTAGAAATGGAAGGATACCTCTTTAAACTGATAAATAATACTTACAAGAACTTCATAGGTGAAACAGTAAATGGTTTCCCCATGAGGTAAGGGGTAAGACAGAATGTTAACTATCATCACTTCCAGTCAATAATGTCCTGGAGATTCTAATCAGTGCAATAAGGCAAGAGAAATAAAAGCAAAAGACTGGATAGAAAAAGCAAAACTGAGATTATTCATAGGCAATATTCCAAAAGAATCAAATCATCAATATTAACAAGTGAACTTAATGAAATTGCTGGAAATAAGGTCGTAACTTGTAATGTATTTCAATATATAAAAAGTAATTACTGGGGCTGGCCAAGTGGCGTGTTGGTTAAGAGCTGGCTTGGGAGCACGAGCTCTGAGCAGCAGGGCCCTGGTTCGGATCCCACATGGACCAGTGACGCTGCGCCCTCTACAGCTAAGATGGTGAACAACAGGTCGACCTGGAGCTGGGCTGCTGTGAGTCGCCAGTGACGGCGTAGGCTGCAGCCCTGCTGCAGTGGGCTGCCATCAGCTACCGTGTGTGGCCGGCAGCCAGCGTGAGCAGTGGGCAGCCAGTGTGAGCTGCCAAGAGCCGCCGTGAGCAGCCGTCCAGAGGCCGGCGACTGATCTGCCTCACCCGGGAACAGCGGAATGATAATACCAACATGGGCCAGTGAAGCGACATCCTCCTTAACTAGACTGAAGAACAAAAGGATAGCAACTTGTCTGTTCCCCTCCCTTGACTCCCCAGCGCTGTTTCCCTCCAATGGTTCCCCAATAAAATCTTAAAAAAAAAAAGTAATTACTGGATCAATGACCTAAATGTAAGACCTAAAACAATAAAACTCTTAGAAGAAAACATAGGACAAAAGTTTCATGACATTGGATTTGGCAATTTCTTGGATCTGACACCAAAGGCACGTGTAACAAAAGAAAAAATGGGCAAACTGTATTTCATAAAAATTAGAAAATTTGTGCATCAAAAGATGCTATCAACAGAGTAAAAAAGAAACACACTGAATGGGAGAAAATATTTACAAATAATAGATCTGATAAGGGATTAGTATCTAGAATATATAGAGAACTCCTTACTAAGACTCAACAACAAAAAACCAAACTGGTTTAAAAATGGGCAAAGGACTTGAACAGACATTTCTCCAAAGATAATGAATGGCCAAAAGGCACATGAAAAGATGCTCAACGTCACTAATTAGGGAAACGTAAACCAAAACTACAAGATACTACCTCACATTCATTAGGACAGCCACTATTAATAAAAAACAAACAAACAAACAAACAGGAAACAAGTGTTGGTGAGGGCGTGGAGACATGAGAACCCTTGTGCACTGTTGGTGGGAATGTAAAATGGTGCAGCCACTGTAGGAAAAACACAGTATGGTGGCTCCTCAAAAAATTAAAAATAAAATAACCATATGATCAAGCAAGTCCACTTCTAGGTATATACCTACAAGAACTAAAGCAGGGTATTGAAGAGATATTTGTACACCCATGTTCCTAGCAGTATTACTCACAATAGCTAAATCATGGAAGCAACCAAAATGTTGGTGGATAGATGAACAGATAAGCAAAATGTGGTGCATGTATATACAATGGAATATTATTCATCCTTAAAAAAAAAAGGAAATTCTAAAATGTACTACAACATGGATGAACCTAGAGGACATTATGCTAAGTGAAATAAGCCAGTCACAGAACAACAAATACCGTATGATTCCACTTATATAAGGTACTTAATAGTCAAAATCATAAAGACAAAGTATAATGTAGTTACTAGGAGCTAGGGAGAGGGGAGATGGGGCATTATTGTTTAACAAATACAGAGTTTCAGTTTTACAAGATGAAAAGTTATGGGGATGAATGGTGGTGATGGTTACACAACAATATGAATGTATTTAATACTACTGAGTTATATACTTAAAAAGTTAACGTGGTAAATAATACATATATTTTACCAAAAAAAGGTGGAAACAAACAATAATGTAGTTACAATTAGAAAATGAAAAAATTTTAATTTGATAAAATATGTACAGAGTGTATTAGTTATCTACTACAGCACAACAAATTACCCTAAAACTTAGTGGCTTAAAATAACATGTATTATCTTAGTTTGAGCAGCTTAGCTAAGTTATAGTTCAAGGACTCTTGTGAGGCTAGTCAAGATGTCAGCAGACTGCAGTCATCAGGAGGCTTAAACAGAGTTGGAGCATCTCCTTCCAAGATGGCTGAGGAACGTGGCTGCTGTGCAGGAAGCCTCAGAGTTCCTCACCATCTGGGTCTCTCCACTGAGATACTTGAACGTCCTCATCACTTGACAGCTGGCTTTCTCTGATGAGTAATCCAAGAGAACAAGGCAGAAGCTGTAACGTCTTTTATGACATAGTCTTGGAAGTCAGACAATGTCATTTGGTCGACCCTATTCAATATGTAAGGGAGCCATACACAGGGTGTGAATACCAAGAGGCAAAGAACTTTGGTGAACGTTTTGGAGGATGACAACTTTACATAGAAAACTATGAAACACTGCTGAGAAAATTTAAGAAGACCTAAATAATGCTTTAGGTTGTGTTGAACACTCATTATTGTAAAAATGTTAATCCTCCGCAAATGCATCTATAGATTCAATGCAATCACAATAAAAGTCCCATCAGGGTTTTCTGTGGAAATTGATAAGCTAATTTTTAAATATATACAAGAAATGCTAATGCCAAGAACATTTACAACAATTTTGAAGAACAGCATCAAAGTGTGCAGGGGTTGGCAAACTAGGCTACTTGGGGTGTTTTTTCCTATAGTAAGTTTATTTTATTTAGTTTTTTTTTTTAAGGTTTTATTGGGGAATTGGGGAAGGGGAACAGTGTTGGGGAATTGGGGAAGGGAAACAGCCAAGTTGTTATCGTTCAATTTTAGTTGTGGAGGGCGCAACTAGCTCAGCTCCAAGTCCAGTTGCCATCCGGCCGCCCGTCAGCAGCTCAGGGCAGCTCAGTTCAAGGTGCCGTGTTCAATCTTAGCTGCGGGTGGGCATAGCCCACCATCCTATGCGGGAGTTGAACCAGCAACCTTGTTGTTAGGAGCACGTGCTCTCACCAGCTGAGTCATCCTGCCACCTGTTGGCAGCTCAGCTCGGGCACAGCTCACTGGTCCATGTGGGAATCGAACAAGCAATGCTGTTGCTCAGAGCTCGCACTCTAAACACTCTTTTATTCAGTTTTAAAGATACATATGTTTTTAAATGTTGAAACAATCTCAACTTTACAGAAAAGTCACAAGTTCATACGAAAGTTTTTCCCCTGAGCCATTTGAGAGTAAGTTACTGATATGATGCTCCAGTTCACCTGAGCACCTGTTTATTCCCAACACACAGAGACAGCCTACTACAAACTGTAATACAGTCATCACCTCTGGGAAATAAACCTGAGCACATTCCAACCACAGTATCCTCAAACCTGCCCAAGACTCTGCACAGGCTTAAAGTCATGTGCTTGTTGTGTTTAGCTGCTGCGTCTCTTTGGTATCCTTCAGTCCGCAACAATTCCTCATTGTTTCATTGACTTTCAAAAACTTGACAATTTTAAAAGATTACTGGCCAATTATTTTGTAGAATGTCCCTTGACTGGGTTCTGCCTGATTAGATTCAGATTATGCATATCTGGCAGAAACAATACAAAAGTTATGCTGTTTCTTCTGTCTGCATTTCTGTTTAATAGACTATTTTTTTAGAACAATTTTAGGTTCATAGCAAAATGCCTCTTTTTGCAAATAATGTTTTACTGGGACACAGCCACTCCCATTTGTTTATGTGTTGTCTGGCTGCTTTCAATTTACAACAGCTGAGGTGAATATGTAGCTGTAATAGAGACCACATGGCTTGCAAAGCCTACAATGCTTAATATTTGGCCCTTTAAGAAAACGTTTGCTGACTCCCACTCTATTGACTATCAAGACTTATTACACAGCAATGGTAATTCAGATAGTGTGGTATTAGTGAATGGATAGATAGATCTATTGGTAAGCATTTACTGTTATAAATGTAAATGTGTAAAACATGTCCACTTTAAAAGGTAATCTTGCCTGAACACCAACTTGAAAATTAATTTCTAACCTGTTTAAGCCTACAGTGTCATTGAACTTTGAAAACATTAAAAACACACACATAAAAGGGAATACATTTTGATAATTTTTCAAGAAATGATTGACATCAGGGAACGTGGAATTAGCAAGACAAATTTCATTTGAAAATCTGTTCTTAATTGTTGGATAAAATTGAAGACTGAGCACTATTATTAAAGAAATACAACCAACAACATAATTCTCTCATTTTGATCTTATATATCTTTATGAGGCATCTATTTCAATTATGACAGCCATTAAAACCAGGCCTTTGAATCACCATATCACAGTGTTAACCTCCACTAGAATGAATACTCCATATGAGCAGGATATCTGTGTATCTTACAGTCTACTATATCCCTAGCACCTGCAAGAGGGCCTAGATAATTGTTTTTATTTTAAAAAATGTCCAGCCTATTTGAGATGTAATTGACAACTATAAATTTTATATACTTAATGTGTACAGTGTGATGATTTAACACAGTAATTATTTGTTGTGTGAAAAGTTATAATAAAACACATTCAACTACACTGGTCACTAAAGTGATTTAGTGCAAACAAAATATTTTTATACTATTAAAAACAAAAATTTAAAATACCTTATATAACCTCTCATTATGTTAATTTATATTTTATGGCTTATAATGAATACTGTATAACTGCACAGTAGTATATGTGCATGATTTAAAAGTAAATATACACACAGAAGTTTCTAGAATTCTGTACTGATGGTGCACATGATAAAAGAGATCACTCCTCTGTTGCAAAGGTACTCAAAGCATAACCAGAACAAATTTAACACAAAACATTTTAGAAATTTATAGAAGAATTTGACAGTAATTTTATGTCTGTTCAATCTAATTTTAAAAATAGGATTGTTTTCTGTCTTTTTGAAATTTCATTTTTCTAGTAATTCACTTTTATTGTATTTTCACAGTATCAGCCTGCTAAGTATTGACAATTTTAAAAG
>NW_017731558.1:1874660-1875604 GCF_001890085.2 Hipposideros armiger
GCTTAAAAGCCCAAGTAAATGAAAGAGGAGAGGAAGAAAACTAATTATAAGAAATTGATTTCAGCAATCTGTAGGAATGCGGGAACTCCAAGACAGTTGGTATAACCCCCACTCAGAGAGCTAAAGAAAACTACATAAAGGAACACTCAAGAGCAGTGCAGAAGAACCAGCCACAATAATCAAATGATCACTGTCAGCGTAGGGTGTCATCCCCTCACCTCGATGGGAGGCCAGAAGAGGTCCATGGAATGTTTTAGCTTAAACCAAAGATCATATGCGTTTGTTTAGATAAGAAAAAACGCTATCAGTAAAGGCTAATTTAGAGTTGAGATAACAAACATAATTTTTTCCAAATACTCCAGATATTAACCTTCTATTCATTACTTTTGGTTTAATTTCATAAAAGGGGGCCAAAAATGGTACGCCGCCCCTGAAGCCGCAGACATGTGGCAATCTGTCTAGCCAGCACCCCTTCCTCCCTCTCCTCACTGCAATATAACAGGGCTGCAAATCAGGCTGTTCCAACTTCTGGAAAAGAAGGGCAAGAGACGCAGGCTGCCCAGAGCACTCCATTCCCTGGGCTTTTCTGGAAGGGCTAGTGAGGAAGATTGGCTCTTTCTGCTCCTCAGGGAAGAACTGACTTGAGATGAATGTGGTCACCATGTGAGGCGAGTCTGCCAGTGGGCTGAAGAAGTGGGAGCTGAGGAAGGGAGAGAAAAACCGGCAAAATCCTGTTTTGCTTAAGATAGCCTAAATTGGATTTCTGGCTCTTGCAAGTGAAAGAGCCCTAATACCTACAGTATCTCTATTTGCTTCTCATGGTTAAAAAGGGACGTTGTTCACTGTTTAATTGCAGAATGAAGATGAAGGTAACTATCACTGTCATTAGCTACTGACTGCTTCAGTACTAGGCACATGGAAAAATTAAGAACAGAAGATGTAGC
>NW_017731558.1:1876917-1922574 GCF_001890085.2 Hipposideros armiger
ATGTGGTACATATACACAATGGAATACTAACTACTCTGCCACAAGAAAAGATGAAATACTGCCATTTGTGACAACATGGATGGATCTTGAGATTATGCTAAATGAAATAAGTCAGACAGAAAATAGTCGAGAACCATGTGATTTCACTCATATGTGGTATATAAAACGGAAAGCAACGAAGGAACAAGACAAGCAAACAAAAACTCATAGACACAGACAACAGTTTAGTGGTTACCAGAGGGAAACTGGGGAGGAGAGATGTTAGAATAGGGAAAAGGGGGTCAAATATATGATGGAAGGAGAACTGACTCTGGATGGTGAGCTCACAATGTGATATGCAGATGATGTATTATAGAATTGTACACTTGAAGCCTATGTAATTTTACTAACCATTGTCACCCCCAATAAATTTAATTAAAAAATAAAAACATTAGGCAACTAGGGAAATCTGAATGTGGAGTAGATATCAGATGATGTTACTGATTTACTCATTTTCTTAGGTGTTACAACTGTATTATGGTTATACAAGAGCATGCCTTTACTTTCTGAAGATGCAAGACGAAGTACAAAGAGGTGACATTCCATGATGTGTCTAACCTTCTTTCAAATAGTTCAGAAAACTAAAAGCATCTATACTTAGAAAGATAAAGTAAATGTGGCAAAACAATAATTGGTAGTTGGTGAACAGAGGCATTCAATATACTATTCTGTTAACTTTTTTTTGTTATGTTTGCAATGTTTCAGAATTCAAAAGTTGGGGGCAAAAAGAGCACTCTCATTTTAAAATGTAACCAAATGTAAAAGGAATAACCAGTGCAGTTCTCTGTGCATTTCAGAAAGTGGCACAGAGTTGATATATAAAGACTGTCATCTTTTTGGTCTATATGTTAACATACAGAAAATAAGAGGGAACAAATGAAAAACAAAAACATAAAATAATTGTGCAGAGACTTAGCAAACTAGAGCTTTATGACAATGCTACTGCTAACAAATACTTCTGAAATAATCATTTAAGGCAAAGCAACATAGTTATTAGTTGGTGCTGAAATCTTTAATTATGGGTGTGTCCAAGAAAACATTGTTGATGAAGGTCAATAGATTTTCCCACCTGGAAGAGCACTCATCCTGCCTATGTTTCTTGGCTGGTGTAAAGATCAAATGAGACTATGTACGCAAAAGTGCTGACTTTGAATTTTAAAAAGTTTAGTTATTTATACTTTGTGCCTTCCTGGTAAGAATAGGAATAGAAACATAGGATTAAGCCTAGCATCATCTTTGTTTACTCTAGTTACCCATAATTGGGATTCCTCAATTTTGCAGTCAACACTGCACTAATAATTCTTCAAAACATCGTCAGTTTTCATTGTAAATAACTCCCCTTTACTACTCTTAACAGGCATTTTTGTCCTGCTACAATACTTACTATGCCACAATTTGTAACAGCATGCTTTTAACAATTTAAAGTTTTAACAGTTTGAGACTCATCAGACACACTAATGTAAAACAGAATCTTGTTAAGAATCAAAAGAAAAGTTCACCTGGAAGTTCAAACATTCTTGGAAATGGACATCCAACTAGAATACCTAAGGAAAAACAGCCATGATGTGCTAAGACGTAGATCACTTCACATGCACAAGATGGCTTAGACACAATATACCAGCAGATGAAAGAAGGCATATCCTCTATGATGACAATAATCCAAAAGATGGACAATAACAAATGTCAGTGAGGATGTGGAGAAACTAGGAAACTTCATACACCTATAGTGGGAATGTAAAATGGTATAGGTGCTTTAGAATAAAGTTTGGAAGTTCCTCGAAATATTAAATACTCCCCATGTTTGTTGCAGCATTATTTACAGTAATCAAGATATGGAAACAACCTTAGTGCCCACTGATTGATGAATGGATAAAAAAAATGACACACACACACACACACAGGAATATTATTCATAACAAAGAATGAAAGCCTGCCATTTGCAACAACATGCATGGACCTAGAAGGTATGCTAAGTGAAATCAGTCAGACACAGAAAGACAAATACCGTATGATCTCAATTACATGTGTAATCTAAAAAAAAAGGGAAAAAACAAAAACAAAACCAAGCTCATAAATACAGAGACCAAACTGGTGGTTGCCAGAAGCAGGACGAAATAGGTGAAAGGGGTCAAAAGGTACAAACTTCTAGTTAAATAATAAAGAAGTTATGGGGATTTAATACAGCATGGTGACCATCGTTAATAATATTGTATTGCATATTTGAAAGTTGCTAAGTGAGTAATCTTAAAAGTTCTCATCATAAGGGAAAAAATTTTTTTAACTATGTATGGTAACGGGTGGTTAACTAGACTTACTGTGGTGACCATTTCACAATATATACAAATATCAAATCATTATGTTGTATACCTGATGTTGTATGTCAATTATACCTCACTTAAAAAAAGATGACATGTCGTATGATTCCATTTATGGAGTCCAGCAACGTCCAGAATAGGCCAATCTGCACAGATGAAAGTAGATTAGTACAGTCTTGAACAACACAGGTTTGAAATGCACAGGGATCCACTTATAGGCAGATTTTTTTCAATAAATATGTGCAGTATTGCAAATGTATTTTCTCTTCTTTATGATTTTCTCTTAACATTTTCTTTTCTCTAGCTTACTTTACTATAAGCTATATATTATTTGTATATATAACATGCAAAATATGTTAATCGACAGTTTATGCTATCAGTAAGGCTTCCAGTCAACAGTAGACTATTAGTAGTTAAGTTTGAAGTGAGTTAAAAGTTATATGCAGATTTCTCAATGCACAGCAGTCCATATGCCTAACCCCTCTAACTTCAGCTCCCCATTATTCAAGGGTCAACTGTAGCTGACTGGGCTAGGGGCAGGGGTGTGTGTGGAATCAGGAGTGCTAGCTAATGAGCATGGGGTTTCTTTTTGGGGTAATGAAAATGTTCTTGAATTAGATAGTGGTGATGGTTGCACAACTCTACAGCTATCCTAAAAACCACTGGATTGTACACTGTAGAAGGGTAAATTTTATGATATGTGAATTATATCTCAATAAACATGTTATTTAAAAAAAAATCCAGCCCTCTACTTCCCTAAAATAAGCAAAGGACATAAAAAGGCAATTCACAGAATAAAAAATATAAATGACCAATGAATGTACAAAAAGCTCAAATAGTTTTAACCAAATAAATAAAAAAACTTCAAAACAAAACATAAAGTCAGGAATTTGTTTTATGATCTAGACCAGGGGTTGAAAAACTGCGGCTCGTGAGCCACATGTGGCTTTTTGGATACGTACATGTGTGAATTTTTCTTATTTTAATAAAGATATAATTAATACTATTACTTGTTTTATTACTTTAAATTTTCCTTATTTGTAAAAATATATTTACGGCTCTCAAATAGGTTTTCTTTTTAATTGGGGAATTGTGGGAGGGAAACAGTATTGGGGAATTGGGGGAGGGGAACGGTATTGGGGAATTGGGGAAGGGGAACAGCCAAGTTGTTGTCCTTCAATCTTAGTTGTGGAGGGCGCAGCAAGCTCAGCTCAAGGTGCTGTGTTCAATTAGTTGCGGTGGGCGTAGCCACCATCCCATGTGGGAGTCGAGCCAGTAGCCTCATTGTTAAGAGTGCACACTCTATCCCGAGCCACCCAGGCGGCAGCTCAGCTCAAGGTGCCCAGTTCAGTCCTTAGTTGAGGGTGCAGATAGCCCACCATTTAAACTGGCAGCTTTGTTGTTTATTTATTTATTTATTTTTTTTTAGCTGAGCCATCCTGCTACCTATTGGCAGCTTAGCGGCTGCTCAGCTCGGGCTGGCCTCGAACCGCTGTTGCTCAGAGCTCAAACTCTTGAGCGAGCTCTTAACCAACTGAGCCATTCAGCCGGCCAGCTTTGTTGTTAAGAGCACGTGCTCTCACCAGCTGAGCCCTTCTGCCGCCTGTTGGCAAATCAGGGGCAGCTCAGCTCGGGGAGCAGCATCACTGGCCCATGTGGGAATCAAACCAGCGACCCTGTTGCTCAGAGCTCGCACTCTTGGGCAAGCTCTTAACCAACTGAGCCACTCAGCCGGCCCCTCGAATAATTTTTAAATTGTTGTGAGGGACAGGATTGGCTCTTTAGTCTCAAAAGTTTGCCGACCCCTGATCTAGACCAAAGCAAAGGGTAAGAAGAGATAAGCAGAGCAAATGATCAAGTTTTATTTTATTCTGAAGGACCAAGAAAACTACTAAAAACAACAGCAGCAAATGAGAATAAATGAAGTAACAGACATAGAGAATTCTCTTTGTTGTAGTGTTTAGACACATGACACAGGGAGACCTTGGAGACTAATAGGGTAATGGGCAAGTTACCAGTAATCCAAGCATTAAGAGACCAGGGTTGGCATCGCAGAAGCCTGAATTGTCAGGGGATGGGGATTTTCTGTCACAGACAAAATGTCTTCAGTAGAAAGATGAGGGGAGACAGGCTGTCCTCAGACTAAAATGGTGGGGCTTGGGAAGTAAGGGGGAAAAACAGGAAACAGAAAAGATCAGCCTCCTAATAACCAAGCCCTGCCATTAGGATGGCAGCATGTACCTACCAGAGGGTGAGACCTAAGGGTCTTCAAGGTAGAGGAGTCCTCCCCACCCCCCAAAGTTGAATGGCATGTCAGTTAGGCAGCAAAACCCAGAGAGTAAGAGATAACATTGGTGCCAGGAAAAGTGGGGATGGACAACTGGCCATGGACCAAGAGTACTCTCCTGGTGAGTGAGAGCTCCTCAACCTAGGGACAGGAAGAGATTATTAAATACCCCATCTACCAGCACTCCTGGGACAGCGAAGATGGACAATAGGTGATGAACTGAGAATTGTAGAAACTTCTCAGGATCAGCTCCTTAGCATAAAGGACAAGAAATTAACAAATATCCTGCTACCCAGCACTCTTGGGAAAGGAAATACTTAGAATAGCAGAGATAGACAATGAGATGTGGGCTGGGAGTTCCCACATGGATCCAGACAAGCTTGAATAAGTACGTACAGAAAGTATGGCAGTGAAATGAAAACACTCTCCAGAAGCTGGGAGACTGAACACTGAACTCTGTCCATAACTGTACATGGATGGAACGTGTGCAGGATGTTGGGCCAATACCTGATTCCACACCAACACATCACTTCCAGCCAGAGAACCGCGTCTTCATAAATGAGTTCTGGAGAAAGAATTGCCTCAAAGTCAGATGATCTAGGCCCTACAAACTTGTCTAGAACCACCCCACTGCTGTGTACTCTAGGCTACCCCAACGGATAAGAGAAGCTCATCTATAAACCTGCCTTGCCATACGACCTATAGACCCAAGGAGCAAACAATAACCACATCAATACAAGGGGAGCCTAATTCATATACAAAACACAGAAACCACTTAAGACCGTGAGAGCCTAGAAGGGAACCCTTAGATTTTCATAGAACTGTGGCAGTTTCAGCCTAGAGGTCACACTATGGGATCCACGGCTGGTTGAGTGAAGACTACACTGAAGTTCGGAAGAACTGTGGACAGCAGGAACAAAACTCAGGACTGGCTGTATGAACTGGGAAAACACAGAGCAGTCCGAACATTGCTTCTCATCGTACTTTGCTGCTGCTTACCAAGAAAGTCAACCTTTCTTGACTCTTACCCCATCAATCTCCATTAAGCATCTCTTATAGAGACAGTGAAGGATTGCAGTTTTCGAAACCCACACCACAGCTAAATTAATATATAAATGTACATCTTTGTATACCCACAGACTACAATAAAGCAATCAGCATATCTATTAAAGACACTGTAATACAGTTACTTAACATTGTTCTGGAGATATTAATCAATGCAGTTAGATAAGGTAAACAATGAGAGGAATAAACACTGGAAAGAAATGGAAAAAATTTCTATCTACCAGTGATATGACAGTGTATCTGGGCCTAAGAGAAGCAATGATAATGAACTCAAACAAGAATTCAGCAAGGTAGCAGGAAAACTCCAGAAGTCGGCAATATTCATATATAATACATGAATAATAACCATTTAGAAGACAGAATGAATACAAACTCTATTTATAATAGCAACAAAAAGGATAAACTACTTATAAATAAACTTAACAAGAAATGTTCAAAACTTATATGAAGAAAACTATAAACCATTCCTCAAAAGTAGCTTTAAGAAAATGAAAAGACACCACTTGTTCTAGGTTAAGATGTCTCAATACCATCAAAATGTCAGTTTTCTGTAAGTTAAGTTTTAAGCTTTCTGTGATCCCAATGAAAATAACAATGAACTTTTTAACGCACTTAAACAAACTGATGCTGAAGTTCATATGGAAAAATAAAACATGCGAGAATAGCAAGGAAAGCACTGAAGAGAAGGAGCTGTAATGGCGGACGAGTCCTACCAGATGTTAAATCACACTGCAAAACTGCTACGATTAAAACAGCGTGACACTGAAGCGTGGACAGTCAGACAACCCAACAGAATAAAATACACCCAGCTACATATAAAAATCTTTTATATGATTAAGGGGGAAATTTTTTTTTAATGGCGTTCGACAACTGGATAATACTGTGGAAAAAGATAAAATCAGATGCATTCCTTACATCATATACCGAAATATATTCCAAATGGATCCGAGAACTAACTGAAAAATGAAACTCTATTAGTACTACAAGAAAGCATGGGTAAATTCCTCTATAACCTGGAGGTAGGAAAAGGGTTTCTAACTATGACTAAAAATCCAGATGTGATAAATTTAAGATTAACATATTTGACTACTCAAAAACAAACTTTTGCATGGCAAAAACAAAAACAAACCACCATAATCAATACCAACAGATGAGTGGGCAAAATATTTGTAATATGTCTAAGTTCAATGGTTAATATTCTTAAATATAAACAACTTATAAAAACTGACCAAATAAAGGCCAAAATTTGTTTAGAAAGTAGACAACATGAACAGGTAATCAATTTAAAAATGTAAAAAATAGTCCTTAAATACACAAAAAATGTTCAATTCACTTGCAATATGAGGAATACAAATTAAAACTACACAAGGACATCATTTCTTGTCTATTAGATCGGCAGAATTCAAAAGCTTGGCGACATACTCTGTTGGTGAGATTGTGGCACTCATACACCACTGGTAGGAATTCAAAGTAGTACAACTAGTACACCTGAAACTAACAAAAAGAAAAGAAAAAAATAGTACAACTGTACAGGGAGAGGAATTTGGCAAGAGCTAACAAATCTATACATATATTTATCTTGAAGACATACCTCCAACAATACAAAGATACATATATGCAAAGATTTTCATTATAACATCATTTGTAGTTGAAAAATACTGGAAATTACTTAAGTGTCCAAGTATAGGAGATTGGTTGAATAAGCCATGGTACATACAATGGAGTACTACGCAGTTAAGAATGAAAGTTATTTAATTAATGTGTATCTTTTTTTTTTTTTCAAATACCTTCTAAATTGCTAGGACGTAAATACTTGCTAAGTTGTTTGGACCTAACTATCTAAGGCATTAAGCTGTTACATGTTTCTTTGGGATGCTATGAAAATATTACTGTCATAATAAGGCTGCTGTGAACTGAGAAAGTTTGGGAACTTTTGATAAAGGCCTGTGAAGAGTGTATGTGTGTGTGTGTAGTTATGAGGTTACTGTGCATAGTCGTCAATGAAATTTACAACAGGCTAACGAAGGCACTGTCCATAGGATAGTAAATGCTATGATAGACTTTATGGCAACACATAAAAGCAGCAACCAGCCCAGTCTTGAAGGTTGTTTTTTGTTTTCGGGATTTTTTTGAGGGATGGGGTTGACAGAGAGAATCTAATCCAGATACAATTTTTGAAAAGGTATAACCTAAGCTGAGTTCTGAAGGACCAGTAGGAGTATACTAGACTGGGGAAGGGAGTGGCTAGAATCCAGGAAGAGGAAACGGGGGACTGAGAAAATGCTAGCATTCTAGAAGCTCAGTATTGCTGGCACGATGTATACTAGAAGGAGATGAGGCTATTGGGTTAAGGAAGGAGTAGATCTTGAAGGTTTTGTACATGAGATTAAGGATAAAAGGAATTTGGATGTTATTAATGGACAAGAAGGAGCTACAAAAGGGTTTTAAGTAGGGGAGGATCACGACTGTTCTAACCAAGTGTGGACAAAGATGGGAAGGGGAGAGCCAGCCAGAGGTTAACCAGCTGCTGCAGTAATCCAGAGCAGACCTAGACAGCGCATCTGAACTAAAGCACTTGCAACTATTCAGCAGAGTGGCAACCTCCAATTTCCTGCTCAACTGCTTAAAAAAAGCAGAAGAGATCCTGTGGTTTAGATGACCAGAACTATGATTTTTGTGAAAACTAGGGATCTGTGCCCCATCGTTACAATGCATCTGGGAATAAAAGTCATTTCGCAATCCTGCTGTTTTATTCTTCAAAATGACACTGTCAAACCCTGATATTTAGTTTCCATAAGTGAATTTGGCAATGAAATTGGATCGTACACTTCAAAGACACTACTGTGTCAAGCATTATGTCTACTGCATGTCATCCAGGACTAGCTGTTAAGAATAGTATCAGTATTTTACAGAAGTTTGCTTTTTTGGCTTGTACGGACTACCCTCTTGATATTGAAGAAGCAAGTCTTCACCTTCAGGCATAATTTTCTAAAATTTGCTCACAAATATTTTTAAAACTCAGAGCTTTAATTTAATTTCTTCTATTGGGTTGTCGGAAAAGTCATGATGTATAGTTTCTGTTTTTCGGTGCAAAAATGTGTCATGACTTTTCCGACAACCCAATATATTATAACCAAATCCTTACGCGTAAAATAAGGGAATAAGAAAGGTGTCTTAGAGCTAAAGAGAAAAACAAAGAATAACTGTTACTAATGAGGGCTAATGAGCCTGGTTTTTAAAGCTATGTTTTTTATATAGCTATATGCTGTTTTAAAACCAAGAGATGAACACATCCTTCAAATTAAGCCCATTTGAAAGTGTTAAAAGAAAAATAAAACAAAACTGCACAGGCTTGGAAAGTGCAGAGAATTCTTCTAGCACTGAATAGCAATTAGACCCTTATAAGAGTTCTGCCTTCTTTAAGGCTCCATATTAAACCCAAAGAGAATTTTGATATATGGTGTGAAATGGTAAAAACAGACCCAGTTCACCTTTGCTTCTTTTACCATTTTTCCACTCCCCCACAACCTCTCCGCTGTTTTAGTGAAAGAAAGAAAAACAACAACATGCTTTCAGGAAAGGTCACTACAACTAGGTTTCCAACAGTTCTCTCAAATCTCAAATATGTCAGAGGCAAAAAGCAGTCATCAAACACCAGAGTTGAGTTCCTAACACACTCCTTTTCTAGGACACTTACAGGAACAATGCCCAACCTTTTTTTTTTTTTTAATCACAGCACCCATAAGACTGTATTTATAGGCACACTGGAGATAAATACAAGACTGGCTACTGCCTGAGACCACCTGGCGACTGTCACTAGCAACCTCAGGCCCCACTTGATAATCAACAGTGCTGAGCTCAGTATCTTCACTTTCCTAAAGCTCAGATCAGTCAAAATCTCATTTTCCTCAGCCTTTTAGGATTAAATGCAATACCGAATGCTTTCAGAAATCATTACTTTCAAATCCAGACTTTACTACACACCAGCTGCCTAGCCTCCCGCAAAGTACTTCACTTAGCCTTAGTAAAGTGTGGGAAAACTACCTACCTTGCAGAAGTATTGCAGAGATTACAAATAATATAAGTAAAGCTCTTATCACAGTGCATGGCAGGCAATCAATGTATGAGGACTGTTACTATCAGGAGGGTTGATGGATTAAAAAAGGGAAATCTGACCTCTGTACAGTGGTAATGTCAATGAGATAAACTGCAGGCTTCCGGCTCCTTAGTGTCTAAGAATGAAAACATTTTATAAAACAATGGAAAGCATGTACATTAAGGAAAGCGTAGATCTTGAAGGTTTTGTACATGAGATTAAGGATAAAAGGAATTTGGATGTTATTCAAGTATTTTAAAAGTGACTGTTCTTGCCACCGATCTAGTAAGGGTTCCAAGCACATATATATACTAACACACACATATGCAAGAAGCAATACTGATACACTTAGGTATTTACGTTCTGTAAAAGCTGAGCTCGCAAAACCAGTGCAGGACCACCACCAGACATTTGGAAAGGAAAGAAGATATCAGCACTTTTTTATTTGGACCGCCATTAAGTGAAAATAGCCCAACCATCTATAGACAAAAATTATCCCCCACACAACGGTATACGAGATTCTTTCCTATAATTAGCCGTTTTTCCCCCTGAAAGCCCTGTGAAGACAGAGTTGTATGAAGAGCTGCTTCAAAATAGATACAGATGAAAGCACACTCAGCAGACACACCAGAAGAACACCATCTGAATCTCTGAAAAGAAATGTGAAAGTGGCTGTTGGTGGATAAACCATGCCAAGGACATACATACCAGAATGTCAGAGGAGTTCATGTATCCATGGAAAGAATGAGCCACTATAAGTAATTCTGTGATGCACCCCGTTTCCCAAACAGTGGTAACTTCCAATTTCCTCTTTTTGATTAAGATAGGGTATGGTTATCAGCTCCAAATTTAAACCTACTATCAACAGGAAACCTCTTGATAACCTTGGACAAACATGCTCAGTGGTAAACATTTAACAATGGAATACAAGTTACTATAATCCCCAATCACAGTAACCCATATATACTTTTCATCTTTCAGGTGAGGACAATGTTTTGAGAGGACAGTCGAGGATTCTTCTTGAATTGTTCTTTGACCATGCTAAAGAACACAGTCTGTATGTATCAACAAACTGGAACAAAAACACAAACAAAGAAAGAAACAAAAAACCTAACCCAAAATAAATGACTCCTGGAAGGCAACTGTGAGATCACCTACACATTCATTCATTCAGTGAAGAAAGAATGAATAACTTCTATATTCTAAGCCACATCTTATGTAAACACAGGGATGAGTAAGACATGGCTTATGCCCTGAAGAAATTCAAAGTCTAAAAATAATGACTTTAGAGTCACAGTCATTTTATAATATTGTATTAATAAACATAAAAATATAACCTAATAAGATACATTTAAATGTATTAGTAAACATAAGCTAAATGGAATGCCTTACTACTGTGAGTTTACTAATGAAATTTGTTATCCAATTTTTTGGGAACATGATTAAAGTTGCAATTTACTTTCAAGACCAGAGTTAACTTATGACATGTTTTATAAAGGTTTTCCCCATCACCACCACCACCAAACACAATTTGTAAATTAGGTGCTTTTCCGCTTGACACTCCAGTAGGGCGTGGCACTGGAGTTCTCACACAACCTCAATGACACTTGGATGAGCTCACACAAGTCGAGACATTCTGGTTTCCGAGCAAAGGTCTGTTAACTCCTTAATTCTCTCTAAACCTTGAAACAACACTGCCACCTCTCTGCGTGGTCATCCCCACCCACTTGCACACACATACCCAGGCTAACGCGTACAAACCACGTCTTCCACTTCTGAAAACCTTTAGGATGAAACCAAGGAGCAACATTCCCTCACTCAAAACATCTATATTCTTCCCCGTTTTAGAGGCTGGGTTACCCGAATATGGGCCAAAACTGTGCAAGAGCGCAGGGCTGGCTATTCGGTTCAGTGCGGAAAATCTGATGACTTCAGTTTGAAAAAGCCATTCCTTCAACCGGCACAAAACCTTGGCGGGGATGCTTAAAAAGCAACTGCTCTAGCACAGGCAATGAGTGGAAAGGAAAGAGGAGAGAGGGGCGGAGTGAAGCACGGTGGCGGAGGGTCCCCCAGGTCGCGGGCACCGCCCAGACCCTACGCGCTAGGGCCAGAGATGCGGCGTGACCTTCCAACCAGGCCAAGCCGGAGCGGGTGCCGGGCGCGGGGGACCTCGCCGCAGCCTCCCACCCTCCGGGGTGCACTCGCCCGCACGGCGGCGAACACGGCGCCGGGAATTCCAGCTCATCCTGCAGCTCGTTTCGCGCAGAACACGGGATGTGCAATCTCGGCGGCCGGCCCTGAGCTTGGGCCTCCGCCCGCCGCCGCCAGTACACACCCCCGCCGCCACCCTCTTCGGAGGCCCCCACCGCTCCCGCAGCGGCCCGCGCGGGCATCGCTCACCTGCACCGCAAACCAGTCCACCGCCTCGCGGGCTCCGGAAGCCGCGGCTGAGCTGGCTCCGGCCGGAGAGTGCTCGGCCCTTTTCCGGGAGGCTCCGCGCCGGGAGCGGCAGAAGGAGGAGTCCGACGGGCGGCAGCAGAGCCTGGGCGGCAGAAGGAGGAGGAGGAGGAGGAGGAGGCGGAGGAGGAGGACTTCGCGCGCTCGGCTCCAGGGAGTTCCACCCTCCTCGCCACTGCTCTGCAGCAGCCGCCGCAGATCACTTCCGGGGCTCTGGTGAGCGGGGCGGAGCCGGAGGGGGAGGGACTTCCTGTCCTAGGACAGAGAGTAGGGTATTGGGAGCCTAGGCTGGAGAACAATGGCTGGAAGGGCGCGGGCTCTACCGTGTCCACCCTTTGCGTACGGAGGGCGGGCTGCGCTGCCTTTCGGGCGTTCCTACCCCCAGCTGCCTGCGCCCGACGAGGGGAAGTCACCTCCCGGGGGCCTGGGAGTGGTCGCGGCCTCGTGGAGGTCCCCGGATCTCGGCGTCGGCGCCACGACGTCCTTGCCTCTCTAGTTCTAGAGGATCAAGGGGGGTTCTTGAGGGGAGGAGGGGGAGACCGAAGGCCGCCATTTTGCTTTTAGGGGGCAGCCCCTTCTCCCCAGGCATCCTAGTATGGAGGCCGCTCTGTCTTACTGCCGGGGTTTCCTGGAGTGGAGCCAGCGATGTGGTTGGTCGCCGGCCGAGTCCTAGGAGATTGGTCAGTCGCCTGCCCTGGCTGGAGGGTCTCGGTGGCTGCCCCGGGCCTTATGTCTTAACTGCTGATCCCTGGCGAACTCGCCTCCGCCGGATGGTCTGGAGCCTTTTCTGAGGGTCTCGATCCCCCTACGACACTGCAGGTCTGATGTGGTGTTGAGATCATTCTGCCGCCCCACCCTCTGATTTGGTAGCTTAAGTTAGAAGTAGTTATCAGAAATCGGTTGCTTCATTTAAATGCTTTCACAGATTTGAAATAGATCGTTTGCCTAACATTTGTTAGCAGCTACAGAGCCTTATCTCGACATTCTCTCATCTCCCTCCGCCCCCAAATTGAGTACCAGCTCCCGTGCTTTGCACAACCCATTCAGGGAATGCCCGGTCTAGTGGGTAGACAGACATGAAAGCATATAATTATGATTGCGAATATGGTATATAAAGGTATACAGAGGAAAGAATTGATGACGTTGCTAACTCTGCGTTAGATTTTAAAGATAAATAGCGGTTTCCCAGCACAAAAATAGGGGATGGGATGGCAAATCCATATTCTAACAGAAAGGCCATGCGGCACAGGGACAAATAATGTGTGCAGAAAAATCTGAGTGGTGATTACAGAACTTAAAAGTTCAAGCCTGAGTTGCTGAAAAAGATGAGGCTGGAGAAGCAGACAGGAGCCAGATCATGAGAACCATCTTTCTAATAATGGTGAGGCAATGACTAGAGTGGAGTAATGACCCTGGATAGTTGTACAATTTAAACTAGGTGGAGGGCAGATTAGTTGGGAGGAGCACGGCAAGCAGAGAGCTTGTAGGCAAGCCATTACAGAAAAGAAAAAAGGATAAAAGGACTGTTAGGCGAGTGGCAATGAGCATCCAAAAATGGATTCCTAAAATATTCAGGAGGCCAAATCAACTGATTTTGATAATTGATGGGGGGTCAGGTGCTGGATAAGAGAAGGGGAGTAGCAATGATGCCATGTTTTGCTTTTTGAGGAGGATTAGGGTAGATTTTATCAAATGAGATAAGCAAGGATTGGGATGGGGTGGGTGAGGGGGTGCAGACAATGAGTGCCATTTTGGACCTGGTGAATTTGAAGTACTGATGCTGTCTAATGGCAGTTGTTATATGGATCTAGAGCTCTGGGGAGGGTCTAGGCTGAATTGAGAAACACTCCAGGTTTGTATTACCGTATCCGGGCAGACCGCGCAGTCTCACTTCATTGAGCAGTTTCAAAGCCACGTCTCCTTTCTCCCTACCGTTTCTTGGGAAAATTGCTTAAATATTACATTTTTTAAAAACCCCATGTGGTGATATATGCCCCTCCATAGGCTAGTACTCAAATGCTAATAGTCTAAGGATCATAAAGGTTAGGCTTACAGAGAATTGAATATGACAGTGGTAAATAGTATAGCATCATAAATTCATAAAATGAAATGTTATTTTAATAAAAAATTTTCTAAAGTTTAATCATTGACAGTAGACAGGTTGGCCACAGATGAAGGATTGAAGATGGTAGGTCCTGCAAATATCTGCTAAATGGACTAGAAGGAGGATGACTTCAAGAATGAGTAATGGGAACACAATGAAAGACAACTTGAAATTCATTTGTCAGTCTGTCTCAGCTGTGTCTTGGTTGTTCACAGCTATGCTAACCTGGCATAAAGCATTCAGAAATAGAATGCATGATTTTGAGCAGACATTTCAAAAAACCACAAATAGCAAAAGCCCTATAAATAATAGCTATATTATCAAAGACTATTCGTTTTTATTCTATATTCCTATAGAACAGGATTTTTGAACACAAAAAATGAGTAACTCAAAGATCTTTAGTTTTTAGATTATTCAAATATATTCTCAATTTTTCTAGAATAGAAATACATTTAGGTATATTATACTATAATATACTGAACAAGAAATGAGAACAATGATCTGGAGTCTTTTTTGTTCATTGTTTATTGTATGACCCTAGCAAAGTCACTTACCCTCTCTGAGACCTAGTTTCTTTGACTAAGATAGAGATAATAACTTCCTACCAGCCTGCTTCTCAGAGATGTTATAAGAAATAACAAATTAATGCTTCATAAGCTCTTTGAAGTACTTGGATGGAAGGGCATAATTGTAAGTGCACACTAATAATTAGCACTAATATCCAGTAGAATTCATGAGCATTCCTAAATTTGCTGCCTAGGCAACTCAAAGATGTTAAAACAAACATGAAAATTTCTGTTTTAAGATTTCTTGATTTGTAAGTTTCATTTTTATTTATGATGAAACCTGTATTAAAAAAGATAGATTGAGTAAAAAGTAAAAGGAGAGGAGTTTTAGTACTACAATTCTTATGTTTGCTGCTACTTATAGCTAATAAATACTTTTGGGAGAAGCATATGGTAAGTATGCTTTTGTTAGAATCATGTTTTAGAATGAACAATTTGCTGCTGTTATTGAACTGCAAATTTCTGTTAAAAGTGTTACTCATGTCCCTATAGAATAGTAAGAATTTATATGCAGGTACATGTTTGTCTGAAACGTGAGGATGAACATTGCTGTGAAGCTCCTGTCATTTCCATCATTATTTAACTAGAAATACAGATATAACATACAGTCCTGTGAGGTTTTGTCCAATGTCTTATTGATGTAAGAAACGTCTGAACCTGTAGAAACAGTTTATGAAATTTCGTTTGAGCCAAATTGACAATTGTTGGGAAGCAAGATCTCAAATACTCCAGAGATTGACAATTTTGCAGTTTCTTTTATGCATTTGAAATTGAGGGAATGTAAGGAAGATTACACAAAAGTGGGAGAAAGCGAGGTGGGATTGAATTACAGGAGAGTTGAGGTTATGTGCCCTCTTGAGGTGTTTACACTTATTTCAAAGGTGTGTTCACCTAGATGGACAAGAACAATGGACAGGGCTGGCTTAGGGCAAAGGTAAACCTTTTACTAAGAAGTTACATGCCTGGGGCATGACTACCCACCATGACCTGCCCAGTTAGGGATTTGATCAGATAGCCTTGGGAGGTTACTTTCCGTAGGACCCTTTTCGTCCACTGTCTATCCCTAAAATAGATGAAATTTTGCCTATTAGATTGGTGGCTTCTGAATTTCTCTTGAAAAATGTATGCATATATGAACACATTTAAATATATTTGTGGCTACCGTATTTGCCGGCGTATAAGACGATTTTTTGGCCCTGAAAAATATGCCTCCAAGTGGGGGGTCGTCTTATACGCCAGGTACACTTCAGATAGACTGCCCATAGTGCTTGCCCCGTGCCATAGTGGCCTCCCGATGCCCGCCCACTTCATTCCACATACCGTTCAGGCATCAGCAGCGCTGCTGGGTGTATGGTCGGCTGTGTGCGATTTTGCGAGTGTGGTAAATTCAGGTTACCGTATATTTCTTTACATATGCATTGAAGATTCGCGATTTTGCGCTATCATGGTGCCTGTTAGAATGTTGAAGTGCTCGCACTTGCGCACTAGTGAGGTCCCAGGGAGATGCTGATGCAAGGGTGGACCAGACTGCTATAGTGACAGGGCGGGCAAACAGGGAGCAGGGACCAATCAAATCAGGCTTTGTATACAGCCAACAGCCAACCACAATACTGCACCATTGTACAGTACAGCATAGAAAATGTCGACCAGTCAAACCCCTATCATCCCTATCATGGCACCAGCCAAAAGAAAGAAGTATGATGCAAATTTTAAACTGAAAGTTATAAACTTTGCTAAGGAAAATAATAATTGTGTTGCTGCAAGACAATATGGAGTAACAGAAAAGATGGTTCGGGACTGGAAATCAAATGAGAAAGCATTAAAGAGTATGCCAAGGGGTAAGTGTGCATTAAGAAGAGGCACCCCACACTGGCCAGAACTCGAAAAACATGTAGCAGACATGGTGGCTCAACATCGCCAAAACGGTTATGTGGTGACACGAAATACAATACGCTTGTTTGCACTTCAGTGGGCCAAATCAAATCTGATATTGTTTTACCTTTTATTTGGTGTGTGGAAGGTGTGCGGAAGAGGGGGTAGTCTTATATGGCGAGTATATAACAAACTCTGTATTTTGAGTGGAAATGTTAGGGGGTCGTCTTATACGCCCAGTCGTCTTATACTCCGGCAAATACGGTATATAATATGTATCTGTTTATACATGTACTTACTATATACCAATTTATAAAAATATGACTGTACATTAACTATACATATAATAGCAACAACAAAACCTCTGAGCTGTATTGGGGGCCAGATAAGAAAGTAGTTGATTAATAGCAATTTGTCACTACTGGGAAAAAACAACTCAAAATACATGTTTTATTATTAGTAGAATTATGAGCATTATTTATGGCACCTTAATATTTGTATTATTTCATTTTGTTTTCACAACTTTGTGAAACAAGCATTGTTCAAAAAAAATAGACACAGGGCTTTAAGACTTGCTACAAATTGTCAAGTAGCAGAGTCAAACTCAAATTCTTAACATGAGACTCAAATGCACTGTTCCTTCCAGTACTTTGTACCAGCGTTACCAGCTTGATATGACAGTTATGTGAGACTATATATTTATAGTATGGTTTATAATATGCATATGATTGATTGCCTGCAGAATCTCTAAAACTCAGCCAAACTTAAAAATTTTAAATTTCTTATGTTTATGACTGTGTCTTCACTGCCTTGAAAACACTTTGTCTTACTCATCTTTGTATCCTTCATGGTATCAGGCATTTAGGGGTGAAAATAAATATACTGTAGTGATTAGTTAAATAATTTAAGGAAAAAAACCCTATAAATCACCTCAAAAACTTTTAGCTGTGTGTGCGTGTTTTCTGCACATTCAGGTAAAGATCATTTGTTTTTGTTTGTTTTGTAATAAATTAGTGAGGCCATTGCCTCAGTTTCCTGCTTCATTTTTATTGGCATCAGGCCTTGGAGGGATAGGCTTAAGTAGGTGTCGTAGATGACAGTCACCTGTATACCATTCCTAATGTTTCTTTTGGATGCAGATATTCTAGATGACCGTTTTGTCGTCCCTCTCCAATGAGAATGCAAGAAGAGTGGCAGTCTGACAACTTAGGTCTTACAATGCTCCTCTTCAGGTCCACCCTTGTGGACCACATATTCCATATTTTTTTCTGTCAGGGGATTAGAGGATAAGACTACTAGAATAATATTGTAGTTCCCAAGCTTCGCTGCTTATCAGAATCACCTGTAGAACTTCAAAGGCAATTCAGATTCTCAAGTCCCACTCTAAACATAGTCAATTAGAAAGTCTTGGGTAGGGGCAGCCGGGTCACTCAGTTGGTTAGAGTGTGTGCTCTTAACAAGAGGGTTGCCGGTTTAACTCCCGCATGGGATGGTGGGCTGCGCCCCCTGCAACTAGATTGAAAATGACGACTGGACTTGAGGCTGAGCTGTGCCCTCTACAACTAAGACTGAAGGACAACAGCTTGACTTGGAGCTGATGGGTTCTGGGAAAAACACACTGTTCCCAATAAAGTTAAATAATAAAAAAAAAGTCTTAGGTAAAGCCCAAGGCATATGTAACTGTAATTCCCTCCTGTGAATTCTGATCACCAGTCAGGTTTGGGAAGTTTTGGTTTTAGTAACTTATCTAAGGTCATGCAGAATCAGAGCTAGAAACTAACTCAAATCTTAGGAGCCAAAGTTAGTTATTATCACTGGACTTTTGCCGTTCTTTTACTGACTGCATATGATGGGGTAGCATGGAAAGGTGGAGAGGAAAATAGCAATTTTATTATTTTTTTTAACATGCTACATGATTTTAAGATTAAATGAGTTAATACCTGTAAAGTGCTTAGGACAATGCCTGGCACATGGCAAGTACATGTAAGTGTTAATGAATAAGTCTCCATTGTCTAATCCCAGCATTCACTTTGCCCAGGGTTAAATTAGGTAGATTGTATTAGATGTAAACTTTTTTTTTTTTTTAAGATTTTATTGGGAAATTGGGGGAGGGAAACAGTGTTGGGGAATTGGGGGAGGGGAACAGCCAAATTGTCCTTTTGTTCTTCCGTCTAGTTGTGGAGGATGTCGCTTCACTGGCCCATGTTGGTATTATGATCATTGTGCTCTTCCCGGCTGAGACAGTTGGTTGCCGGCCATTGGACGGCCGGTCACGGCAGCTCTTGCTGACTTCCGGCCCATCACGCTGGCTGCCAGCCACTCATGGTAGCTCATGGTAGCCCACTGCAGCCTACACCATTGCCAGCCACTCATGGCAGCCCAGCTCCAGGTCGAGCTGTTGTTCACCATCTTAGCTGTAGAGGGCGCAGCGTCACTGGCCCATGTGGGAACTGAACCAGCAGCCCTGCTGCTCAGAGGGCGCTCTCCCAAGCCAACTCAACCAATGAGCCACTTGGCCAGCTCCTATACATTTTCTATGTAGAAAAATATGTATGTATTGGGTTGTCAGAAAAGTCGTGACACATTTTTGCAACGAAAAACATAGAAAAAATACATCATGACTTTTCTGACAACCCAATAAATATTGGTGGAATCAGCCTTTTTTAGTCATGGAAGCTCTGAATTTGTATAGCTGAAAATTTTTCTATATTGTTTCTTTTAATATTTTTTGATATATTAAGAGAAATGTTAATAATATACTTACTAAGTAAAATTTGTATCTGCAACTGTGTAGTATTTTTATATCCTTTTATTTAAGATATAGTTAAGATATATGGGATGATGTATTTTACATTGTCTTATCACTGAACTAGCTCCAAAATTGATTCTTATTGTTATGTAATCAAGTATTTTTAGAAACCATTGTCTATTTGGATTTATCTTTCAAATGAAATATTTTCCTTGAATGAAGTAACAGATATCCTTGATTCTATTTAATATCCTTATTTCACTATAGGTTTCTTTATAGTGTTTCAACCTTGAACAAGTTTTTATACTTGTTAACTATAAATAAAAGTATGCGTTTTCATCACTAGTAAATGAAGAACCCAGTTCAACATTTTTAAGGGCTCTTTTGATACATGTTGACAAAGTGTAAAAATATGTGTTTGGTCAATATCTGTCACTATGAAAATTGATACCCATTTTTTTTCAGTTTATATTATAGGCTGCATTATTTCCCCATATACCCAGCATCAATTTCTAGTGGCTTCTGTATTGTGCATGTATGTGCATACGTACAGAATACCTTCATATCTTCATGCTGAATACTAATTTAGCCTTTAATGTACTTCATTAAAATGAATTATTCTATCACAAATGATTTGTCCTGGGAAAGGGCAGAGGTAGGGATAGACCAGACAGAAGCTATTTATAAAGTCAGGAGAGATCCAGTATGTAGAATGGATTGGACCAGAAGGTACAGATTTGAGAAGCCAGAAGGAAGAATTAGATACAGTCATCAGTGAAACAACTATTTAAGTCCAGAGTCAGCTAAGGAAAGGGAATTAATTAGCATTTATTGACTATTTAATATATTTCAGACATTGTACCAAGCACCTTACAAAAGAAGCAATGTCTGATGAGATCCCATAAATCTAGGTGGTTTAACCTTGGAGTCAGAGAAAATAGTTTTAATGAGCAAGACACTTGAACAAATTCTATTATTCTCTGCCTTTTAAAATACTTATACTGTAAACAAGAAAAAGGAAAAAATAAATACTTATACTGTATAGTTTATTATAAGAATTAGAAATTACATGAGATAGTACATGTTGATATTATATTCAAACTTACAACTTTTAAACTATACCCATCCCTTCCTTTTTCATTCTTTTCACAATAGAAGGCTATTACCATTCAGTCTGTATTTTGGATCTCAACTCCTTTCTCTACTTGAGGGCCTTGCTCCATCATTATTCGCTGTTGTGTCTTCAACCTCTCACAGTCCTGGTTCCTTGCCATTAGCATGCTCATTTGTTTAAAAGTGTCACCCACATATGTATTTTTCTTCCCTCTAGCTTCTACCCAAATTCTCCTTGAAGACAAATTTGTGAGAGAATTTCTGTGCTTGCCATCTCTACTTTCTCATTTCCAAGTTACTCCTCAATTATTTGCAATCAGGCTCTCCATTCCCAACACTGCTGTGAAACTACTTTCAAAAAGTCATCAATATCATTCCTATTACATGATACCTCTTAATTTTTAATATTTCGACAGCATTTGAACTGTTGACCATTCCTTCCTTTTTGAAACAATCTTAGCTTCTGTGATACCACAGTTCACTGTTCCTTTCTGGCCAGTCACATTGTCTTTTGGACGCTTCTGTTTTTGCTTAAATATTGCCATTCCAAGGAATTCTAAGCTCATCACTCTGGGCTAGTCTACACATTCTTCTTGGATGATCTTATCTATGCCCATGGTTTTATTTTCTCTACATTGGTGACTTCTAGCCACGAGCTCACTCCTAAGCTTCAAAACCAAATATCCAATTCCCTGCTTAATGTCTCCTGGGTGTCCTATAGGCATCCACTTCAAACACAGCATGTGCAAACTGAACTGATGCCATTACACACTAGATGTCCAAAGCCAGAAATCTAAATGTTCACTTTGAATTTCTGTCTTCTCAAAGTCCAATCACTGGGCTCTGTTACCCCTTAGGATACCTTTCCCCTTAGAATATCTCAGAATCATCCATTCCACTCCATTTCTACTGCCACTTCCCTAATTCAAGCTATTATTACCTGCTTACTGTTACTGCAGTATAGATCCAATAGGTTCAGCCTTTTCCTCCTCCCACTATTCACACTTTCACCATCATGATCTTTCTAGAAAGCAAATAGGATCACAGCAGTCTTATGCCTAAATTCCTCCTATACTTCCATTAATCTCAGGATAGTCTGAATTCCTTCATGTGTGTTACACAGTCTAATTTCTGTTTATCTCTGTAGTCTCACCTCTGGTCACTTACCTCATTTACCATTTCTCTCACTACACATAAACACACACACACACACACACACACACACACACACACACACACCCCTAGCTCCAAGAATATAGGTGCCTGCTTTTGTACATACTGCAGTCCAAAAAACATGTATTCAAGTTAAGTAAGCAGAAGTTAAATAAGACATATTATACCAGGTTTTAAAGATTATAATATAAATATTATAAGATTCCCAATTGTGAAAAGGTTTTAGTTTTTTAGGTTTTTTTTTTTTTTAAGATTTTATTGGGGAGTTGGGGGAGGGGAACAGCGTTAGGAAATCAGGGAAGGGGAACAGGCAAGTTGCTGTCCTTTTGTTCTTCAATCTAGTTGTGGAGGACGTCGCTTTACTGGCCCATGTTGGTATTATCATTGCACTCTTCCCGGGTGAGGCAGATTGGTTGCCAGCCACTGGATGGCCACTCACGGCAGCTCTGGGCAGCTCACGAAAGCTCATGCCAGCTGCCAGCCAGCCCCACTGCAGCCTATGCCATTGCCGGTGACTCTTGGCAGCCCAGCTCTAGGTTGAGCTGTTGTTCACCATCTTAGCTGTAGAGGGCGCAGCGTCACTGGCCCTAATATGGGATTGGAACCAGGGCCCTGCTGCTCAGAGCTGGAGTTCCAAGCCAACTCCTAACCAATGTGCCACTTGGCCAGCCGCTAAAGGTTTTAGTTTTTAACCCTGCCATATTTATCATGTATTTAAAACAGAGATTAAACACTAAATATGATAAGTTAACTCACATTTTAATCCTCTCATTTGTGGTCATGTTTAGTAGACAAAATTTATTTTCATGTTGCAAAGAAGTTGATATAGAGGCCGGCCGAGTGGCTCAGTTGGTTAAGAGCTCACTCAAGAGTTTGAGCTCTGAGAACAGCAGTTCGATTCCTAGCCCAAACTGAGCTGTCGCTGAGGAACAGGTGGCAGGATGGCTCAGCTAAAAAAAAAAAAAAAAATTTGCTATAGATTTTGCAAATAATTGATGCTATTTTATAAGACATTTTGTTAATGTCTTATAACTTTGAAAATTACTGAGACAAATTTGAATTCCAGCTTTCTCTTGATAACAGATTCTTCAGTAAGTTGCATCCCTATTTTCATTTATACCATGTTCTTTCTGTGTTTGAACCACTAGAATATTTATGGATGGTAATTATCAATCTGTAATTTTAATAACCTTTTAATTTATTTTTTTACTGTATATTATGTTTTAGACATAATTGTCAAGGATAAATTTCCAGTATTTCCCAAATGTGCTTTAATATGGTTCTTTTCCTCCACATTTGAATTGATAGACAAGTCCACTAAGAATCTGATTTAGGCTATAAAGATTCACAACTTTAGGCAAATCTAATGATTTTTTTTTTGGTCTTTGTCTCAATTATATTGTTAGCAGCACTTGCAGTTTTTTCATTAAGTTTTGTAAAATATTAAGTTCAAATGCAGTAAATTATTTAAGTAATTGCATAAACACTACTGTACAAAGATGGAATTACTCTGAAGTTAAGCTATTAATTGGTAACTAACACCACTATGTAATAAGAGCTTCACATTTTTATCAGTGGATATGTTGCCAATTCAGCCTAGAAAAACTAGAAGGTGGGGTGGGAGGGGGTCAATGAGTGAAGTCCAATGCCACCTCCCTGTGTTCTTATCCCTGCTGTTTCTTCTGCCTGGAGAAAAATTTCTACGCTTTCTCCTCCAACCTCCTACTGCCCCTTCACTCATCTTTCACCTCACAACCTAGATGCCTCTTCATCCAGGAAGCCTCTCCATACCTTCCTTGATTACCATACATGGTAGATGACATTGGCATGTGCTGCTTTGTGCCTTTTATTTTTCTTGGCACATGTCACACTTTATTGGAATTGCTTGTTTGTCTTTCTTAGGGAGGGCAGGAATTTTTTCTATTTTGTGTACTGTTATATGCATATATTAGATCAATATTTTTTAAATGAATGAACATTGGGAAAAATTATGAAGGTAAGTGTCTTCTGTGTAAGATAAGCTAGGTTATACTGCAGTAACAGAAAACAGAAAATCTCAGTGGCTTAACATCACAAAAGTTTATTGCTTGCTCATGCTACATGTACACTGCCAGTTTGCTGGGATTCTCTGCTTCTCGCTGTCACTTAGGAAATCAGCTGTTGGAGGCACCAAGTGATGTGTTTCCATAATCACTGCAGGCACTGAGAACCTGCAAATCTTGCACTGGCTCTTAAAGTGACATACTTATGCTTGTAATTCATTGACAAAGCAAGTCACATAGTCATGCCTCTTCAAAGTGGGTAACCCCACCATGGGTCCAAAAGAAGAGGGAAACATGGAACATTTGTATACAGCTCAACAATATCATACCTTCTGTCTTTTTTTTTTTTAATTGGGGAACAGTGTGTTTTTCTAGGACCCATCAGCTCCAAGTCAAGTAGTTTCAATCTAGTTATGGAGGGCGCAGCTCAGTGGCCCATGTGGGCTCAAACTGGCAACCTTGGTGTTATGAGCACTGCACTCAACCCAACTGAGCTAACCAGCCGCCCCATACCCTCTGTCTTAGTCAAGACTTTTAGTTGCATGTGACATAAATCCAGCTCAATTTAGCATGGGAAAAAAATAAATAATAAAGATCACAGAGGGAAAGAAACCACTCAAAATGCAGGGGTGCCTCTGGGCCTCACTGATAATTGAAACCAAGACTCTTCCAAATCTTGCCTCTGTTTCTTTCTGTAGGTTTGCTTGAGCCTCTCCCAGAACAGAATGACTGACTGTCCACATGGCCACTGATATCTCCCATCTTTACATCTCATGGCTCCCACCACACCAGAAGGCCAAATGTTTCCAGTTCCTTTAGTAGGTCCTGGGTAGGGCCTCCAGTGGTCTTGTGGGAGTGACGTTGTACCCTTAAACTAGCCGTAGGTGAGCAGAAGTCATAGAGCACAAACATGGTGCCTGCTATCCACCCCTCAAGAATTGGGGACTGTGATGGTTAATTTTATGTATCAACTTGGCTATACTGTAGTACTCAGTTATTTAATTGAACTTTAGGTGTTGCTGTGAAGGCATTTTTTACATGTGGTTAATATCTACAATCAGTAGATTTTAAGTAAAAGAGATTACTCTTGATCATGTGGGTGGGATTCATCCAATCAGTTGAAGGCCTTAAGAACAAAAATAGAGGTTTCCTGGAAAAGAGGAAGTTCTATTTCAAGCCTGCAATGGCAGCTCCTTGCTGAGTTTCCAGCCTGCCCAAATGATGTATGGATTTTAGATTTGCCAGCCCCCACAATAACGTGAGCCAATACATTGAAATAAATCTCTCTGTACATAATTGCTTTTGTTTCTCTGGAAAACTCTGACTGATACAGGGACCATTCCAAGAAATGATAGAATCATGGCTGGGAGCCAGACAGTTATCTCAACAGTGTATCAGTGACAGGAAGAAAGACGATACATAGAGGAGTGGGAAAGAAAAAAAGGGAGAAGGGATAATGAAAAATACATATGGTAAAGACTATTACAATACGGCAAAGCATTGACTCATGTATGACTAGCCTTATGTTATCTAACCTTGTCCTCATGCATAATAAGTAACCATATCATCATTGAAGTATATTCAAATCATCCCTTTCTGATTCAGATTATTCTTTCATCTTCAACTACTTTTGTCAGTAGATGGTAAGTTTTCTATAATTAATGTCTTAGCATGTTTTATTTTTTCTTATTTAACATTTTTACACTTTATTTTCTAAATACATGTATTAGTTTCCTCTTGCTGCTATAACAAATTACCACCCATTCAGTGACTTTAAGCAGATATGATGTTACAGTTCCGGAGCTCAGACATCCGATGTGGTGGCAGGGCTGTACTCCTGCTGGAGCCTTAGGGAGGAATCCCATGTTTCGCTTTTGCCACTCACATTCCTGGGCTCATGCAGTCCTCAAAGTCAACAGCCACAGCACTCCAGTCTCTGATCTGTCATCACATCTCCTCTTTCCCTCTGCCCCTCCTGCCTTCCTCTTATAAGCGCTCTTGTGACTACATTCAGATTACCAGAAAATCCAGGATAATTTCCTGATCTCAAGGTCCTTAATCAGGTCTAGCAAATTTCTTTTGCCATGTGAAGTAACAGATTTACAGGTTCCAAGGACTTAGGATGTAAACAGTTTTAGGTGGGGGCAGTATTCAGCCTACCACAATAAATAATTATCAAACTGATAGGTATACTGTAAATAAAAAATCAAATAATATTGAAAGCCCCCTTTCAATAATATTGAAAGGCAAGTATTTCTAGCATTTATATCTGCTTCCAATATTTATCTTCATCTTTCTCAATAATGGGCTTACACTCTCATTTCTAGTTTTATCTACTATAAACATTATCTGTTGACTTACAATTTGATAGACAACTTGGCTCTGTTATACACAACCCCCTAAACTTTCTCCATCTTCCCAAGGACTCTGTCATATGTGTCATCCCAATTTTTAACTTAACTGGAGTGCTGTGGTGAATATTTTATAGTCATTCAAGAAATTATTGGCTATTGGAAGATTTTAGACTATAGGCCAATAGTATTTCACTTATATCCTTGCTTCAAAGTCAATTTTTAAAAGTTGCATCCCTTTATAACAATAGGCATCTTTGTTGACTTCAGGATTATTCAGTAGTTTCATCAACTAAATTAATTTTGCTGACAGAAGAAATCAAGGAAGGCTGAATAGATACTGTGGTTTTTGGATTTGGCCTGAAGGTTATCAAGGATTTCAGTGGCAATGAAATCAGTGCAAGCTGTGACAAGTAACTATAAATTTAATGGCTTAAAACCACACAAATGTATTTTAAGGTTCAGCAGGTGAGAAGTCCTGCAGAGATCTCTTTGCAGATAAGATCAAAGTGTCTGCATGGTGCATCCCAGAGGCTTCCTGATTTCCTTGGCTCATAGCCTCTTCCTTCACCTTGACAGCTAGCAACCTCATGTGGTCATCTCTTAGGTCCTCATTTCCAGTTCCCTCTTCCACTTCTCAGGACTCTTGTGATAACACTGAGCCCATCTGGGTAAGCCAGATGGCTTCCTTATCTTAAAATCAGCTGATCACCTGATTAACTCCATCTGCAACCTTAGTTCTCCTTGGCTGTGTGACCTATCATATTCACAGTTTTCATGGATTAGCACATTGATATCTTTGATGGGGAGGGATACTATTCTATCTTGCCATAATGAAAAAACAGAGGATCCAGGCAGTCCTAAAGAAGGGAAAAATTATGACGTTAAGTAAATGCCATAATTTGGAGGAGTATTTGGTAACAAGCACTGAAGACCAGATAGTCCACGATGTTGGGAATACTTAATGTTCTCATAGAATGGAAAGAACTTGGAAAGGGTGTCTCACTGTAATTTCAGCCATTTGTCCTGCTTCTAACCTGTGCACTATTCAGATTCAGTCTATACTCCACACACTTGATTTTCAAATAAATTAGACTTTTGTTATATTCTCCCAAGTTTTATTTTTTTCAAGTTAAATATTCCAAGCTTATTTTTCTAATTCTCATTATATGATTTTTTTGTTGCATTCTAGTTTTGTCTGTTTTCAAAAAGTGTAATGCCTTAAACTAAACACATTATTCTAAATATGTTCTAACTCTTTTACACTGAAAAAAAAAATCAACTTTGAGTATCTGTTTATGTTCTTATATAAAGGAACTTTTTATTGAGTCACTGAAATAATTATTTATGATGATATACTAATAATCAAACTAGCCTTAATATATTGCAAGTTGTGCAAGTACTTTACATAAACGATTCCCCAAACACCATATATATTTTTCCCTTGAGATTCAAATGTCAGTGGATACCTAGCAACCTTGATTTTCTTAGGTATCTGACATCCCCCTTGTGACGCAGGAGGAGGTGATTCATTCTCAGCTCAGGAGTAAGTCCTGATTGGTCTCAGCCAACTAAGGTGTTTCCAGATGGGAGCAACCTCCCTTGCCAGGAGACTGATTTAATGGCAGGCATGTGACACAGTTCTGGCCAACTAGACATGTAGGAAAGTGTGCTATAGTTGCTTCTTGGAAATCTTATTCATGAAAAGGAGATTCCAAGAAATGGCATTTTTTTTCCTGCCTCTGGATATTATTTCTGGATGTATTGCTGGGAACTGCTTTAGTCATTTTGCTATCAGCTAGTAATATCAGGGTAAAGATATTGCAAGAACCTGAGTCCTCACGTCAACTAACCCCTCTTCCATATTTCTGGCCCTTCCTCTATACTTCCTATTATATGAGATAATGAACTCCCTTACTGTTTAAGTCAAGTTGAACTCTTCATCTGTAATACAGTAATAGTTACTGAGAAAGTTGTTTAGGAACTCTTTATTCATTTATTCAGATATTATTTGTTCCTTAAAAGAAATTAGAGTATGGTATATAAATTATATCTTAACAAAGTTATTTTAAAAAGACATTTATGGGGCCAGCCGAGTGGCATGTTGGTTAAGAGCTGCCTTGGGATGCCAGCTCTGAGCAGCAGGGCCCCGGTTGGGATCCCACATTAGGGCCAGTGACACTGTGCCCTCTACGGCTAAGATGGTGAACAACAGCTCGACCTGGAGCTGGGCTGCTGTGAGTCGCTGGCGATGGCATAGGTTGCAGTGAGTCTGCAGTGGGCTGCCATGAGCTAGCGTGAGTAGCTGGCAGCTGGCATGAGCTGCCAAGAACCGCTGTGAGCAGCCATCCAATGTCCAGCGACCCATCTGCCTCACCTGGGAAGAGCACAATGATAATACCAACATGGGCCAGTGAAATGATGTACTTCACAACTAGACTGAAGAACCAAAGGACAGCAACTTGTCTGTTCCCCTTTCCCGATTCCCCAATGCTATTCCCCTCCCTCAATTCCCCAATAAAATCTTTAAAAAAAAAAGAGTTGGCTTGGAAGTGCAAGCTCTGAGCAGCAGGGCCACTGGTTCAGATCCCACATGGGCCAGTGACACTGCGCCCTCTACAGCTAAGATGGTGAACAACAGCTCAACCTGGAGCTGGGCTGCCATGAGCGATGGCGTAGGCTGCAGTGGGGCTGCTGTGGGCTGCCGTAAGCTACTATGAGTGGCCGGCAGCTGGCGTGAGCTGCCATGAGCCGCCATGAGCAGCCGTCCAGTAGCTGGCAACTGACCTGCCTAGCCGGGAAGAGTGCAATGATCACAATACCAACATGGGCCAGTGAAGCAATTTCCTCCACAACTAGACTGAAGAACAAAAGGACAGCAACTTGTCTGTTCCCCTTCCCCAATTCCCCAACACTGTTCCCTCCCCCAATTCCCCAATAAAATCTTCAAAAAAAAAAAGACATTTATGGTGCACTCCAATGTCCTCCCCCGCCAGAGACCAACATAGTTTGGCACATAAAGATTTCTTGATTTGATTGTGTGGCCTGATTGTGGCCCTCTGCAGTGTTCGCCTTTCCTCTGGCAAACATCCCAGGGTGATAAACCCTTTTTCTTCCATGGTTATGCCATTGGATGTGAACTCAGATCCCCTTTATTCAGAAATTTACTGTGAAAACCTCCAGAAAAACTCTATAAATATCCTAGTCAATAAAGAGAGAATAATTGAATGGAATCCTTGGAAATGTTCCCAGGTACTTCCTCAACCTTGGAAAAAAATCTCCAGTTTATATTTCTACTCACCAATCCATAGGCATAGAATTGGAAGGGTAAGTCAGGACAAATGAAAGCCTTATTAGCAGCGAAGTTCTGGAGAAAAAAGTAGTCTGATTTTTTCAGCAGAGCAATGAGATAGGAACACCAGAACATGAGGGATGCAAAAGATTTATCTCTAAAAGGTAAAAAATTTAATGCATGTTTTGATGGGGTGCAATTGGGTTGGTATAAATAAATAGAATACAGATGCCGACATATGGAGCAGATTTTTCTTGGACAAAAGAAAAATGACGTTCCACCCCCATCAATGGTTGAGTGGTTTATATCAGACCAACCATTCCATAAGTAACACTTATAAACTCTGGACAAAATATAAGAACTAGATGAAGGCATTAAAAAAGTGACCAAAACAGGCAGAAAATGGGGGTGGGGGTGGGGGTTAACGCTTGCAAGAAAGGAAAGAAATCGAATGAATTTTCCATTTTTTATGACTTTACCTGGGAGGCAGAATCCAGTCAGTGTCATACAGGGTAGCTAAGGCTCAGAAACTTCATACATGAAGAGCCCCAAGACTGAAAATCTACCTCTGTAAGCTCAGGGCATGGAAAGACCAAAGAAAGAGGCTGGCCAGTCCAGTCTGGCAATCAATGGAGTTTATTAGCGGAAACTTAAGCCATGTCTGGGACGGTTGCAAGACGGAGCAGATCCCCGTGCCACTTGGCAGGTGCCAGAGAATTATATTGGGTAAAGGGGAATAGTCACAATGCTAGTACATGAGTGACACCAGGTAGGGAAATTACTTTATATGCTTGACCAGGTTGGGACAACAACCTGTTCCAGGAACCAACACATAGCAGGAGGCAAGGGAAGTGTACTGATTTATGTCAGAATGAACATCAGTTATGATCAGATAGTCTCTAAAGAGGGTTTATAGAAAGCAAAGTCTGTTCTGGCCCAGGTCCAACTCACCGGACAGACAGTGGTTACGTCATGGAACAGTTTCTCTTCCACAAAAACTTTTAATTTTACAGGTTAAGTATTCAGTCAATGCTTAGAACAACCACAGCTGAAATGTGAAGACTATTCCAGAAAAGAGAGAGCCATAGAGGGGCCCCCAGTTCAGGAATATAAACATCTGGCTGACCCCAGCACTCTGTGTGTGTGCTGGGCAAAATCCAAGTAACCTGTTAAGGCTAGAAGAACAGAACAGAATTTTTAGCTGCTGCCCAACATAAGAGGAAACAGTTTGGAGTTTGAGTTCTGCCTTGTTAACTGTCTACTATTAATTTAAAAAATAAATAATATTCTTCAGAATAAAATAACAGAGTTCAGAGTCTCTACAATGTGTCATTCACCATTTCCAAGATACAATCCAAAATTACTAGTTAAGGAAGAAATAGGAAAATGTGGCCAATACTCAAAGGAAAAGACAATCAATGGAGACCAACCCCAGGATGTCCTGTACTGTAATTAGCAGACACTGATTTAAAGGCAGTTATAACTATACTCAAGGATGTAAAGAAAATATAATTTTAACAAATGAACATAGGAAATCTCAGCAGAGAAACAGAAACAAAAAAGAAGTAACCAAATTGAAATTCTAGAGCTAGATATTAAAATATCTGATATAAAAAAATTGGATAGGCTTAATTGCAAATTAGAGCTAATAGAGGAAAGAATTAGTATCCTTAAAGATAGGTCCATAGAAATTATTCCATCTAAAAAAAACAGAAGAAAGCCTGGGAACAAATAAGCAGAGCCACAGTGACTTGTTGAACAATATCAAGAAGTCTAACATTAATGTGTAATTGAAGTCCCAAAAAGAGAGAGAGAGAGAGAGACCCCAAATTTTGAAGAATCAATGGCCAAAGTGTTTCCAAATTTGGTGAAATATCCAAGATGCTTGGCAAACCCCAAGCAGGATAAGTACAAACATAACCACACCCAGGCACATCATAATCAAACTACTGAAATCCAAAATTAAAGAGAAATTCTGTAAAGCAGCCAAGAAAAAAAAAAGAACACATTGTAAACAGGGCAACAATGATACATAATGACAGCTGACTTTTACCAGAAGCCAGAATGCAACTGAATGACATATTTAAAGTGCTGAAAGAAAGAAAGAAAAAAAAAACCACCTAGAATTTAAATCTAATATATATCTAATTAAAAGTATTAGGATTTTACATATCTACTGAAAAGTACCCTTCAAAGATTAAGAAGTACAAATTGGTAGTTACAAAATAGTCATGGGGATATAAAGTACATAGGGAATATAGTCAATAATATTGTCATAAAATATATGGCATCAGATGGGTGGTGATCACTTTGCAAGTTATATAAATGTCTAATCACTATGTTGTACATCTGAAACTAATATAATATTGTATGTCAACTGTAATTGAAAATTTTTTAAAAATTAAAAAGAAACAAAAGAAAAGATTCTCTCCATTTTCATTTATTTTAAAATGCCTCTATTTGATTTTTGTTCTTGAGAATAAAGACTAAAATAACATAGTCCATGTAAAACCTTCAGCTAGTATTTGACATTTTAAGGGCTCAATAAGTACCATTATTTTATCATTTAACTTCATGACAAGTCTGTGAGATTCATATAAATGATAATAATTTCTCTTAAAATGGCTCCAGTAATTACAATGATTAAAATTTAAATTCTGTTTGATTGATTATGATTCTAACTCTGTTATTGTGGTTTATGGTGTTTAGTATAGTGTCTTAGCAAATTCTTAATATACTAAATGCTTATATAGTATATATTCAGTAATTATTTATATACACATATGATTTTCACATTGATGGGGCTGGGCTGTACTGAAATTACCATATTTCCCCATGTATAAGACACACCCTTTTAAAAAAAATATGGGGTCTAAAAACTGGGTGCGTCTCATACAGTGGTTGTAGATTTCAAATGCCATGGATGGAACTGAGGACGAGGCAATATATGAAGACAGTGATTCGTCATCAGACACAGATGAGGACAAGCTAATTCTTGGGAGAATTGACAGTGATGAGGAGTTGTATGAATTTTGTGATGAATAAAACTTGAGTTCAATAACTTTATGTGATACATTTTTTTTTCCAAATTTTGGGCCCCAAAATTAAGGTGCATCTTATACATGGGAGCGTCTTATACATGGGGAAATACGATATATGCCTTTGTGTTCTGAACCTCCTGTTTCTATAATCACATACTGTAAAGCACAATACATACATATTTTACCAATGACACGTCAGGTGTTTTCTTCCTGTAAATCCCAAGGTTTGTAAAGGGGCTTTTGGTGAGTCATCGTCTTGATGTCTTGTGGTGATGTGTGACCTTTTCTTCTGCCTACTGCCTCCCAAGCATAGCTTCCTGAAAGAAGGCTGTAGTTCCCTAATCGCTGACTGGTTGCAGCAGCCTTGGTACTGCGGTAGATGCTGCCACTGCATTCCTGGAATTACCCTTGATGGGCCTCCTGGGGCCTCCTGGCAAACAGGAGAGTATTTTGTTACAGAGACATCAGGTACTTAAGTAAATTACCTTTCATTATGGAAAACACAAAGGCTCATATACAGCATTAGTGATCAAAATGGATTGTCCTTTCATTTTCAGTAGTTAAGAGGAATAACAATTTAAATACAGAAGTTCTACCTTCACATTTACAAAAATAATATTCAGATCATATAACTGAGACTGAAAGATCCAATTTACTTTTTTTAAAAAATGTATTATTGAGGAAAATGTTGAAAACATTTTTAATAGTTTTATTTCTATTAAAAGCATAGACATTTTATTTATTTTAATAAAAGAAAAAAATCAATTTGTGTGTGTGTTATAACCAGTACTAGGAGTTGGGAGATTAAAAGAAAAGGATTTATGGGCCGGCCGAGTAGCGTGTTGGTTAAGAGCTGGTTTGGGACGCCAGAGGGCCCTGGTTTGGATCCCACATATGAGGGCCAGTGACACTGCCCTCTACAGCTAAGATGCTGAACAACAGCTCAACCTGGAGCTGGGCTGCTGTGAGCTGCCAGCGACGGCATAGGCTGCAACCCCTGCTGCAGTGGGTTGCTATGGGCTGCTGTGTGTAGCCAGCAGCCAGGGTGAGCAGTCAGCAGCCGCCGTGAGCGGCCGTCCAGAAGTTGGCGACTGATCTGCCTCATCTGGGAAGAATGCAATGATGGTGCCAACTTGGGCCAGTGAAGCAACGTCCTCCACAACTAGACTGAAGAACAAAATGACAGCAACTTGTCTGTTCCCCTTACCCCAATTCCTCAGTGCTGTTCCCATCCCCCAATTCCCCAATAAAATCTTTAAAAAATTAAAAGGTTTTAAGTTAAAATATTCATTCATTCAACAGATATTTATTAAACAGAAGTATTACGAAGCAGTAGTCCAGAAGCTACAGTCACAGTTGTGGATAAAATACGCTAAAAATAATTACTACCTCACATTTGAAAGAAATATTTCAATAAACAATCGAGAAAAATTCTGAAAAAAATAATGAGCCAAAACAATTCCTTACATTCAGCAAATGTCAAAGAAACAGTCAATCAAACCTCAGATAAGTCAGGGATAGCCAACTTATTTCCAATTTAGAAAATGATTTACCAAAACAAAACAAAAATAGAAAATTGAAACAATCACACATTACAGATAACTAAGAAAACTACCGTTAAAATGGCTAAGGCAATAATTGAACAGATTAGTCAAAGACTGTCAGCCATTTAAAAATGTTTATACCCATGCACCAACAAGCAGTCCTAAAAGGGTCTATACTCATATATCCAACAGATCCAATGAGATAAGAATCCAGGGATAGAATAAAATAAAAGTTAAAATGAGAGAAAAATCTAGCAACTATCTGAATGTTCCCACAGCCTTATGCCTTGGTAGGTTCCCTTGGATGCTTGATAGGCCCTTACTGTGTGTTCAGGAATTCTATTTCTTCCATTCACTCAGAGCAATCAAGTTCTGGTAAATTAAGTCATATAAAAATCCTCATAGACTTTCAAGATACGCTTCCCAGCACCCAAAGGGACTTGGATGAATGTAAGGAAGTCTCATCTAGACTGTGGGAGAGCTAAAAGAACAATCCTGTGGAATGCTGTTCATTCATTACATGTACATTGAGCACTCACTATGTGTCCAGCACTGTGCTAAACGCCGAGAATCCAGATTTTAATAAATCTGCTTAATGCCTCAAAGAGTTCACAATCTAAAGGGGCAACGCTGAGGACTACTTATAACACATTATGTGGGAGGTAGGAGGTACCAGGGAAGCAGGAGAAAATGATTACTTTAGCCCTGGAGAATGAGTAATGAGAAGCGCTGATACTTCTGTCAGATTTAAAGAAGATGGTGGAAAAAATTAATTCCAGGCACAGCAGCAAGTACTTACAAGGACATGGAGTATTTAGGCAACAGCATGTGTTGCTATCACTATGTGGGAGGCTTTTGGTTGTGCTAACAGGAGACGACATTGGAAAGGAAGGGTGGGACCAGTTGTTTCAGTCATGGAAAGATATGGAAGAGAACAATATGATCAGCCTTGTGTTTTAGAAAGATCTCCTGGCAACGTTACAGAAGTAAGGAAGGAAGTTAAGAAGGTATTCCCATAGCCCAGGCAAAATTTATAAGGCACTAGAAGTTAAAGTCAATGGTTTTTACAGCTGTTCCTGAGCATGGCTAAGCACTTCCTAAAGAAAGCTTTTTTTTCTAGGACAGTGTTGGATACACACCAACAAATATTTCCGCATTGATTCTCCTTTTTCTCAAATCTATCCAAACAATCAGCAAACGATTAACTAGATATATTTCTCTCTTATTAGATAGTATTAGGCTTCTGTCTTCCCATGGAGTTCAGGAGATAACCTACATCACTGACAAGCTACTCAGAGAGATTAGGCTGTAATAATATTAATACTACCTATTACGTATTAAAGTCTAACGATTGCCTTACAGATAGGAAACAGGCCTTTTGCTATACCAGAATTCCTCGGAAGTTTGGGAGTCAGAAGGGATTATAGCCTTGGGATGGGGATTTAGACCATGCTAGTTAAACACTGCGGAGAAAATGAGGTTTCTTGCACAGCTAAGAACCAGTTTTGAGCTATACTCTTTATCTAACACATGCACTTTCACGCAGGATTTGGGGTCCCCAATTACATACGAAAAGATAATTTATCTCTGAGTATTTTTACACACATCTACAAGTTTGAACACTACTGATTCTAATTAAGCAACCCGGATACTGCAATACTGATGTTCCGTCAGGAGGTCACATTTCAGGCTTGAAACACAAGCACTCCTTTGTACGCGTTCAAGAATGCTCTTCCTAAACCATCAACAAATAGCTTGAATTTCAGATTTCAGATTCTAAAACACATGTGCTCTTGAAGCCACTGGACTAGCTATATAGAAAGCTATAGCAGATTTTCATCTACTGCTACCACTTTTCAAAACTCATCTATTTGTAAGGTAAATTAGTTTCTATTGCTTCTGAAATTATGGTGAGTTATTTGTATAATAAGTCCTATATTTTAAACTAAATTGAAATAAAACTAACGTTGCATAAGGTTTATATGTTTAAAGTAAATTCTAAAAACTGAGTGTGATTTCATAGAAATCAGAAGCAGGAATAAACAGGAAGCCTTGTTTAATCCAGTTATAAGCCCGTAAATGGATGCAGTGAGTGAACAGCTTCTAACCAAAGAGCCACACGCTTGACATAAGGCAGAAGCCTTCTCTTTGAGAGGAGACTCGCTAGGAAAGAAACACTGGGAATTCCGTCACTGCTGTGTAGTACGTGGGGGCAGCTATATGTTTTTCCTTCCAAGCTTTGCCAAGTTTCCAAGCTCCCTACATGTACAAAGGAATAAGTAACACTAGCTTTTCCAAGCCAGAGGTCCACAGTAACATGTTAATGAAATCTAGGCTGGAGCAAAACAAAGACTGGAGAAATTTTAACATCTCTAAGAGACAAGTATAGTGGTTTGGAGCTTTTACAAGTCCTGGAAACCAGCAAAGATGAAGAATAAATTGGAGCCAATTAGCCAAGGAAATGAAATAAAAAACAAAACTAAACATTGATTAAAAAACAAATTGTGAGGAAGAGATAAAAGTTTTTTGTTTTCTAAATGTTATTCTAAGTTGTCATATTTAAAGCAGTGGTTTTTAGACACAACACCCTTTCCATAACTAATATATTGTAACGCTCCCTTTACTGCCTTGAAATGAAATTTATAGATAATATAACTCATCTAAATACACAATTTAAAAGTTATGATAGGGCCCTAATTGTTATATAAAGAAGAAGTAAAAGAAAGATAATTAACAGCAAAAGAATCTGTATTTTGATAGGTAAGTGCTTGGGCACAGCCCCACCCACTAAGGCACCATCTGCAGGGACCCCACCTGGGGCTTGATACCAGGAGCAGTGCTATTGTCAGCTGGCAAATTTCCAAACACAACATAGTACAACACCCCTCTGTAGAAATGGTCTTTGGACCCCCAGAAAATTCAATGTATATTACATTACACCATACCCCCCCCCAAAAAAAAGATAATTTGTATTTTTAAAGAAACCATGGTATGAGGATGGTAAAGAAAGGGGTTGTAGAAAAAAGATTGAACCGAAAGTCAGGACACTTGATTTAAAGTCCTGAATTGTCCCCTTTGTAGTGGACGTTGGCTCTTTGGGGCGCCCAGCACCTGAATCTCCTTGCTTGGTTTGGAGATCCCCCACAACGTTAGGCCTGGCGGGAGACACAGCTCCTCCTCCCAATGTCAGACAGTCCCTTGCCCTGCCCCTGGGAGAACAAGTCACTGGACACTCTTGCCTGGGCTTAGAGTTGAGGGGGAGCCGACCAGCATTTAGTTACAGGTTTTTCCCAGCGGCCACGTCGCTGCTGAGACGCAAGCCGGCTTCAGGGGCTGGTAGTGGCTCGGTGAGCTCTGCCCCTCCCTTGACTTTCTGAACTTGGTTCTCCCTTGGTTCCTCCAGTTCCTGCAAGAAATTATTTTGGCTTCCGTTGACCGGAATCGATTTACTGATCCCAGCAGAGAACTCTGGCAGGTCTCATTTTCTGTGGTCCTGTTTCCTCACATGAACAATGCATAAAGGCCCCTTCTGGGCTTGATGGCTGGTAGGCAGTGAATCTATGAAGGCTGCTGTGGGGTGGTTGGAACCCTTTATAAGTAGCTTGAGCTTTAGTTTCCAAAGGGCCTTCAAGTCTATCACCACATCTAGCTTGGGGTGACTGCAGGTAGGAGGGGTGCTTTGTGAGAAAGGCGTTTACCCCAGCCAGTGCCTGGCACACACAAAACCCCTATAAGTGATGTCGCCATAGCTGGTGTAGACTGGCACCTAAGACATATTTCTAAGTGAAAAGATAAAGCTACTTTTTGCACATTTGGTATGATCGCATTTCAGAATGGATTTTGTTTTACTTGCCAATTATCCTCTCTGAATACAGTAGGTATTTAATAAATATCTATTGAAGCAATGAATTTCTATAAAAATCATGCCATTTGCTAGTATTTATATAGAAAGAGTCTGGAAGAATTTGAAAGAGTGGTTTATTAGTTTTCTAGGGATGCCATAACAAGATACCATAGCCTGGGTGACTTGAACAACAGAAATTTATTTTCTCATAGTCTCTGAATACTAGAAATCTGAGATCAAGGTGTCAGCAGTTTGGTTCCTTCCAAGGCTCCTCTCCTTGGTTTGCAGAAGGCCATCTTCTTGCTGTGTCCTCACAAAATCTTTCCTCTGTGCACACATGTCCTCTTCCTGTGTCAGATTGCCTTGTCTTATAAGAACACCAGTCAGACTGAGGGCCCACCTTAAAGGCCTCGTTTTAGCTTAATCACCTCTTCAAAGGCCCTGCCTCCTGACAGTCGCATGCTGCGTGACTGGGGCTAAGGTTTCAGCATCAATTTGGAGGGGGTGGGGGGCACACAATTCAGTCCATAACAGGTGACAAGTTGGAAGGTTTACTTTTTCTAAACAATACTTTCTACAATGTTTCTGTAATATTTCAATATTTTACAAGAAGTCCAATTATTTTATAATTTGGAAAAGCCATCATGTCAGAACAAGACAAGTTCTTTGTTTATATTTAAAATATAGTTAGATTCTAGGATTAATTATAAACAGATTTTTCATTTACATGAATGTCTTCTGGACATTCTAAAGTCGTGAGGGATGCAGGACAATTCTTTGCTGTGAAGGATGGACCCAAGTGTTACAGGATACACAGCGACCCCTCCCCACAACTATTGCCAGTAGTACCTGTGCCCATAACTCTGGCAACCAAAAAATGCCCCCCGTTTCCCCAAACTCCCCCATTGACCATTGATTGCCACTTTAAAGTATAATTTTATACTCATATTTGTAAATGTTTAAAATGTTTTCTTCTTGTAATAGCACAGGAAGAAGCCATGCTAATTACCTTTAGCTATGCCAGTGGGAAGGTTGGCTCTCTGAGTCATGGCAGAATTTCATGACAGCTAAAGTTGTCTAAAGACAGTTAAACTTCGTTTGCTGCAGGTTCTCCAAATTGTAGGCATGGTGCTCAGGAGAAAATACAGGAATAGCACACAAGCGGTGGGCACTGAGCATGTGCCAGGCACTGTCCCAGGTGTCCTACATATAGATTCATTTATCCTTCATAACCACCCCATGAGGTAGGCGCTATTATTTGACAGGTGAAGATGCTGCACAGGCAGGTGAGTGACTTGTCAGCGATGGCACTTCAAAGCAGACAGTTGGCCTTAGGCTGCCGTGCTTAGCCGCACAGGGGGCCCACTCTCCCTTACTGAGCGCTTCTCGGCATCTGCATTGAGCACTTTACAGACATTATGGCTTGTGGTCCTCACAAAAACAATGAGATTGCCACCATTTCACACATTTGGAAACTAAGAGGCCCAAATCTCTTGGGAAGCAGACAGCTTACACAGTTTATTAGCATGTACAAAATAATGGCAACGTCACCAAAGTTATTCCCACAATCAAAATGTTGAGAACTGGGCCGGTCTAGTGGTGCGTTGGTTAAGAGTTGGCTTGGGATGCCAGCTCTGAGCAGCAGGGCCCAAGTCCGGATCCCACATGGGCTAGTGATGCTGCGCCCTCTACAGCTAAGATGGTGAAAAACAGCTCGACCTGGAGCTGGGCTGCCCTGAGTCGCCAGCAACATCGTAGGCTGCAGTGGAGCTGCAGTGGGCTGCCTTAAAGCTACTGTGAGTGGCTGGCTGCCATCGTGAGCAGCCAGCATGAGCTGCCAAGAGCCGCTGTGAGTGGCCGTCTAGTGGCCAGCGACCGATCTGCCTCACCTGGGAAGAGCACTATGATAATACCAATATGGGCCAGTGAAGCGATGTCCTTCACCCAACTAGACTGAAGAACAAAAGGACAGCAACTTGTCTGTTCCCCTTCCCCAATTCCCCAACACTGTTCCCCTCCCCCAATTCTCCAATAAAATCTTAAAAAAAATGTGGAGAACCAAAGAAATTATATGCATATATTTTCTCTTCCAAATCTATTTAAGTTAATAGTCAGTCACTTCGGATGGAATTTTCTGAGGTTCTAGGCATCTTATTACTGGGTAGGCTATACTGTGGAAAAGTGATTTATATGAGTCATATTGGTTTTCTCCAGGAGTTAATGAAAAATAACTCAATTGTGCTAATAGTCCCAATTTTTGTTGTTCTTTCTTTTTTTATTTATTTTTTATATTACAGTTGACATTCAATATTATTTTACATTAGTTTTAGGTGTACAGCATTAATAGTTCCAATTTTGTGAACTGATCTTTCTCTTTCAAAACAAGCAGTATTATGACAAATCCAACAAAAGCTTTATTTTTATTTATTTATTTAAAAATTTTTGTTAACAGAAGGCAATCTCAGAAATATTTTATGAAAGCCAGTTTTCATGCTACTGAGAATACACCCCAGATTCTTGGGGTACCACTAGTTGGTGTAATTATTAATATCAGCTGAAGTAAAACCTTCAAACCTTACAAAGGCTGTCAGAAAATGCAGAACAAGCAAATAGGAATGGCTTCTAGCTTATCCATACTCCTTCTCTTCAATTAGGGTTTAAAGTTGATTATAAATAATGCTTCAAGAAATAAACTTCAGGCTTTGATATCATTGGAAAAAAATCATAAACTTAACAAACCTTTTCTGATTTCTTGTTGTATTCCCCCTTATGGGATAGTAAGTAGTCTGGGGATCTTTTTCTGGTCCATTGTTTTGACTTAGTGCATTTAGTTTTTTTTCAGATTGCTTTTCAGGATAAGGCACACATAGTTCTATTAAAAACTAATACTTTCCCAAATATATTTTCATTTTCTTATTGTACAACAGCACATCAACATAAAATCCTGAAATTCTGAAAAAAACCTGTCCAATCCTACCACATTAATACATTGTCATATTTGCAAATACTTTTCCAGTTTTTATCTGCAAAATATACATTTTTAAACATAATTTGTCTACATATGTACATAACATTTTCAATGACTTTCACTTAAAAATGTACCATAATTATTTTCCCTGTTCCTACAGCCTATAGTTCTCATAATGATAACCAGTAAGGGGTGTATAACTTTTCTTTGAGTAGAAGCAATTTGTATTGTTGGTCATTCAGGTTTGTTTGTAATTATTCTCTACTCTCGATGGAATGTGGCAGTGAATATCTTCCTACTGTTATCACCTGTTTATTTCCTTCGATCAAATTTCTAGAAGTGCGGTGCCTTTCATTTGACACATACTCTGCTATATCAGACCAAAAGCCATACGAATCTTCAGCTTGCTTCTTTACCAGCCTTCGCTGCTCATTCTTTCCACCAACAGAACAACTCTGTCAGTGGTCACTTACCCTGCCTGACCTTCTCCAGCTGTCCTTTGGGGACTTCCATGGAGACAACAGTAACCTGTGATGAGGTCAGACGTCTCATGTTCACCATAAAGAGGCGGAGCCCAGAGCAGCTGAGTGAACGTGGGTCGTGGGTCATGTCTCTGATCTCAATGCTGCTGAAGGCAGGCCTTTGTTTTAGCAACTAGTAGAAAGAAAAATGGCCTCTGATCTGACAAAGGGTCATGATCAACATAATGCCAGATTCCAGACATCACATGAATCTCACACAGGCCTATAAGAAATTAAAACACAGACTAATATCACTTGGCATCCTGACTAGCAAAACAAAGTGATTTCAAATGAAAATAGTTTAATTGGCTCTCACTTGAGATTTAAATGTCTAAAGACATTAAATGAGTTTCCTTTCCATAATCAATTCCATGGAAGTAATTTATAGTACAGATGACATAGTAAAAATTTATGGTTAGTTTTTAACAGGTAAATTACTTCATCATTGAAGGTTCTGAAGGATAATGTGATGTTTCACGGTATAGTTTATAATCACAAATTAGAGTTTCTGGTTATTTTAAGATCTGATTTTGGAAGAAAGGTGCTCTGCAATATTTCCAAGTAGGAAAAAGAAAGATATTTTATTTTCAGGTCTTACATTATACCCCCATTTCAGTCCAGTCTCACTTTATTGGCAAGGACTGTCGGTACTATTGTCAAATTACTCTTATTTTACTATTACAAGGGATTTGGCAAATCATTTATGTTTTACGTTTAAAAATTCCTTACAGACCATATACTTATTTTATAAATAACAAAGCAATATTACATAATGGTGACTATGCAATTCATAAGGAAACAAGCTTAAATATTAGCTGGAGTGAGTTGATGTGAGCAAAACTTATTTTTACATTTGTTGAGTAAAAAAATAAGGGCTGTGACATACTTGATATGTTAACAAAGTAAGTTGTTGTCTCTCCATATCTTTAAATTCTGAGACGTTTGTGTGTGTGATATAGAAATTATATATATATGAGAGAAATCATATATATATATGAGAGAGATTGAGATTGTTTTTTTAAAGAGTTTAAGTATAGTGCTGCCTGACAAAGTAGAGATGCTTCAAGCATCTGAAATTATAATTGTATAATCACTTCTGATTAAAGGTATGCTTTGGATTTTAGGTGCTTATATTTAGACTTCAGGGATTTGGAGAATAAAAGGTGCTTTTTTCTTGTGAACAGGTTTCCTGATGATTGGTTATTTTGATTTATAAAAATTCTCAGCCTAGAATTTAGAAAAATGGGGGACACCCTAATTTCTTGAGTTTTAGGACATACCTCAGAAAACTCTCACCACTTTCCCCACTCACCCAAATGACTGGCATAACTTTAGGGATAATCATTGGTTTATTGTCCACGTGACCAGGAACACTAGGCAGAGAGCACATTACATATCAGGATGCAGCAACACCACCCAGTGGCCTTAAACTAATCCGACAGCTCTTTGGAAACAGGATCCAGAAGTACCGGGCTGCGTTGCATGCATGAAAGCACCGGGATTCAACTTTTGCAGAATTGAATCCGCTGTGGGTAGTTCTGATCTTACTTTGTTATTCTACTTCCTGGAAAGATCAGACTATTTGTCTCAGGGTAAGAAAATGAAGTTTGGAGTATTGTTAAGGACTCTTGGCTCTTTTTGGCAGATCTGCAGCAATACATAGTATATTTGTAAGTAGTAAGCTAACACCCTGTTTTTGAAAGTAGGAATTTATGAAAGCTAAATAAAGCATCACAAAATGAGTGACACCAACTATCCTCTCCACCAGGAGTGTAGAAAGTCTAAGGAGTCCAAGGAGAATTTAGTTTCTCTATAAGCTGAACACACTTTTCTGTACCACTTCCTAGATGACAAAGATTCTCTCCTCCCAGCAGGGAATGGTATTTTTCTTCTTTGTTTGTGTGCAGCAAACAAACTTCTGGTAAATTTTTTGTTCCTGGTAGCTGCTGATTGTTATACACATTATAAAAAAAAATACTTGCTGGATGGGTCAGATTTGAAAAATGCAGCAGAGTAGAAATTAACAGCAAGGGGAAAATATAGTTTATTGTCCTTCTGCTAAGCACAGTCACTGTTGCTGTGGTCATGTTGTGTGCCTCTGTCCTCAGCAAGTTATGGAGCTAGGTTTGCCATGCTTTAAATCTCAACCAGGCCATTTAGCAGCTGGGAATTGGACAAGTTAGTCTTCTCAGGACCCTGGTTTCCTTATCTCTAGGATGGGGATAATTCAGTTCCACTGCATAAGGTTGTTATGAGGATTGAACATATTAACATATGTCAAGTTTTCAGAATAGTGCCTGTATATTAATACTGTATGTGTTAGCTATTACTTTTCCATGCCTCTATTTTCTCCAACTCCTTCTTACTGTTTATTATACTTTGCACCAGGCATCCTGCTAGAAACTAATATTTTTGTGTCCTTCCAGCTTTTTTTGTAGTTTTCCTGTCCCTTATTAGCTGAAACCATACTATAAATATAATTTTGTATCTTTAAAAATTATATTGTAATATTATTTATTCACTAATGCAATTTTTAAGGATAGGTAAGTACTATTGTCTATTACAATTTAGCTTGGTATAAGATGACAAAATTTATATATGTGGATTTTTATTAACATGCAAAATGAAAAGGAACATTTCAAAAAAGGCAAACACAAGATTTTCTAAAAACAAAAGAATATAACATGATGTATTTTGGAATTTTAAGTTTCTGATTGTATTTTAATTTTGGCTAGTAGATTCATTTACTTTTTTTCTCACTAAGCACCACCATTCATCTATGTACAGGGTATGATGCTAATCGCTGGTGATGTAACAATGAATAAGGCACTTTCTTGGGAAAAAAAAAAGAAGTTTGAGATACTCAAAATGATGCAGAGGGAACAGTGGGAAGCGCAACTAATTCTGCCCGACAAAGTTGAAATTTGAGTTGGTATTGAAGGATGAATAGGACTTTTTCTAGGAAGGAAGGGTGTGGAATAAAGTATTCTGGGCAGAAGAGTCAAGAATGAATAAAATTAGAAGTTGGAAATTACCTATAAAACATTGTAGTATCATCCATAAAGAAGTATAGTGTGGGAGAATATAATCAATAATGACGTAAAGACTATGTAGGGTGTCAGATGGCTACTGGACTTATCAGGGGGATCACTTCATAGGTGTAAAAGTACAGCATAGGAAATGTCAATGGTATTGAAATATTGTAATAGCTATATCCGATGTCAGTTGGGTAGTCGCTGTGTTGGGAGTTATCACTTTATGAGGTGTGTAAATGTCTAATCATTGTTGTTTTGTACACCTGAAACTTAAAAAGAAGTATTATGTGCAAAGGGGAGGAGGAGGCAGGATGGGTGATCAGAATGACAATGTTGCTTGGGTCCAGAAAAATTCAAGTGTATAATTTATCCAGTAGAACTAAGTAGTAATAAGAAGAAAAAGTGCTGCTACAGAAGGAGGGATTATAAAAGTAGGAATGGTTCATCTTGTCCAATGATGGAGGAAACAAGTGTGGTAGGACTGAAAACAAGCCAGGGGCAATTGTGTGGCTTTAGCCATCAGTGACCCTAGCCAAAAGCAGCTTGAAGCTGAGGAGTGAATGGGGAGAAAGCAATTGGAGACAGTGACAACAGGCTCCTCTACAAGTTTGCTGGGACAGGCAGTACATGAGAGCAGAAGCAAGAAGCAACATGGTGGGGCAGTATCTTAATGATGGAGATTTGAGAATTTCTGGAGCAAGAAGTCTGGTAGTTTATTAACACAGCATATTTACTTCATCCATTGGTCTGAAATTAAGAATAAGATTTAAAAGATAAATTATACCCTATTCCTATATATTTGCATCCTTTCTGTTTCTGTATTTATTTATTGTTCTGTATCTCAGACTGGAACACAAAGCTTTAATTTTCGTTTGAAGATGGGTGAGAATCACAACTTAGACTTGGGTCAAGGTTTTTATTTTGCTTTACCACAGAGGCAGTTAATAAACAGTGCTAGGGATATAAATGAGATAAGGATGCAGGTGGGTGAATTCAGCTGCCCACTTCCTGTTTATCACAAAAAATTTTGGTGGCCTCAGCAGCTCTAGCTAAAACGTCAGAAAAGCATAGTATTGTGGGCTTCTCCACTCTCACCTTTAGAAAAAAAACAAAAAAACGCCAGATATGTCCGCATCTAGAAATATTTTAGGTGAAATTTTGGTTTTTAAGAAGGCCATATCAC
>NW_017731558.1:1923934-1929389 GCF_001890085.2 Hipposideros armiger
TCAATATAAACATTTCTTCAGTTTCTTACATTTATAACCTCTTAATTTCAAAATTGTCTACATATGTATTTTATATATATATACATATATCTATTTACTGTATTAGCCATTAGGAGTAACTCTGGTCTGACTAGCTGGTGATGAGGTCCTAACCACCGGTGGTGACAGAGCAGAAAGTAGGGTTAGGTCCTTATAAAATGTTTGATTCATGTTTACTTTTGCTAATGAGTCTGAAAATGCTTGGTTTTGATCAGAAATATGAAAATGACAATGACAACTGGAATTTGTGAGCATATCTCAAATTATATAAAAATTATCAGTGACAGAGAAAAAAGACTTATGTTACATTTAATAGTGTTAAATATGAAGACATTTCAAACTTCCATGAAGGATAGTGAAGTGTTCCATGTAGAAACCAGTACAGATTTTGGTAAGCTTGTTAAGATACAAAACACTCTAAGCAATGTTCTGAACGTTCTTTTCATTAGGAAAGTGAAGATGACTTTTACAGCTGTTTGAGGTGCTGTAATATGTCTACTGACACTCCCAGCTGTTTTACTAAACCGGCCGTCTGCTCTAAGATCCAGGAGAGGCTTGGGCTTTCAGAATGCACGTGCTCCCGTGTCCCACCACATTCTAAAGATGAACAGTGGGCTCTACCAAGGCTCTTGCCACAGTTTTTGTTAAGCTCAGCATTATCTTCACAGAGTCTTTCATCTTTAGCTTTATCACTCTCTTTCTCAGCTGGAACTACATGACAAAGGTCCATATCCTGAATGGAGTCCAATAAATCTACAACATGAGGCTGTGGGGTGATTGATTTCAGATGTTTGAGCACACACTCTTCACACTGGCCAACTGCATCCAGAAGATTATTTATTTTACTGATCAAAGCCGAACTATTATCCTGAAGGTGACACCAGGAGAGCAAAGCACTGAATGAAAATATAAACAATAGTTAAATAGGAAAAAAATTAAATAATCACGGGGTTTTAGAATTTTTGATGCTAAGCCCCATATGTTTCTTTTCTAGACAACACAATGCAAAGCTGAATTAATAATAACAATGCAAGTCAAAATCAGGAAAGTAACAATGGTAAAATAGGATTTAAAAAATATATACAGTAAAACCTTGGATTATGAGTAACTTGGTTTGCGAGAGTTCTGGAGCAAACATTTCTAATACATTTTACCATGGTAAACGAGTCATGTCTTGCAATACGAATTATGCTGGCAAACCAAGGTATCAGTATATAAGGATATTATCTTTCAATAGAAATTAAACAATTGGGCTCAATCACATAAACTGTTTATAATTCATAACCCCTCATTCACTCCCCCACATCTACTTTTCCTCATTTTGGATTTTCCCCTTTATGACTGTGTAGCTCCTGCTGAAGAGGGGTATTGCTCTGAAAAAGAGACACCAGAAGAATTCGTTTCTCCTTTAAGGATATCACACAGCTTCTAAACTAGTGATTCTCAATCTTGGATGCACATTAGAAATCACCCGAGGAGCTTTTAAAACTATCAAGGCCAAAGTCACACCCCAGACCAATGAAATCAGAATCTCTAAGGGTATTATTTTTTAAAGCTTCCCAGCTAATATCAAGGTGCAGCCAAGGTTGAAAGCCATTGTTCTAAACATATACAGCATTTGCTTGCCATCGAAACTGAAGGTTAGGAAAAAAAGTTTTGAGGCAACTTCACTTTTCCAACTTTTTTATAAACAGACATTGTTTGCTAAGCTAACCATTTTCTTGAAGAAGGTAAGAATTCTTCTAATCCTAATAAATAGTTTTCTTTACTTGTCTATTACAGACAGCACTTTTGATTTTTGGTGTTTCAGATTGTTCAGATAACCATGACATAAAATGGTTGTGAAAAATGTTTTAAAATGGAATCAATTGATATAAAGATTTAGTGATAAGCTTTCTAAGCTTATAAAAGATTAACTTGATGTGAAGATGAACACCTGATAATTTTCCTACTGTAGCCTATAAATTCTGATTCCTGAGCATTGAATTTTCTAAAACTTTAAACACAGTCATTATTTTCTTTGTCTTGATGACTTTTATTTATTGCCCTTTTAAAAGTCAGTGATTCTTTGCAGCATCTTCTCTATTGAAGGTGGTTTAAAAGGCATAAAGTATCAAAGAGGACAACCCTGTGACGCTCCTTGTTCATGTGCGATTTGACCACCTGGCTCTGACATGTGCCATTATTGCTATGGGGTCTTGACATCTTGATAGGCGTTCAGTGTCTAGGACTAAGGGAAATGGGCTCATTTTTCTCTCTATAGCAGCCATAATTTTCATCATGTACTTCTAGTCTAGAAGTCTGTCATACTGTGTACTGTGTTCTGCCACATGTGTAAGACTAAAAGCTTTATTCAAAACCTGGATCTTTTAAATTACTTTGAGATATAGTTCAGGCCACAAAAAATACACACCTTTCTATCATTTCTTTGCAATAAAGGACACCTGGCTCACTTACTAAAGTGGATAAACCCACAATTTTGACTTTTGAAGGCATTATCATTCTATGCTCTGTAGCACTCGTGTGGATTTAACACTAGGAAAAGCATTTTAGTTTAAACACTTTATTTTTATACATTACTTTTATAAAAATCCTCCAGTAGTACTGAGGTTAAAATGACTCAGCATTGAAATTTAAAAAATCACCTCAAAGTTCCTCTGAGTTGTCCATAGTTTATAATGACTTCTGCACCTTCTTTATAACCTTGATTGAAGCCTTGTTGCAGAGAAACTGCTTTGCCAGCCTCTAGTCCATCTCTATAACCTTCCTAAAAATAAGTAATGAAGAATTGCACCTGTAACTAACATCAAATGAACCACTGTAGATTTTCCCAGAAAGTCACAGAACCCATTTAGAAAATTGATGAAATAAGCCTTTCCTGTGTATATTTAATATAAGGTTCTATAACATATGGTATAGCCACATAAAGTAGGCTATGCTCATAAAACTGTATTATTGGTTTATCCCGTTTTTGAAGTCTAGACTTATTTGGCACACTTAAAAATACTAATTCTTATACAGTTTTTAAACATCCTGGGTTAGCAATGGCATCACAGAAAGGACACATAGAAAAGAGAATTACGTGTCTGGCCCTTTTGCAACTGATAGGATTGGAGTGGGAGGGTGAGAAGGCTGAACAGTAAGTAGTTACCAAGTCTTGAATAATTAACTGAAGTAGAGAACTAGGAAATTGGTTTAGCAAAAGGTAAATGAGAAGTCTGGTGTTAGAAATTTTGCTTTACACCTAAATTCAATCAAAGTGTGAATTCTCTGTGGGCAGGGATTTTGTCCTGCCTCTCCTCTGGTGCCACAGCACTCAGAAGATGCTCAATAAAAGATGCTCCCGCCTCACATAAAGTATTTCTGAAATCGACAACATGGTTGTTGGGCTAAACAAGTATTATTTTACATTAAACAAAAGCTGATTTACGGGCAAGTTAATTAATTATTGGCAAGGATATTAAGTAGAAGTGGACCTCACCATTTGGTCCTGACTCTGAACTAAGTTAGCTCGCTTGAGTGCTCCACCTAGAAATTCGGTGTGTGGTATTAAGCTTAGTCTCAATGAATAGTGAGGCAAATTAGAAATGGACAAATCACATCTAAGAAATAAAACAAGAAACTAACTTTACTATTTCCTTACTTAGCTACCAGTATTCCATATTAACTTTCCCTCATTGCCCTTTGACAACAGTCTTACGTTCATTTTTCCCATTTAGATTAATACCACCTCTAACTTCCGGCTCCTTATCCATTCAAGCAACCCGTGTAAACTGTGTGCGTGTCCTCTGACAGCCATAATTAGTAGTCAGCTTCTACATTTCTCCTCCACCCCCTTCCCTGTGATCCTCATCAAACTGCAATCTCTTCAACAGTTAGTTTATTCTGGTCGGACCCAGTGTCTCACCCACCCACAGACCACGCAGGAACGCTCTCTGTGGTTTCACACGCTTTCAAGTAACCCATTGGGAAATCCTAGCAGGATGCGGGCGGGTCTGGGTCACAGCGGGTAGGAAGGGCAGGCAGCATCTGCCGGGACCACTCCGGCCTCTAATCTCCGGACCCAGCTTCTTCACAACTCCGCGCCCCTCTCCCCACGACCCAGCATATCAAGGGACCCCCGCGCCCTCCACGCAGCTTTACTTTGACGCGTCTCTGCATGTGGTTCCGCCATTCCCGCTGCACCAGGAGCGATTCGTCCGCTTCCTCGTCAAACACATCCCCCTCTTCTCTCTGATTGCTGACCGAAGTTGCTGCTTGAACCCACGACATCACCGAGGCAACCACAAGGCAGCTGAGCATAGGAAACGGAAACGCCTGCAACTGCTTCCGGTCTGAGGGGCGGGGCGACGACTGCAAGGCGGGGGTCGCGGGGCGGCTGCGCGCGCGCGCGCGTGCGCGTGGGTGTCCGCGGTGNAACTGCTTCCGGTCTGAGGGGCGGGGCGACGACTGCAAGGCGGGGGTCGCGGGGCGGCTGCGCGCGCGCGCGCGTGCGCGTGGGTGTCCGCGGTGGGCGCTGTCTTGGGTGGGTCCTGCCTGTCGCCAGCGCTTTCGGATCCCTGGTGTTTTCCAGAGCCCTCAGTGGACTCAGAGGGTCGGCGTGCGCCTGTTGTGGGCGGGGCGGATTCTTGTCTCGCGGGGCCCGTCCGGCCTTGACCTCTGCGGAAGACAGCTTGCACCCTCCGCCAACACTTCATTTCCCCCGGGGTCTCCACAGTCGACTGGGTTTTGGAGTCGCGCGCGTTTGTATAACCGTTCAAGGTAGTTCAGCTGATGGGCTATTACTGGCCAGACACTCCCATGTCTTTGAGAATCTCCCTCTGTGCAATTAAGGGATTGGACAGCCTGACGTTTTAATTATTAGGAGCGTGGAGCAAAGGAAAAATAGCATCGAAAAGTTAAAGACCGCAGCCATTTTGAGACCAATAAATATAGAGTACATTTATAAAACAAATATTTCTCATTAATTCACAATATCCTTCGCTGGCTCCCTAAAAGTAGACTATTGGCTCAGTGAGGGTGGACACTTGTTTACGATATATACTCAGCATCAGTAAGGTTCTGACGCTAGTAAATGCTGAAACAGATGCTAGTGAATGAATGACACCAGTAGTACTCCTGTTTTTGCCTTTTTTTGCATGGTCATGTGGTAACGATTATTTATTTATCTAGCAAATTTCTTTGAATACCTGCTTTGTGCCCGGCAGTGTTGTAGGTTTTTGGGATACATCAGTGAATGATACAAAATTTCCAAACTCTTGTGGATTTTACATTCATGTAAAATTGACGGTAGATTAACAATAAGCACTGTATCAGTAAATGATATAGTTTGTTACAATATCATGAATGATACATGCTATGAAAACAAAGTAAGGGGAACCATTGTAAGGGTGATGGTATACTTCTAAGGATTTAG
>NW_017731558.1:1932340-1986269 GCF_001890085.2 Hipposideros armiger
ACGGGAAGTACACCCTTGAGAGGAAAGTGTGGGTGAATTCAGAGAATGAGTTGTGCCCTTACTGCATTTTAAAGATTCTTTATATATTCTGAACTTACTGCATTTTAAAGATTCTTTATATATTCTGAACTTAAGTCCTTTGTCAGATACATGGATTGCAAATACGTTCTTTGCAGTATTTATAACCCATCAGGAAATAGCTGTGGAGGTAAACTTAGGACTTAATGATGTTTTGGGGGGAACGGAGCATAATGCCTGTGAAAGATAAAAGGAGGAGGAAGAAACATGATTAGGTGGGAAAGCCTAGAAAACGGGGTGCTGATCTGATCCCTACAATGGGAAAGGGAGGAGGAAGCAGCCTTGGGCGGAGGGTGCTTGAGATTGGTATGTAGATCTGACAAAGTCTTGGCCAACATAAAAGGAAGCTCCGGGGCCAGGGGCAAAAAGGAGTCCTGAGCTAGGCGCCTGGGGCCTGGCCCTGGTGGCCCTGCCATGCTCAGTTATTGGTAGAGGGTGCTCTGGAAGAGTGTGGCATTGGCTAGAAATCTGAGGCAGAGCCTGCAGGTGCTAACAGCTGGGCTCCTTTATCAACAACCAGATGATCTTCCAAGGTCCTTTCAAATGTGTGATTCTATTTTTTCCAAAATAGCTATCCTTTGTTTTTCTATTTAAAATGAACTGTAAATAACAATGACATTCCCTGTGTAAATGTTGGTGTCACAATATGAACGCAAAGTATTTAGTAAACTTATCTTGCAGTTCAATATCTCTTATTGTTTTATTTATTTATTTGTTTGTTTGTTTATTTATTTTAGCTGAGCTATCCTGCCACCTGTTGGCAGCTCAGCGGCAGCTCAGCTCGGGCTGGAAATTGAACTGGCGACCCTGTTGCTCAGAGCTCGCACTGTTGAGCGAGCTCTTAACCAACTGAGCCACTCGGCTGGCCCTCAATTATCTCTTATATAAATACTCTACGATGAGGTCAAGCTTCAGGATTCTCTCTGTTCTTTTCCTATTCTTCAGCTTATCGGTCATCCTTGTCTTTTCTTTCAAAGCCTTCAACAATTCTTTTTTATGTCCTATTTCCTATCACCTGTTAAGTTTCATTCTTTATCTCAGTCTCCCACACTTTATTTGTGCCTTTTGCAAACTGCTTTTTGTAGTTGGTATCATAAACTCTAAGAGGGCACATACCCTTTTCTTGGTTCCTCTTTAAAGTTCCTAGTGCACTGGCTTTAATCATTAAGTCGCTGGCAACCAGCCAGCAGAATTCCTGATTTCTATACGCCACAGGAAGTAGCTTTGTGCTTTTCCTTGTCCCTTCTAAACTTTCATATGTTCTATGAACCTTGGTGATATCCAGTGACTAAGTCCTTGGGTGCTGTTATTTAATTGCTTATATAAGGTTTGCTCTAAGGCTATATAATATGTATTAACAAATACAATTGTTGCTGGTGTTGAAAATGGCGGGAGAGCATTCAAAATATGGCTTCTAAAAAGAGGGCTTTAGAATAAGTACAGTAGGTAGTAGATTGATGCTGGGTAGAATTGCCTCCTTCATTTTAAAGTATTGTGTCTACAGAAGACCCCAGGGGTAATATAGCTGTCAAAGCTAAGAGGAAAATTATTAGTTCAATACAGAACGTTTGTTGAGTATTAGGAAGAAGAAATGTCAGACAGGAAGGATGATTGATCTTTCAAATGAGCTATTGATGGACAGCTATGTCTAATAGCATTTAAGCACATTTAAGTCTGTCTTATTTTTTTAAAAAAGCCTCTCTCAACTCCAAGCTCTTCTCTGGCTACTACTGCTCTATGCTTCTCTCTCCCTTTACAACTAAACTTCTTGAAAGGGTCAATGTCTCTACTTCTGCACCTCTACTTTCAACCCACTGCAATCTGGTTTCCAACCCCACTATTCCATTTAAAATGGCTGTGAGGGGGTTAGGGGCAATTTCCAAGATAGTTTTGCTGATGACTCTCAAATTTCTCCTTGCAGCCCAGCTCTTCTCTGTGCTTTAAACTCATGTATCTAACTGCCTGTAGGATATTTTCATTTAGATTTACCATATAGATTTTAATATACTACATTCAAATTTATCTTCTTTTTCATTCAGGGTTCTTCCTCCTCTTATGTTTTCTAGCTCCTTGCTGCACAAACTGTGCTGCAGACACTTGCAGCATCAGCATCGCTTGGCAGCAGAGTTTTGGTCCCATCCCAGACCCACTAAATCAGAACCTGCACCTTCAGGTGATTCATATGCACAGTCAAGTTTGAGAAGCATTGCAACTCATTGAATGGTCACCACATCTGCCCCCTTACCGTGTCCTAATACAAGGTGTGATAGAAGAATACAGTGAGTGTTTAAATAAAAAAAAAATTATTACAGTAAAAGACACATTGCCATCAATCCCCCTCAAAATGCTCTCCCTCACTTCAAACACACTTATCCCATCGTTCTTACCACTTTCTGAAGCAGCTCTGGAAGTCCTCTTTTGTGAGTGTCTTTCTTTACTTCATCCTCTATCACAACACCACTCCATGTCACACATTGCTTCTGGTACAGCAATTTCTGTCAAATAGAAACATTACGGTGTGTCCTCATCCACCTTATTCACCAGATCTGGCACCGTACAACTTCTGGCTCTTCCCCAAGGTCAAAATGACCATGAAAGGTAAATGTTTTGAATCGATTCAGGACATTTTGGCAGCTGTGAAAATGCAAGTGAAGACACTCATGAAAGAGGACTTCCAGAACTGCTTCAGAAAGCGGCAAGAATGATGGGCTAAGTGTGTTTGAAGCGAAGGGGAGCATTTTGAAGTGGATTCATGGCAATGCGTCTTTTACTGCAATACATTTTTTTAATTTAAAATTCACCGTATTTTTCGATCACACCTCATATTTCTCTCATTTGCCCACTTTTCTCCATTCCCACTGCCACTTCCCTGGTTCAGGCTACCATCCTATCCTACCTGGATGTTATATCAGCTTCCTAACCGGTTCCCCTGCCTCATGTCCTATCTCCCAGTCCATTTTCACTACTACCCAGAGTATTATTCCTAAAGCAAAATTTGATCAGGCCACTCTTTTCTTAATTCCCTGCAATACTTTCTGATTGCTCTCAAGATGAAGTCCAAATGCCTTTACAAGGAACTAAATGTCATGTGTGGTCTGGCTTCTGCTCACCATTCTGGCCTCACTTGCTACCCTTCACTTGCACATACTTATTTTGTCTTTGCCACATAATTTTTCCTCTCCCTAGAAATGTAGCTTCTCCCTCTACAAAACCTACTTATATTAGATGCACTTGCATTTGGAAGTTTTTTCTAATCTTCTAATTCCGGGTAAATTGTGTGTTATCGTCTTTACCACCTTATATTATAAATCCTAATTGTCTGCATTCCCTACTAGATTAGAAATTCTTTGAGGCAGGTACTGTGTGTCCTAGTTAATTATTTTATCCTTACTGCCTAGTATAACCCTCAATAAATATTTATTAAATAGATGAACTTCATTAAAAATTTTCAAACACTATACTCTAAACAATTCCATGTTCCAGTATAATTATGTAGTAACAAATTGTGTCTATAAATCCAGATTAAATTAAATAAGAATTCACCAATATTAGGATGTTATAGGGGAAGGTAGGGTGTGCAAGGCAAGATATAGAAAGTTATAATTAAAATTCACCTTTCATGAATTAAAACAACCTTTTCAATTTTGTAACCATGTTCTTAATCGTTATTTATTCTGAGTTCCATAGATTTCATGGACATTACCATGCATAGTAAATCTTATACTTCTTGGTCTTTCTCATACTTGTATTTCTTTTTTTTTTTTTTTTTTTTAGCTGAGCCATCCTGCTACCTGTTGGCAGCTCAGCGGCTGCTCAGCTCGGGCTGGACTCGAACCGCTGTTGCTCAGAGCTCAAACTCTTGAGCGAGCTCTTAACCAACTGAGCCACTCGACCGGCCCCATACTTGTATTTCTTAAGTTTTCCCTGTGATGACTAATGAGTGATGTAATTTCTGAGTCCATGTATATCTGATGTCAATATTGTCATCCCTGTTTCCTTTTAACTTTATTTGTCTGATAGTTCATTACACATCCTGTTACTTTTAACTTTTGGATTACTTTATTATAATCTTGTCACTTGAACAGATATGTATTTACATGTATACATGCGCACACATTCACATTATATTCTATATTTGTATGTATATATGTTTTGGTATGATCTGAGAGTCTCTTAATAGGGATATTTAACCCATAAGCATTGTTACACTTTGGTCATGTATTAGAAGGATGAAGCTTTGTGGAGGAGGGCCTTATTTCCTCCTTTCATGAAAGCAGAGTAGAGGGTAATGCGGTTCAGAGGATTAGGGCACAGGTCCCTGGAAACAATAGGATCAAGACACTTAGATAAGCTGGCAAACAGCTTCTGATTTTGAGGAGCAGTGTCAGAAGGTAAGTAGAGTGGAGGTGGTGGTGGTGCTGGTGGTGGCAGAGGACTATGGCTTCAAGGAGTGCCAATGAGTTCCTACTTTGTCAGCAGGAGGTAAGAGAAGCAAGGTCTGACGCCTTTGGATCCTAATAAATATCCCTGGGGATTTTTAGGCATTGTACAGAAAAAGTTCATCAGGAAAATATTGTCCAGAGACCCCAGCCAGCTTTGGTTATCAATGATTGTTTTTTCCCCACTCTGTCACACATTTAATGTAATAATGCTGTACTAAGCACTGTACGCCAATAGGCACTGAGACTGATAAATGAAGTTCACCTTCTTGCCTTCTTCCCACCTTGGCCTTCTCTTCCCCTACTGTGGGTTTTCTCTCTCTTTGGGATGGGCTAAGTAAAGGCAGCATGAATGCTTTCAGTTCCCCCTAAGATCCAGCTGCTGGGCAACTGAGGCTTCATTGCACTATCCCTAAGTGACACCTGACCTGTGGAGGCCACCAAGTCTATTAAGGTCCTGGCCTCAGTGGGGCCACAGCACTTTCCCTTGGGGTGATCTCTTGAGGCAGTCCCCTCAGTACACCCCTGGGAATGAACAATTATCCCTGTCTCTGTTCAAGGAGTTTGCCTGGAGGGTTCCCACTTTCTATCCCCTTTGGTGTTAGTGGAAAGACTGCATTTGGAATAAGATTTGGAGACTGTTCCCCATTGGAAATACAGTAGACATTGCTAATATTCACCATTATCTGGTTCTTCTTTCATTTCTGGTTATCCAGAATACTATACTTTTTAACCTGTTGGCACATAGGTAGGTCCAAACATGGCTGATTCTGGCCAGTGACTAGTAAGTGGCAATTATACACTTCATTCCCCAGCTTAGGCCCTTAAAGCTCCTGCCTGAGCTCAGCTGTCTCTTCCCCTGATGTGGAAATCATAGCTGTCAGGTATTCAGATGGTGGGGTCAGAAGATGGAGCCAGCTTGGATCTCTGAGTTATCACTCAGAAGGAGCTTCCCTGGAGAGCCATTGGACCTACAGTAGACTTTGTGTGTAGGAGAAATGAACTTCAATTTGTTAAACTACTAAATTTAAGAGTAAATATATTATCTAGCAGAACCCTACACATACAAGTACTATAAGTGCTCTGTCTGATCTCTCTGGATGTTTTCTTATATACTCTCATGGTCTCAAATAGCACCTAGATGTTTCAGCTCTCCTTGTCCTTATCAATAGCTTCATACCACAACTTACCGCTGCTTTAGACTTACCTGTTTAATTATAAACTGGACATCTGAACCAAGAGGTACCATAGGAACCTCATGCTTAATATCTCTAAAACTGAACTTTGCCCCAAACCTCGTTTTCCTCCTTCCTTCCTTCTCAATATTAGATAGTGACACCACTGCACCCTCTGGGTATTGGCAGCCAATGGAGCAGACAAGTTGAGTATGGGCACCGAATAGATAAACAAAGGGTAGTATATCTATACAATGGAATATTATTCAGCCATTAAAAGGAACAAAGTGCTGATAAATGCTACAACATGAGTGAACCATGCAAATGTTATGCTAAGTGAAAGAAACCAGTCACAAAAGGTTACATACATATTGTGTGATTCCACTATATTAAATGTCCAGAATAAGCAAATCCACAGAGACAGAAAATAGATTAATGTTTGTTAGTGGTTCAGAGGAGGTTGAAGTGGATAGTGCTAATGGGTACAAGGTTGCTTTGTGGAATAATGAAAATATTCTAGAATTAGATAATGTTGATAGTCACATAACTTTGTGAATGTACTAAAGCCCACTAAAATTGTATACTTTAAAATGTGAGTTTTATGGCATGAAAATTGTATCTCAATTAAAAAAAATTACCTGTAGAGAGAAATGAAAATTTAAAAAGTCAGTAGCTTATACTTCTGGGTAAAATAGAAGATTGAAGACCAGTTTTGAAGACAGTCTGTTATTTTACTGCACAGATTTCATTTAAAGACTAAAACATACGATCAGTGTTTAGAAAACATGGTATCTCTAATAATGATATAGCATCAATGTTTACAATGTAAAGCCAAACTAAAGAGTACAATTTATACTAAACAATATTACTCCAAGATGGCTAGCAGAATGAAAATAGAGAAAGAGAAAACAGCTTTAAAAATGTAAGTTGAAGCATATGTAAATGTAAGATTAAAAACTACATCATACATTCAGGAGCATTAGGTACATTCATATTGTTGTGCTAAGGCATATGTAATTTTTATGAATTAAAATTAACTTTAAAATCTTTACCATGGAGGTTACAACAGCTATGCAGTTAAGGTTATGGAAATAAAGTATCATTATTCAGAAAAAAACAAAAAAACTACATCATACAAGTCTGGTAATCAAAAATGTTTTCTGGAATGTCAATTAAAGTTATACTCACACAGTTAATTATTATGTAGTTAAAATCTAGTTGGCTAAAATAAAGTATGGGCTCTGGAGTTAGACTGCCTGGGTTCAGTCAAAATTCAGCCCTTGAACTTCTAGCTGTGTGGCCCCGGTCTTAACTTTCCTTTGCTTCAATTTTCTCATCCATAAAGTGGAGATCATGCCATAAATTGAAAGACATATCATTATATTATGTATCACTAAAAAACAAATGCTGTAATTAAAACTACAATGAGATACTACTTCATACTTATTAGATGGCTAAAATCAACAAGTAACCGAGAGACTAGTTTTCAGAGCAGCACATAAAGAACTTAGAAGTTTTCATTTTATCTTAATAATGAAACATTGAACAAATGGAAAAATCAACAATTATTCTTAGATCTCAGAGAAGTGAGGTCACAGGACAAACCGAGTTCCCCCAAATTGCAGAGACAGTGGATGCAGAGAATCACAACTTACCAGAGCCCAAACGCAAAAGCAGAAACCTTGGCAGGAACCAGTGTCAGCGTAGGAAAATTTGAACTGTAATTGATGAATTGCTGGAGGCCCAGGGTTAACAAGTCTGAGAGTTAAAAACTCCAGGGGAATCCAGTAATAGGAGGGCCCCCTCTTGGAAGCAACTAAGATGTTCTTCAGTAGGTGAATGGGTAAATACACTGTGGTCCATTCAGACGATAAAATATGATTCAACACCAAAAAATGAGCTATCAGGCCATGAAAGGACATAGAGGAAATTTAGATGCACATTACTAAGTGAAAGAAGCCAATGTAAAAAGGCTACATACTGTGTGATTCCAACTATACGACACTCTGTAAAAGGCAAAATTATGGAGACAGTAAAAATAACAGTGGCTGCCAGAGTTTAGGGAAAAGAGAGGGATGAATAGTTGGAGCATGCAGAGCATGCTGAGGCCAAATGCTGCTTGTGTAGGTTTTGTGAACCTTTGAGAGATTTTAGGAAAGTCTGCAGCATGAGCCAAGACGGGACATTTGCATTGAAAAGCTACTGGAAGAGGCTTGAGTGTGCCTGAAATTTGGGCAAGGTAAGGTCTCAAAGAATCGCTATGGTGGGGCAGATGAATGGTGTTAGCTGGGTTGATGGAAACTCAGATATGGGAGCCACATATGTCTGCATGCTGTGCAGGAGGAGGGCTCAACAAAGAAACAATGGATTCTGCCAGCATTTCTGTCTGGGAGAAAGCTGCCTCTCTAGCCCTTATCCTGAAGCCAGACAACTCAGTTCCTCCTCTTACGTCCCTGGTACCTTTTGATCTGCTGCCCCAGTGCTGGAGTTCAGAGGGAGTGAGTCTGTCAGCACTGTAAGTCCATGTGTGCGGTCCTTTTAAGAAGAGAGCCTGGGACTCCAGCGCCCTCCACCTCACTCAGCTACAATCTCTGCTGGTTTTCACAACCAGAAGTTAAGGGAACTTCTCTCCCCAGCACTGGAACCCTGGGCTGGGGTTATGGTGTGTAGCTGGGACCCCTTGCTCTTCCACAGGTACCTCTGTGGCTGAGATATCTCTCCTGATTTTCAACTACCACATGTGGGTATGGGACCAGCCCATTTTATATCTCTGCCCATCCTAGCGTCTCAAGGTGTCTTCTGTATGTCTTCAGGTGATTTTTAATGATGGCTGTTCTGTAGCTTAGTTGTGATTTTGATGTGGTCATGAGAGGAGGCAAGCACAGCATTTACCTACTCCTCCTTCTTGACTGAAAATCTAGTTTTGTATTTTATATTTAGGTCTGTGATCACTTTGAGTTAATTTTAGTAAAAGGTGTAAGATTTTTGTCTAGACTTATTTTTTTCCATGTGAATTTCCAGTTATTCCAGCACCATTTGTTGAAAAGACAATCCCTTTTTCCCCATTAAATTGTCTTTGCTTCTATGTTGAAGACCAGATGACTATATTTATGTGGGTCTATTTCTGCGCTCTATGTTCTATTCTATTGGTCTAGTTGACTATTCTTTTGCCAATACCACACTGTCTTGATTACTGTATCTTTATGGTCAGTCTTGAAGTTGGATAATGTGGATCTGATTTTGTTCTTTTCATTCAGTATTGTGTTGGCTATTCTCGGTGTTTTGCCTCTCTCTATAAAATTTAGATTTAATTTGTTCATATTCACAACATAGTGTGCTAGGATTTTGGGGATTTGTCGAATCTATAGATCAAGTTGGGGAGAACTGACATCTTGACAATACTGTCTTTCTATCCACGCACATGAAATATCTCTCTACTTATTTAGTTTTTCTTTGATTAGGGTTTTGTGGTTTTCCTCATATAGATCATGTATTTTGTTAGATTTATACCTAAACATTTCACTTTTGGGGGTGCTAATGTAAATGGTAATATGTTTTTATTTTAAAACCCCGTTTTTCATTGCTAGTATATAGAAAATGATGGACTTTTGTATATTAACCTTGTATTTTGCAACCTTGCATAATTGCCTATTATTTTCAGGAGTATTTTTGTCAATTATTTTGGCTAATGCTGTCCATTAGATCTCCAGAAACTATTCATCTTCTAACTGCAAGTTTATACCCTTTTACCAAAATTCCCCATCCCCAGTCCCTGGTAACCATCATTCTACTCTGTGCTTTTATGAATTTAGCTTTTGTAGATTCCATATATAAGTGATATAATACAGCATTTATCTTTCTCTGTCTCACATCTCATTTAGCATAATGTCTTCAAGGTCCATCCATGTTCTTAAAAATGACAGAATTTCCTTCTTTCACATGGCTGAATATACCGTATTTCCCCATGTATAAGACACACCCTTTTTTGAAAAATTTGGGGTCTAAAAACTGGGTGCATCTTATACAGAGGTTGTAGATTTTTTTTTGACAGTGATGAGGAGTTGTGTGAATTTTATGATGAATAAAACTTGAGTTCAATAACTTTATGTAATACATTTTTTTTTCAAATTTCGGGCCCCAAATTAAGGTGCATCTTATACATGGGGAAATACGGTATTCCATTGTATATATAAGCCACATCTCTATCTATTTACCCATTGATGGATTCTTAGGTTGTTTCATATCTTGGCTATTGTGAATAATGCTATAATAAACACGGTAGTGTAGATATCTATTTGATATTCTGGTTTCCTTTCATTTGGATATATACCCAGAAGTGGTATATATGAGTATTGCTTGATCATTTGATAGTTCTGTTTTTGATATTTCGAGGAACCTGCATATTGTTTTCCATGCTGGCTGCACTAATTTACATTCCCACCAACAGTGCAGAAGTGTTCCCTTTTCTTTGTATCCTCTTTAACTCTTGTTATGTCTTTCTTTTTTGTGATAGCCATTCTAACAGATGTGGGGTGATACCTCACTGTGGTTTTGATTTGTATTTTCATGATGGTTAGTGATGTTGAGCACCTTTTCATGTTCCTGTTGGCCATTTGAATGTCTTCCTTACAAAAATGTCTGTTCAGCTCCTCTGCCCATTTTTAAATCAGATTTTAGTGTGTGTGTTTTTGTTATTGAGTTGTATGAGTTCTTTATATGTTTTGGGTAATAACCTCTTATTAGATATATGATTTGCAAATATTTCTCCTATTTCAGACATTGTCTTTTCATTTTGTTGATGGCTTCCTTTGCTTTACAGAAGCTTTTTAGTTTGTTATAGCTCCACTTGTTGATTTTTGCTTTTGTTGCTTGTATACTTTTGGTGTCAAATCCAAAAAAATCATTGCCCAGACCAATGTTAAGAAAAATTTTTCCTATGTTTTCTTCTCAGGGCTTTATGGCTTCAGGTTTTATGTTTAAGCCTTTAATCCATTCATCAAGTTAATTTTTTTGAGTGGTGTGAGACAGGGGTCCAATTTCACTTTTCTGCTTGTGGTTATCCAGTTTTACTAATAATATTTTTTGAAGAGACTAGCCTTTCCTCCATTGACTATTCTTGGCTTCCTTGTCAAATATCAGTTAACAGTATATGTGAGTGTTGGGAGCCAATTGAGGACAGTTGGGGATACTGAGGCTGTGGCAAAGTGCTACATGCCTCTATGCAGGACCCTATGCCTGAAGGAGCAGCTGGATAAGAGAGTCTGCTTAGTAACTGCATACGCAAGGCTTGGACACTCCCAAAATTATCCATTCCCACAGAAAGCCAACCGCAGAGCCCACCACAAGGCTTATTTACAGTTTCACTATGGACTCATTGTTTAGGGGATTTCGGGCCTCCCGAAATCCCCGGGCCTAGTTCCTGGTTTCTGTATGCCTACACCCAAAGCCCCCTGCTGAAACCGCCTGCTAAATTCCCCTACACAAAGAGGAACTTACTGCCTATATAACCAGAGCCTTTCCAATAAATGAGGTCTCAGTCTGCTACCAGCCATCTGAGTCCCTCCTGTTCCCAGCACTTTTGTCTCTTCCCTTTCTTTCTCATCTCCCATCCAGTCCTCTCAGGGACCATTCAGGGGGAACTGGCCAAATCAACCAGACGTCCTTGGGTGGGCTGAGCGGGCCTCGGCATGTGAGAGTTTATTTCTGGGTTCTCTATGCTCTTCCATTGATGTATTTGCCTATTTTTATGTCAATAATATACTATTTTGATTATTATAGCTTTGTAATATAGTTTAAAATCAGAAAGTGTAATGCCTCCAGTTTTGTTCTTCTTTCTCATGATTACTTTGGCTACTTGCAGTCTTTTATAGTTTCATAGAAATTTTAGAAAATTAAAAAAAAAACTTTTTTTATTTCTGTGAAAAAGATCATTAGAATTTTGATAAGGATTGCCTTGAATCTATAAATGGCTTTGGGTAGTATGGACATTTTAATAATATTAATTCTTCTGATCTGTGAATATGGGATCTCTTTCCATTTGCTTGTGTATTCTTCAATTTCTTTCATTGAAGTCTTATAGTTTTCATTGTACAGATGCTTCACTTCCTTGGTTAAATTTATTTCTAAGTATTTTATTGTTTTTGATACTATTATGAATGGAATTGTTTACTTCTTTTTCAGGTATTTTATTATGCAGCTAATTTCTGTTTTATTGATTTTATATCCTGCCACTTTACTAAATTCATTGATTAACTCCAAAGTTTTTTTGTTGAGTCTTATAGGATTTTCTATGTATAAGATCATATAATTTTCAAATAAAGATGATTTTACTTTTTCCTTTCTAATTTGGATGCCTTTTATTTTGTTATCTTGCATGATTGCTCTAGCTAGAACTTCCAGTACTCCACTGAATAAGGATAATAGTGAGCACCCTTGTTTTGTTCCTGATCTTAGAAGAAAAGCTTTCAACCTTTCACCATTGAGTCTGATGTTAACTGTGTTTATCACATATGACCTTTGTTATGTTGAAGTATATTCCTTCTATACCCAATTTGTTGAGGGTTTTTTATCATTAAAGGATGTTGTATTTTGTCAAGTGCTTTTCCCACATCTATTTAGATGATCATACGATTTTTATCTTTCTTTTTTAAAAATTTATTTTATTAAAAAATTTTTTTTATTAGGGAATTGGGGAGAGGGAACAGAGTTGGGGAATTGGGGAAGGGGAACAGACAAGTTGCTGTCCTTTTGTTCTTCAGTCTAGCTGTGGAAGACGTTGCTTTACTGGCCCATGTTGGTATTGTGATCATTGCGCTTTTCCCGGCTGAGGCACATTGGTCGCCGGCCATTGATGGCTGCTCACAATGGCTCACGGCGGCTCATGGCAGCTCTCCCCAGCTACCGGCCGCTCACGGTAGCTTATGGCAGCCCACTGCAGCAGGGGCTGCAGCCTACGCCGTCGCTGGCGACTCAGGGCAGCCCAGCTTCAGGTTAGCTGTTGTTCACCATCTTAGCTGTAGAGGGCGCAGTGTCACTGGCCCACGTGGAACCTGAACCGGCAGCTCTGCTGCTCAGAGCTCGCGCTCCCCAGCCAACTGTTAACCAATGAGCCTCTCAACTGGCCCACGATTTTTATCTTTCGTTCTATTAATGTGGTATATCAGATTTATTGATTTCATTGGTTGAACCTTCTTTGCATCCCAGAGATAAAGTTCTCTTGATCATGGTGTATGATTCTTTTAGTGTGCTGTTATATTTGGTTTCCTCAATATTTTGTTGAGAATTTTTCATCTATATTTATCAGGATAATGGTCTATATTTTCTTTTCTTGTACTGTCCTTATCTGGATTTGGTATAAGGGTAATGCCGGATTTGTAAAATGATTTTGGGAGTGTTACCTTCTTTTCTATATTTTGGAAAAGTTTTAGAAGGATTGGCATGAATTCTTTCTTAAATGTTTGGTAGAATTCAACAGTGAAACCATCTGGTCCTGGGCTTTTCTGTGTTGTGAAGTTTTTGATTACTGATTCAATCTCCTTACTCATTATTTATCTGTTTATATTGTTTCTTTCTTCATAATTCAGTCTTGATAAATTGTGTGTTTCTAGAAATTTATCAGTTTCTTCTGATTATCAAATTTGTTGGGGTATAATTGTTCATAATAGTCTACTATAATTCTATATATTTCTGTGGTATTAGTTATAATGTCTCCTCTTTCATTTCTGATTTTATTTGCATATTCTCTCTTTTTCTTAGTAAATATAGCTAAAGATTGGTCAATTTTATGTATCTTTTAAAAAACCAAAACACCCAGTTCTTAGTTTTGTTGATATTTTCTATTGTTTTTCTCTCTTGTTGCCACGCAGCTGCCCAGCTGTCTGTTCCCCCACGCTGATTCCTAAAAGAGAGGAGGTGTCTCAAACCCCATGAGACTGGGAGGAATGATTCCTGTAAAGCTTCCTCAGGGGGCGTCCAGGAAAGCTGGGACCCAATGGAACCATATATCGGTTGACTCCCAATCCCCTTATCAGTAGGTTTAGAGACAAATCCTTTTTAGTGAGTTTTTAGCATAACGACTTTATCTCTTGGGGTCCTGTGTGTGCAAGCACGCTCGAAGGCATAACATTTGTTGGAACACAATGGGACTTTCAGTAATGGCAGCCTACAGGCATGGGTAATCCGGCTTAAGCAAGTTCTCAGGCATGAGACTCACAGACTGTGGAAAATTCAACCCTACTTCCTGATTGAGGTATCAATAAAAGGTACGCGTCGGCCCTATTCGGGGCTCAGTCCTAGAGAGACTTGAGTCCCCTGGCCCGCCTGCATGTAACTCTTGGCTACTGCCTCTTTCTTAACCCTTCACCGCCCCTTCTCATTTTCCACTGCTCTTGTCGTGTGGGACGCGACACTCTGTTTCACTTATTTAAGCTCTAATTTTTGTCTATTTACTTCATCCTGATAATCTTGGGCTTTTTTTTTTTTTAATTAAAATTTTTTTTGGTGACAATGATTAGTAAAGTTACATAGGTTTCAAGAATACAATTCTGTAATACATCATCTATATGTCACATTGTGTGTTCACCACCCAGAGTCAGTTCTTCTTCCATCACCATATATTTGACCTCGTTTACCTTCATCTACCACTCCCTTTCCCCCTTACCCTCTGGTAACCACTAAACCATTGTCTGTGTCTATGTGTTTTTGTTTCTTTTATTTGTTTGTCTTTTTATAGTTCCTTGAGGTGTAAAATTGTGTCTTTTTTTTTTTAGATATTTCTCTTTTTTCTTAATATATGCATTTATTGCTATAAACTTCCCTTGAAGAACTGCTTTTGCAGCATCCTGTACATTTTGGTATGTTGTATTTCCATTTTCATTAGTTTTGAGATTTAAAAAAATTTCCCTTTTGATTTCTTTTTTGACATTTTGGTTGTTCAGGAGTGTATTGTTTGGTTTCCACATGTTTGTAAAATTTGTTTTCATGACCTTGACAGCCCAGTGGAGTACTGGCTAGGTATCCTGTAGAATGTCCCCAATATGAATTTGCCTAGTGTTTTTCTCATAATTAGTCTGGAGTCATGTTTTGTTTTTTTGAAAGAATACCTGAAAAGTGAAATGCCCTTTCATCACATCATAGCAGGGGGTAAATGACATCTACACCACATGACTGGTGATATTAACTTTCATCACTTGGTTAAGATAATGTTTGCCAGGTTTCTCCATGGTAAAGACATTATTTATTGCCTGTCTTCAACATTAGAGTGTAAGATCTATGAGAGTAGAGATGTATATGTTTTGTTTATTGCTATATCCCCAGTGTCTAGAACAGTGTATGAGACATAGGCACTCAATAAGTATTTGTTGAATGAATAATGAGTAAATTAAAGGATGAATTAGATGATCCTTAGCTTCCCACTCTATTTGAAAATTTGTTCTGACCTTACATGTGACTACCAACAGCAATTGTATAGAGCATATAGTCTATATACATGAAATGTATTATAGTGCCTGCCACCAATTACTCAATGTCTGGGCATTAGCACACGTTTGTTGACAGGTGACTTATTAACACTCTATTTAATTTTGGCTTGAAAAGCCAGGGCAAGATTTTCAAAGTCAGCTTTGTCCAGGTTGGGAGTTCGTATACAGCATTTGAATGAAGTTAGGTTTTAGTAGGAGCTAGACTTTCAAATCTCATTCGTACCACTTCTTAGCATTGTGTTTTTTGGCACATGATCACCTCTTTGAATGATCTCATCTCTGGTATGAGAGAAATGGTTCTTTTCTTATAAGTTGATATTAGGATTTAGTGAAATCACAGAGCCAGTGCTTACTCAGTGGCTGGCATTCTGCTCAGTAAATGATGGTTTACTTCATTTTCCACAATCTTTTGAAACATGTGGTCAAATCAATTCTCTTATTTCAGGATAGTCATTTTCTACAAAAGAGCATATTTTATCTGGAAGATCAGCATAGACAATTTCATTTCATTAGAGAGCCAGTGATTTAATAATTTACTTAGAACTAGGCTGTGGCTTTCATTATAAAACTCATCTGGCATATGTGCAAAGAGTCGTTATTTTCCTACTGGCAAGAAAGCTGATGGGATATAAATACTTTACAAATGTGCACAGAACAGTTTACCCTCATGTAATGTCTGCATCTGAAGAAATACCACATGGTGCCCTGCAGTGGATATAGCTCAACATAAAATTTGTCACATCCCAAGAACTTGAAATATTGCCCCATTTCTTTTACCTCTGCACTGCATGTGTTTATTTGGTAATGTCGGTCTGCCCCTTATTTCAGCAGCTGAAGTGACATAGCCCTGTTTTATAATTTGCCAAGTGACTGGAGCCAAGCAGGTCTGTATTACCCCGGGAATGCCACTAATTCCTGGTTTTTAAAGAAGAAAGGACAGTGAGCACTTAGCTTGAGGGTGATATGTTTTGTGGGAATGTATACTCTTTGCAAGTTGTTTATGATATTTTTCTGTACAGCCAGAGGAGTGGAGGGACATATTTCAAATTCCCATTGGCAAGGGCTCCCAGTTCTTTTATAAGGATTTGTAAAATTCCATCCCTTTGAATCTTGTCAGCAATCTCTGGTTATCCTTCAGGCTTTCTTTCATAAAGCTTTCAACACGCAGAGCTCAGTGGGCTGGGCAGGGAATGTGTATGTGAGAGAGAGAGAGTGTGTGTGTGTGTGTGTGTGTGTGTGTGTGTGTGCCTTTGTGAAGCCGCCTTGATTGAAATGCCAATATTCTGTCACTTTCTGGTCTGAATTTACTCTAGTAATAAAATGGAAGCATCCCCCTGCATGGTGAAGTGTAGCAGGCGAGTCCTTTTATTTAGTTGAGTCAGCTTACTGTAGATTAGTGCTCTGGTCTTCCTTTTGGTTAATTTCTGTTTCTCTTCTCTAAGCTTCTTATCTCATTTCATCTCATCTCATCTCATCTCATCTCATCTCATCTCACCTCACCTCACCTCACCTCACCTCACCTCATCTCATCTCTTCTGTTGAGTTCAGGAGAAAATCGCTTCCCTGGAGCTATGATAGTTGTCCATGTGGGAAGAGACAGGGATCATGTTCAATCTTTGGGGATAATAGGTGTGAGTGGAATTTGCCAAGAGTTTTATGGTTTAAAAGTGTCTATATTTTTTATTTTCAACTTCTTTTGGAAAGTATAAATTGCCAAGTATTGGGGAGGCAAAGTTTTTACTTCTGAAGATCATCAGATAGTGGGTAATGGAGGTTGTCCAGCCACAGATGTTTTTTATTACACCACAGGGGCAGAAACCACTTACGTCACAATCTTGCTAAGGAGGAGGATTGCACCCAGAGCAGACTTGCTCTTCTAGGTCTGGAGGCTGCCAGCCTGAGCGGGTTTTGGGGAAGGCGCCCTTCTAGGCTTTGACTGGCAGATTCTCATTGTGTCCTCACGTGGTGGAAGTAGGGCAAGCAAGCTCTCTGGGGCCCTTTATAAAGTCTAGGAATTGAAAACAGGGGAGTGGATCTGTAATCTGATGGGCCATGGAGACAGTGAAAGTGGGTGGAGTTGCAGAGATAGGAGGGCCAGGTCTTGCCCCAATGTGAATACATAGTAAGTCCCTGAAATTTTCTAAGCAGACGAATGGCCTGACCCCATTCATGTTTTAAAAAGACCTCTCTGACTACAGTCCGGAGAATGGCTTGAAGGGAGGTAAAGAGTGAAAAGAATGACGTACCCCACTCTGGCTTAGGAGCCCCTCCTATATATAACCAGAGCACCTGGTGCTTATTTTGAGCATAGCACTTATTATCACAATCACAATTTTCTGTTTACTTGTTTATTGCCTCCACCAGTCTGAGAGGTCCTTCAGGGGAAGGATTGTGTCTTTTATCTCCATGCCATACAATAAATGTATTTTTCAAGGAATGAAAATCAAGTGTTCTAAACTGAGTATCACTTCCACTTTTCTCTGTCTAGGTCTATAGTTCTCTCATCTGAAAAAAAAAAAAGGTTCAATTAAGGAACTGTCCAGGTATAATATTCTGAAAACTGTGTTTGGTGGAGAAGAAGGGATATTTTCAGTGAGGCATCACAGTAAGAGGCCTGAAGGAGAGTGGGGTAAACAGGATGCATATACTCCTATGGCGAGGAGATAAAGGCAGGCTCGCTTGACTGGAGTAGGTGGCTAAATAGTCATTAAAATTTTTTTTTTAAAGTTTCTTACGTTTTAAATTTATTTTTCATTTACAGTTGACATACAATAATACATTAATTTCAAGTGTACAAAATAGTGATTAGCCATTTATATAACTTACATAGTGATTGTAAGGTACTGTTCGCCCTGAAGGCCAGCTCAGCCATGTAGTAACAGGCGCACACACCACATCCTGCTTGGCATGTAACCTATTGGGCAATATATCATCCATGTCCTGCTTGGCACAAGTAGAAATTTTCCAAAACCTCCCAGCCATTGCCCCCAGCCATTGCCACCACCAGCCGTTGCCACCGGTTACTTGCTCCACCCTACAAAAACCAGACCCTTCCCTCAGTTGGGGCTGACGCGTCTTGGCCTCAGCCCTGCAGGTTAATAAACTTGCTTGCTTGAATATCGGTGTCTCTTGCCCCCTCTCTCCTCAGCGAGCCTTTCAATGATCACTCTGATAAGTCTAGTACCCACCTGACACCATAAAACTTATTACAGTGTTATTGACTATATTACCTATGCTGTACTTTATATCCTTGTGACTATTTGAATAACTGGCAATTTATAGTTTTTAACCCTGTCACCTTCTTCAGCCATCTCCCAAAACCCTTTTCCATCTGTCAACCACCAATTTGTTCTCTGTATCTATAAGTTTGCTTCTGTTCTGTTTCTTTATTTTGTTTTTTAGATTCCACATGTAAGTGAATTCATATGGTATTTGTATTTCTCTGTCTGACTTATTTCACTTAGCATAATACCCTCTAGTTCCATCCATGTTGTTGCAAATGGTAAGATTTCATTCGTTTTATGGCAGAGTAATATTCCATTGTATAAATGTACCACATCTTCTTTATCCATTTGTCCACTGATGGACACTTAGTTTACTTCCATATCTTGGCTGTTGTAAATAATGTTGCAATGAATATAGGGGTGTACTATCTTTTCAAATTAGTGGTTTGGATTTTTTAGGCTAAACACTCAGAGGTGGAATTGCTGGGTCATGTGGTAGTGCTGTTTTTATATTTTTTAGGAACCTCTATACTGTTTTTCACAGTGGCTGCATTAATGTGCAATCCCACCAACAGTGCATTAGGGTTCCCTTTTCTCCATACCCTCACTTGTTGTTTATTGATTTATTGATAATAGCCATTTTGACAGGCATGAGGTGATATCTCATTGTGGTTTTAATTTGCATTTCCCTGATGATTAGAGATGCTGAGCATCTTTTCATATGTCTATTGGCCATCTGTATGTCCTCCTTGGAGAAATGTCTATTCAGGTCCTCTGCTTATTATTTAATCGGATTTTTTGGTGTGTGGTTTTTTTTTTGTGTGTGTGTGTGTTAAGTTGTATGTGTTCCTTATGTATTTTGGATATTAACCCTTTATCTGATGTATCACTAGCAAATATCTTCTCCCATTCAGTAAGCTGTGTTTTTGTTTGCTGATTGTTTCCTTCAACGGTGCAAAAACTCCCTTGTCTGAGATAACATATCCAAAACAATATTGCTGAGAATAATATCAAAGAGTTTACTGCCTATGTTTTCTTCTAGGAATTTTATGGTTTTAGGTCTTACATTTAAGTCTTTGATCCACTTTGTGTTGATTTTTGTATATGGTGTAAGATAGTGGTCCAGTTTCATTCTTTTGCATGTGGCTGCTCTGTTTCCCTAACACCATTTATTGAAGAGACTGTCCTTTCCCCATTGTATATACTTGGCTGCTTTGTGATATTGACCATATAAGCATGGGTTTATTTCTGGGCTCTCTATTTTGTTCCATTGATCTATGTGTCTATTTTTATGCCAGTACTATGCAGTTTTGATTACTATGGTCTTGTAGTATAGTTTGTTATCATGTAGTGTAATGCCTCCAGGTTTGTTAATTCTCAGGATTGCTTTGGCTATTTGGGTTATTTTATGGTTTCACACAAATTTTAGGACAGTTTGTTCTATTTCTGTGAAAAATGCCTTCTCAGACTCTTGATGTCCCTCGGCGCCTGAGCTTGCTTCAGGCACAGTTTTGTGACCATATCAGCAACTTGTCCCAGCTCCAGCTTCAGAGACTTTCTTCAAATATATTTTTAGATCAATTGCAATTCATCAGGACAAGAAAGAAGAATGAGTAGCTGGCCTTCAAATTTTTCACTCTGGAGTGTCTTAGAGCTGAACTTGCTGACTGGTTGGGTCTGTCTTGAGGAAATTAACCTCCCTCCTCCCTCTCGTCCCTCCGAGCCCCCCCCCTCCCCCCCGCATCAAATTATTAACAATAGCTTTAAAACAGATAAGACTCAGAACCCCCAGCAGGTCCCTGGGGCAGGAGCAGGGAGGAGATCTTAAGAGCAACACGACAGGCTTTGCAGGGCTTGTCCATTGTGGAATGGCCAGCAGATTTCATCAATTCCCATATCTCATGTGAACTCTGGTGAGCTTAAAACCGTGTTTTCCCAACGCCAAGCCACAGTGCAGTGAGCAGCACCATGGTGACGCATTCTCAGAGGAATGCTTCCCAAGCCTTTGCCACCCCTTATCTGTTTCCTTTATTTATAAGAGGGTACAGGAGGGGAGGGAAGGGAAGGGAGAGCAGGGAAGAGGATGGGAAGGGAGAGAAAAAGGGAGGAGAGGGGAAGTGTGGGGAGGGGATCACACCATCAACCAGTGTGTTGATTATGACAGATGCCACACTGAATAATCACTTAACTGGCCAGGCCTGGGCATGCAGGCCCACGAAGGCTCAAATTCTAAGGTGTGGCTCTTCAGGTCAGCCTGGGGAAATTTACACTGGCTGCAGCAAGGATTCAGTAGAGCGAGAGCTGACTGGACTCCCAGAATCATAACCACAAAAGACCATTTTGTGTTTTTTGTGGCTATGTTAGTTCACTCCCAGGACCAGAGTACATTTGACTCCCTGAAGGATAATCTCCAGCACATCATTCAATCTATCTTCAAATGCCTCAAGCAGTGGGATTTTCACAGCTTCCCTTGGGAAGTTATTCTTCAAGTCTAATGGCCAGGGTATTTTTTTCTGATATTGAACATCTATCTTTCCCTTTCTTAACTTCATCCCTGCTATCCTGTGGAATAAGCTTCTGCTCTCAGCATTGTCTTTTTCTCTTAGTGTTTACTGATGCATTTCCTAGGCATACATACTCTACCACTTCAGCATCTCTGCACTCAAGCCTCAGAGATCAAGAAATGGCTAAGAAATGCTATGACAAATAAAGGCTCTGCCATCTGGCAGGCATAAACATAAATGAGATGTGAGCCCCAAATCTCAATTAAAAAGGGATCATCATCAATCCAGCCTCTGCTCAGAGCCCCCCGACAATAACAGAATTACTCTGCGGAGAGTGATGCTCTGTCAGTGCAACTATGTTCTCTGTGATTCATTCTCACAACGTAATGAGTTCTCCCTTCTCCAAAATGATGTTATGAAACACCAAATTTATCTTATCATATGTATCTTTAATTTCATTCACCCAGCGTGTTATACTTTTTATCTTTACATTGCTATGCTGCAGAAACAAGATATGGTCTCATGTAATGTGAAAGAACTTAGATTCTGCCAGTCCTGGATTTGACTTCTGGGGGAAATCTCATAGCCACTCCCCTGCTGCTTCATGGGTATCCTCAGTCACAAGACGGAACAATGTCAGTTCCCCTGGAAAGAGTGTGAGTTGCCTCAGGTCTCTTATAGGACACGGACTGCTTGCTGTAGAGTGTTATTTTGTTTGCTTGTCTGTTCAGCCCTCTACAGAACTTTACTAGGTTGCCTTTTCCCCCCCACAAACCAATAAGATGAGGAGATTACTGCTTGAAACTTGCAATCCCATTATCTGTCAGCCTGTGAAAGATAAAAAGTGCCACTAGTGTATCCAGAAAGTCATTTTTCAGTAGCCATGGGTGACAAGAATTACATTTCTTTACCAGGACGTCTTGGCGTGGCATATCATAAATATTCAGCTTCTGTAGACTTTTAAAAAAGATATAATCTCTCTCTCTCGCTCTCTCTCTTTTTTTTTTTGTGGAACACTAACTTCAAGGTCAGATGCAGGATGACTCAAAAATAGGAACTAGGAGTTCTTATACATGAGAGAAAAGGAGCAGTTGGGAAGCAGGCTGAAGGCGACTAAGGAAGTAGAAACTGAAAAGCAAAGTAGGGGTGAGGGTATGGGTTTAGAAATCAGGTAGTGGGGTGCATTACCCTTAGACCTAGGCAGATGGGCCTCTGCTGGTCCCACACTGTCAGGGCCTGGCGGTGGCCCTCCTCTGGCTGTGCCTTTGCCATGGGATGGGAAGTCAGGGGGACAAGGGTTGTGCCCACCTGGAGCCCATGCCACTTATGTCTAGACCATCTGCAAAGTACCAGGGACACTGGACCTTCCTACCCAGACACCTATACGCGGAACCAGGGGAGGAAAGAGACGAGTGGGCTGTGAGTCAGGGGCCTCCATTGGTGTTATTGCTCTAGGTCTGCAAACGTTAGAGGCAGGTCTGTGCAAGACTCCGGGCTCAGAACTTTTCAAGCAAAAACACTAAATTTGCACATAGTTCCTGGTAGAATTTAGCTGGTTTGCCCTTGCCCTAGATTCAGCCCTAACTGTTTTCACCTCTATCTGCTATGTCACTATGGGGCAAATAGTCCATGTAATACCCAGGACTTCCTGGTCCATAGTATGGTCCTTGATATACTAGAGTTACTTCAAAAAAGAGAAGGCTGTCTGGCTTAGAATTTAGGAGAATCCCAGGATAGCCACACGCTGTGAGGAAGGAGGCAGTGTTCTTTCTGAGGCCGAAGAAGAGAGGGACACTTTCACAGAGGCTTTCAAATCAAATGCAACCCTGTCCTGAGACCTGGGCAACCTGGGCCCCAGCCTAGCCCTGTACCTCAGGGCACGCTGGTCTTCGGGGTGCCTTCTTTGAACGTGTCTCCTTCCCCCTCTGATGCAGACACAGGCAGGCGTAGCCGTGCCATGCAGGCGGGACTCATTGGCCCTGCACTCATTGGGCCTTGGTGGCCATTTCTCCCCTTTAGGGCATTCTCCCATCCTCACTCACTCATGTGGGGTCGATGAGATGCCCCAGGAGATCTGAGCCTCATGCCTGTGATGTTATTCGGGAACCGGACACCCATTTCCAGAGGGCAGCCTGGAGAGAGGATAGCTCCTACTGATCAACTGGCATTTCTTTCATGGGATCACGAGAAACTGGGCCAACAGATGTGCTGATACACAGGTTTTGGTGACTCACACTGTTCACAAAAAAATATTTGCTGGGGCCCTAGGAAAAGTACACGTGCAAACAGTAATGTCTTCCCCCACTTCTACTCCTATTTCTGCTGTCTCCCAAATCCCATAACAAGGACCCAAATTCTATAAAGAACAAAAACAAAGGGGCAGAGGGGGAAGTCCTGAGCATTTCATGCCCCTGTCTTCTCTGACACAGGTGGTATAGCTTTCTGACTTCCCAGCTGCCTGGAGCCTTGCCTTCAGTTTTCACATGAGATGGTGGCCCAGCTGAATCCTGCAGACAGAAAGATGGAGGACGCCTCATCAGTATTGGAGGATAATGGTGGGGACTTCAAGGGTGGTAATGATAGATCCCTGGCAGTGGCTGGGGGAGGAGGTGACTTGAAAAGTTTTTCTGTCGATTAAACGGAGCTCCCAGCACATTCTGCTGGGTCCAAAATGAACCCTTTCACCATCAAAGCCTCTGTTGGGTCTGTCCTAAGAAAGGGCATGTGGAGGAGGGAAGATGAACACCTATCTGAGGGGTGATGCCACAGCTGCTGCTAATCATGTTGAGACAGCAACTCACTTTCTAGCATATTATATTCATTATCTGGTTTCATCCTAATGACAAAGCTTGAGGTGGGTACTGCTGTTATTTCCATTTATAGACAAGAAAATAGAGGACAGCGTAGTGAAATAATTTGCCCAAGATCATGTAGCTAGTTAGTGTGAAGGCAGGATTTGGACCTGGGTCTATCCGACTGCTTTTGGCCTGTTTGTGACCCGAGGGACTTCCTGCTGTGATGGGGTGAGGAAGAACTCTCCTGTAAGAGAAAACTTGGGGCCTGGAGGGCCTCACTGGGGCTCAGTAGTGAGCTCTGGATTGGGCTCCTTTAGTTGTTTTTAAAAGCTTTGAAGTACATTCAGTGACCAATTCCTCATTCCAAGCCAGCGGCTTTGGAGCATGGCACACTTCAGCTGTTCTTAAAAGTTAACTGAAAAGTGGGTGTGAGGTATTGATATTCAAAAAAGGGAAAAATTGTGTTATGGTTCTTTTCACCTCAGCACTTCAAAACCTTTCTAAAGCACCTCGTGGGAAATCCTTTTATCACACCTTGTGGAGTAACAACTGACCATATTCATTCAGCAAACCCGTGTCCAATCAACTCTGCTTTAGAGAATTGGAGCCAGGCTTGGCTCCTCTCACAGCTCAGACCCAATCCCGTCCTCAGTCAGTCACTCTGGCCCTACGTGATTTGAAATCTATGTTGTCAGCACAGTTCTTTTTTTTTTTAAAGACATTTTATTGGGGAAAAGTGTGTTTTTCCAGAACCCATCAGTTCCAAGTCAAGTAGTTGTTTCAATCTAGTTGTGAAGGGCAGAGCTCAGCTCCAAGTCCAGTCGCCGTTTTCAGTCTAGTTGTGTGTGTGTGTGTGTGTGTGTGTGTGTGTATGTGTGTGAGGCACAGCATAGCATCCCATGCGGAAATCGAACCAGCAACTTGGTTGTTCAGAACACGCGCTGTAACCAACTGAGCCACCTGGCTGTCCAGCACAGTTCTTTTTAATTATTTTGTTTTTTCCTAAGGAGTTTTTTTTTTAAACAGATTTATGGAGGTTTTGAAGAATACTCAAAATGTGACTGGTTAGCATAGGAGCATAAGAAAGAAGTGAAACAAGAGTAAGGAACAAAATGGAGTCTGTCAGGCAGCAAAACCAAACACTGGATAAAGTCAGAGTTTGTAATTCTTCAGAGGTGCCTGAGCCGGCCCACACTCCTCCAACTTCCTTGGAGGGGCGCTGTGCTCATAGCAGCCTTTACATCTAGGACCCCTCTCCTGACACAGACAGTTCTTAATTCCATACTTAGAGTTAGGCAGATCTGGTTCAAATTCCGTTCTGAGCTCACTGTTGCTCTTGGACAAGAGATCTAACGTTTCTCAGCCTCAGCTTCCTTTTCTTCAAAAGAGGACCATAAAATCTGCGTCCATATCCTGTTTGAGGAATAAATGAGAAGACAAATGTAGGACCCTTAGTGCAACAGGCTGAATGATGTTTTCCGGGACAATTCAATAGGTTGAAACCTACCCCCCAGGGTGATGGCATTAGGAGGTGAGGCCTTTGGGAGGTAATTAGGTCACGAGGGCTCTGGGATTGGTGTCCCTATAAAAGAGGCCCCAGAGAGGTCTTGCCCCTTTCGCAGCCCCCAGAATTGTGAGAAATACATTTCTGTTGTTTATTTCTGTTGCAGAAGCCCAAATGGATTAAAAACCCTTGGAATAGCTTTTGCTCCTTGTGGGCTCTTCGTGAAGATTATATATTTATCTTACTCCCAACTTCTGTTTTTCCTCCCTTCTTTCTGTCCTCAATTTTTCTTCTGAAAAGTGACACAATCAATTCGATTTTTCTCTTAGGATTGGAGAATTGGTCAAATCATAAACTGCTCTCCTAGGAGAGTACACTGGACAAAAATATTATTTTGGAGAAAGTGGTATTGGAATTCTAAGGCACTGGGTGCAGTTCTTGAGCAAGCTGAAGCCCCGGGTAGTCCACTGGAGAGAAAAGTGCAGAGCCAGAGGTGCCTAAGGGGTGGGTTCAGGGGAGGGGTGTGTGTGTGTGTGTGTGTGTGTGTGTGTGTGTGTGTGTGTGAGTGTGTGCAAAAGTGGGCACTGGTGTTCACTTACATGTGTATAAGTGCAAGTTTGGCTGTGCATACATGTGTATGCATGAGTGTATGAGAGTGTTAGCATGCATGTGGATGTGCAAGTGAGCATGTGTGTGCTGCGTGCGTGCGTGCGTGCGTGTGTGTGTGTGCCTGTGTGTGTGTGTGTGTCTGTAGGATCAGCGCAAGACTTGCTGTTCACTCTGGAGGTTAAGAAACTAATGAAGAGAGACCTTCTCAGACTTCTGGTGTTCATTGAAGACTGCAGGCTTTTTTTCCCTCTCAGAAATCCTTTGCAAGAAATGAGGATATAAGAGAAAATGTGTAAAGGCTTCTTTGAGCAAGGTCCTCTTTCTTCCGATACGAAGGGCTCTTGGGAGTCCTGGTAAGAACTCAAGAACTCCCACTGCCCGCCTCCCTCGTCGTCTTTTCTCCTTGCTTTACTTCAGTTCCTTGATCTTTGTTCTCCAGCCTCCCCTGCCCCATCCTGGTTCCCTCCCTGCAAGTCCCTTCCTTGGTTTCTTTTTCCTTTCACCAGCCTCCTCATTTCTCTCCTCCCCTCTCATTTTTCTTCTTTATGCATGGCAGAATGCATCTCTATTTCTCTTTTACTCACATTCCTGTTCAACATCCCTGTAAGCTCTGAGACGTCTGTTTCTTGGTCTCCTTTTTCTGGAAACCATGATTTATTTAAAGTTTGTTATTGTTTAATGAGGCTTCTATTCTTCTGTGGAATATTTCTACAGACAGAACTTCAGAGCCTGCTGTTTAAAAGCACTGTCGTTTTCTTTTCCCTATTACTAAACAATTGCCAGCTTCTTTCACGCTAGCAAAAGTGGAAAAAAATACCAGCACACGGCAAACCCACACCAAACTCCCAGCTTCCTACCCTTGTACCTCAGTGGCCACAATGCAAGAGTGGCTTTAAAGCTTAAATATTTACCTGAGGTATTATTTTTATTCTTGTTAATGATAGCATTTGCATAAATAGATGTCTCCATTTTAACATATATAAGAAGAATTAGAGTCCAAGTAGTTCCCAGTAAGTAATAAGGATGGACAGAGAGTATACTTTTAAAATTATGTTAAATACAAAGAACCTGTGGCTTTGAATTATTGGTGCTGTGATAGTTACTGGGGGTGAGACAAAGCCCTTCCCAGAAACAGTGGCACTGGTAGCAGCTGGGGAATTCAAGGCTGGCTTGACCTGGCAACGCAAATACTGTTGGGCAGGAGAGCGGTGTGTTTTGCCTTCGACACCGGACTTTCCTGGGAGAGGCAAGTGCTAGAGGATTAGTCTGGTTCTTTTGACAGAAGTGGGTTCACGTGGAGCTTTCCTGTTAACTAGCAGTGACACTGGGCAAGTATTTAACCTCTCTCAGCACACCTGTTTTCTCTTCTGTAAAACATGGAAGAAAACAGGAAAAGTTGTGAGGAATAACTGAGACAATATACTTAAGTATGTAGCTCAGTGCTGGCACCTAAGAAATGTTCAATACATAGTAGCTATGCCAACAGAGTAATATATTCAAAGCCACAACCTACATCCAGCCCTGACTATGGTAATATTAGTTAAGGCAAGTGTTCCTAGGATTGTACTTTCATCTTTCTTGAGAAATGACAGAAGTGTCTCTGAGGTTTGTGCCTGGTGGCTGAAGAGGCCCTTAGTGTCCTTGAGGTAGTTGGATAAACACCTCAGTCGTGAAGAGTGGGCACTGCTGCCGAGGTAGTAGATGACAGGCTTTTAAATTGCTTGTATTTTCTTTTTTCATACTGTTCTTGCTTTGGCCCAAGCCCTCATCTCATGCCTGACTTATTGTCAAAGACTTTCTCGAACTTGCCCCACATTTAATCTATCAAAAATTAAAAGTAACTTCAGTTGCTTTTTATTACAGAAACAGAGATTCACTGTAGAAAAGTTGGAAAATAAAGAGAAGTTAAAGGAAAAAATGCAAATAATCTCTCCACCTAGAGATAGTAGTATCTGATTTTTTCTACATATGCACAGATATATTTTAAACAAAAAAGAAATCACAGTGTGCATGTTTGGCCACTTGTTTATCCACTTAAGAATACGTCTAATGCTGTGTAACAAATTACCTCCAAATTTAGTAGCTTAGAGCAACATTTATCATCTCACATGGTGTGAGGGTCAGGAACTCCCAGGAATGCCTTAGCGGGTGCTTCTGGCTCAGGGTCTCGCACGAGATTATAGTCAAGATGTCAGCCAGGGCTGCAGTCATCTGAAGGCTTTGCTGGGATGGAAGGACTGCTTTCAAGACAACTCACCCACATGGCTGTTGACTGAAGGCCTCACTTTCTCACCATGTGGACTTTTTCTTCAACATGGCAGCTGGCTTCTGCCAGAGCAAGGGACCCAAGAGAGAGGAGAAACAAGGCAGAAGCCACATGAGATATGATTCACCTACCCTAATATTCACCCATTTAAAGATACAATTCAGTGTTTTATAGTATATTCAGAGGGTGTGCAACCATCACCACTATCTAGTTTCAGAACCTCTTTAGTACTCCAAATGGAAAACATTCTCTCCCTGTTTCCTCCCCCTAGCCCCTGGCAACCACTAATCTACTTTTTGTCTGTATAAATTTGCCTATTCTGGAAATTTTATATAAATGGAATCATACAATATGTGGCTTTTGTATCTGGCCTTTTTCACTTAGCATTAAGTTTTCAAGGGTTACCTGTGTTGTAGCATGTGTCAGTGCTTTCTTTTTATTGCTGAATAGTATTTCATAGTATGCATAATATTTTCTTTATTCATTCATCAGTTGATGGATGTTGGGTTGTTACCACTTTTTGGCTAACATGAAAAATTCTATGAACATTTGTGTACAAGTTTTTGTGTGGACATTTGATTTTCATGTCCCTTGGGTATATACCTAGGAATGGGATAGCTTGGTCATATGGTGACTCTATGTTTAACATTTTGAGGAACTGCCTGACTGTTTTCCAAAGAGGCTACACCATTTTACATTCCTATCAACAGTGTATGAGGGCTCCGATTTTTCTACATCCTTACCAACGCTTGTTAATTGTCTTTTTAATTCTAGTCATCCTAGTGGGTGTGAAGCAGTATCTCATTGTGCTTTTTTGATTTGCATTTCTCTAATGACTAATGATGCTCAATTTTTAATGTGTTTATTGGCCATTTGTGTATCTTCTTTTGAGAAATGTTTATTCAAATTCTTTGCCCATTTACAAAATTGGGTTGTTTTTGTATTATTGAGTTGTATGAGTTCTTCACATATTCTGGATACAAGTTCCTTATCAGATATATGATCTGCAAATATTTTATGTCATTTGTGTGTTACCTTTTCACATTCTTGATGATATTGTTTGCAGCAAGAAAAACTTAAATTTAACCACACTGTATTCTAGGTGCCTGTACGCTACCTTTCTGACATAACCTGTTTTTTAGACTGAGTTATTAAATCCAGCCCACACACAGGGGAGGTCAGTGGGCATTAAGCTCTACCTCTTGAAAAGAGGAGAATCAAATAATTTATGGATATATTTTAAAACAACCACATATGTTTATATTAATTTAAATATCACATTTAGTGGCTACAAAGTAGTCTATGAGAAGGCAAAATCTGCAGCTTCATCATGTAATGGTGGCTTCATCATATAATTGCTGTGTGATCTTGGAAAGATTGCTTAATTCTTGGTGCCTTAGTTTTCTTAGCCGTCAAGTGGGAATGATGATATTTGTTTCTGCCACAATATCACATACAATCCACAAATTCCTGAAACAAAACAAAACAGAACAAAACAAAACAAAACACATGTTCTACAAAATCATGCACTAAAAGTAACAGTGCTGATGGGAAAAAAAGCGTTGGGGAATACCAAATAAAACCTATGGAACTCTGTAACAGAGTGCTAACAAAAACAGAGTGCTCACAAAAATCGTAATAAAAGTGCTAGTATGGTTTCCTCCAGGGGCTGGCACCTGTTCTTTGCAGCTTGTGCTTTCTTCTTCAAGTTGTGAGTTCTGGAAAGGATTGTTTCTAACCTTCATTAATGCACCCTTTTAATAAGGAAGATATGTTTTCATAGCTTTTCATTCACCACATGGATTAACATAACAGAAAACCCAGTGGTTCTTGAAGCCTCTAAACCAGCTTTCACTTGTGCTAAAGAAAGGCACTGTGATATAGTTTTTATTTTTTCTTGACGTCTTCATTTATTGCTAAGCCTCCTCTTTCATTGTGAGGAAACTTGCCTCTGATCACTTTAAAACATTAATGTGTTGGAAAAAAATCAGGTCTGAACGATGGCTACAAACATCACTCCCCTCTTACCTGTTGTTCATGAGCTAATTCATGACAAAGAATCAGAAGAATTAAATCTGAAGATGAATCAGGTGATGCATGTTAAACACTAAGAACAGTGCCGGGCAGATAGTAGATGCTCAAAAAGTTATTTTGATGATGACTGTATTTGTTTAACAAACCCTCTCTTATTTTCCCTGTTCCATTTATTTATTTATTTATTTAAGCTGAGCCATCCTGCTACCTATTGGCAGCTTAGCGGCAGCTCAACTCAGGCCAGGCATTGAACCGCTGTTGCTCAGAGCTCAAACTCTTGAGCGAGCTCTTAACCAACTGAGCCACTCAGCCGGCCCCTTCCCTGTTCCATTTAGAATGATTCACCACTGAAGACATTTTTTTCAGGTGACGTGATTCTCATCATCCAATAGCTCAGAGCGTTCATCAGTTTCTTTCCTATCTTGATTCTTTGGGACAGGTTATATATGAGAATTTTCAAATATATATTCACTTATAAAGTACATTTTTGTTTAGTATACTCTGGCTTTAATTAATAGAAAGGTTTTGCTGCACTAAATTTTAGGAAAAAAGTATAATGATAAAACACATACATCAGCTTTTATGGTGTACCTCGAGTTCTGAGTAGGTGTTTACCTTCAGGATACACACTTTTATTTTCAGAATGATAACTTCAAGGCTCTGAGGTAACTCTGAAACTATTAAAGCTTTTATTGTTACTCAGAGAGAGATGGGCATTAACATCCTTATTTTATAGGAATATTCTAAAATATGGTAAGAAACAAACTCAACATTTTGGTTAACCCTTTGATATGGATAAAATTCAATTAGGGAGAGCCTACCTTTCTTTAAGCATTTTAATTACTTGAGGCATTGATCCTTTAATAATAGGCACTGTACAGGTATCCCCACTTTATGAAAATTTCCTTTACACCACTTTGCTTTCTTGAAAAACCTCTCCTTTTGGCTAATTGAAAGAAATCGTCGGAGGATTTTTGCTTTTAGCAAAAAAGGCAAAAAGCCAAAATGGTGTTCAGTGCTTGTTTTTCATTGAGCCTATAGAGGCAGCCTGCACTCAGAGCAGCGACAGTGGTCCCGCCAAAGTCCTTCCCTGGGAACTACACGCAGCGTCAGCACCAAGCCGCCACGACCTTGAACTATCTGAGAGCATCGGTGCTTCATGTCCGTTTATTTTGTGTATTTCTCCTTTTACTATATGTCAGTGTTTAGGTTTTCCGTGTTATTTGGTATGATCTAATAGGTTATTTTCTGGGTCTGAGAATGTTAAAAAAATTTTCCATATAAATGAATGGTAATTGCTTCTTTGCTTTACATCATTTGAGCTTACAAAAGGTTTCATAGCAAGGCTCTGCTTTCAGGTGTGTGTGTATGTAAATCTATTTTCCAAGTAACCATTAATTGTATCTCATAAAACGCAATTCCTTGATAATTTGAAAAGCTACTAAATCTTTGTCACTAGAAAGTCTTTTAAATACCTCTCTTTTGAATTCTTTTGGTAATAACAACCATGACAATAAAAACAATTATAGTTGCTCCCGCTTTAACCGTGTCCCATGCTCTGCTCTGTGATTCACTGAATGAATGTTGTTCTTTAATCTGAACGTTTCCTACATATATGAATTTGGCACTGTGTTAGTCAGACTTTTCTGTAGTTAAGAGTTTTAAAAAAGAAACTTTTTTTTTCATTTACTGAATAAAAGAGTGATCAGAGAAACTAACACCAGGTGGCGCTAAAGGACTGAACTTGGAAAGAGACTATTTGGTGCTTTTACCTTGCAGACTGGAACAAGCAGGATGCTCTTTATTTAAAGGCTGGGTTAGAAGGAAGAAGGGCAAGCATTGCCCTTACTGTGCCTTACCAGTCATCGCTAAGACTTGCCTCTGCCCAATTGTCTAGGGCCCTTCCCTAGAGAGTTGACACTCCCTCACTGTACCGGCCACACAGTACCTTTACTGAGGTCTCAAGTGGAGGTTATGTTTTGCTGGGTGGGGTGAGGGAGTTACATATTGATTTGTTTGGAAAAGAGGTGCGTGCTCTTCCATAGGAGGGCGTGACCTCCTAAAATGGGTGGAGGTCTGTTGACTCAGATCCTTATCTTGCTTCAGAACCCCTCTTGTCAGCTGTTGTAAAAACAGGTACGTGACTGGAGGCAGCTAATCAAAACTAGTTATGATCTTTTTCTGTAGGTACCATGGCCCCCCTCCCACCTCTCCTACTTCTCCTACATTTTCTAACTTCTACCTAACAAATGATATGGTAATAACTATGTATAGTGCCAGGTGGGTGCTGGACCAGTCAGGGGGATCACTTTGTAAATCACACAGATGTCTAACTACTATGCTGGTCATCTGAAATGAATATAAAATAATATTGAATATCAACTGTAATTGAAAAATAAAAACAACAAAAATTTTTTAAAACTCTAAAAAACAATACATAATTTTTCTAAAGGAAAATGGAAACAAATCTCACCTGAAACTACTTTTTGGAGGGGATTCAGTCCTGCTGTCACCCAGGAATGTGGGTAGGTACCCAGGAATTTAGGTTGGATAAGGGTAGCAAGAGAAGAAAATAACATCCTTTGAAATATCATCCCCCAGGAGAAGACTATGCAGAAGCAGCTTTTGTCACTCCATGCCCGCACTACAGGTTGACTGGGACAAGAATTGGGTTTTAATATTTAATGCAATCCCCCTTTCCTAGAAGCCTCCAATGTGCCATAAGTATTTCTCTTTAGGGCTGTTACGAGGAAAATAAAATCTCAAAACAGAGAACATAGATTTAAAAATAGAAATAAACTCCTTCCACTGGGCTTCCAAGAGGACAGAAAGGAGACTAGCAGGTGCTGAAGTCAAAAGGTGTACTACAAGTAAGTGTAAACACCAGGAACCTGAAAAACAGAGGCTACCAAGTCAGAGAGCGTCCCTGGAAAGAGTCAGGCACCCGGAGGGCACTTCCTCAGGCAGAGGGATAGGAACATTAAGAGGGATGGTCTGCGGGAAGTGATTTTGGGGGTCAGATGGGGGGAGGAGGGATGTTTTAAAAAGTGTCTGAAATTTCCACCATCAGCTCTTCCTTTTCTGAAGTCAACTCTGCAAAAAGAGCAGGCCAGGGGTTAAACATCTTGCTAATTGCTTGATTTGCATGAGTCTCTTGGAGAGAGATTACCCTAGTCAGTCCTGAGAAAGAGGGGTAACTCCCCCTATTTCCCTGTTCTCAAATCCAGTCTTTCCAATACAATAGAGAGACTTTCTGCTCACTGTTAGGGGCTGGTGTCCAATTTTTCTGCTCCCTGTTTCTTCAACAAGAGTGCCAGGGGCTCTTTAGTCCCTACAGAGGATCTCATGGGTTTCCTCTCAGGGTGGCTTTTCAAGGACAAGCAGTAATTCTCAGCACTGAAGGGGCTTTAACCTATAGAGGACTGCTTTCCTAACTGCTCTGACACGAGGCAAAACCACTTCTCTCATGGTAGCCATGGTGTCTAAGGTTGTTATTTTTAGTAGAGTTAGTCCTTTCATGCCTTTGCACAAGTGGTTTCTGTTGACACAACTTACTATGTGGTGATTACAAGGTGACACTAGTCCACCATGGCAGCAGGGCAGAAAAAGCACCTTGTGTGTATTGTCCCAAGGTGGTTATGATCAGCCACCTTCTCTAAGCATACGCAGCTAAATGACCTAGGTGTGGGAATAGGCACACCACAGTGTCAGCCAAGAAAGGTGATGTGATGCACACTTGGGTTGTGTCTGGGGAAAGCCCCTGAAGACAGTGTTGAGAGGAATATCTTCTTCTCCTTTCAAGGGTGACTTCTCTCTATGTCAGTAAACTCTGACAAATGCCTTGATGCTTTTAGGAGCTCTTCCCTGGGCAGATTTTGATAAAGATGTGGGACCCACCATATAAATTATATTGCACTACAAATCACCTCTATCTGGGAGGAGGGCTGAGGCTGGAAGTTGAGCAGGGACACACCAAGGATTCCCAGGAATGTAAGCCTCCTTTCTGTCTACTCAGAGTCCAACAAAGCAGAAGGCCCTGTTGTTCTCAGTGTACAGTACCAGACAGCATTGTGCGTTTAGAATTAGAGGGTACTTAGAAAACATCTAAGACATTGGTCACAATTTGAAGCGGTGTTTTGACAGTTTATATATATCAACCAGGTCTGTTAATAACTGTAAAGTCTTAAACATAATGTGCTATTAAAAAATCTCCATATTCTAACTACTTTGTGTGTGTGTATGTGTGTGTGTGTGTCGTGTGCGTGCACGTGCGCGCACATGAATGCATGTGTGCATGCACGGTGCTTAATGCTCACTTATTGTCAAGCTGTTTGTATTTTAATGAACAGATTTGTAATCGCAGGGATTATATTACAGATGCATTTTTCCTTCAGTCACTGGAAGCTTTTAAGGAGTCAGAAAATTTGAACTAATAGAGATAATGTTTTATGTAGTCACTTAGTGCATCTGTTGAACATATAGTCAAAGGAGTTCACTAAAATAAATGCTGTGGTTGAATTTTTAACAATGGCTGCATAAATATGTGGCCATCTATATAACCTTTATGCCCATGGGAGCCAGGAAAATGATCTGTATAATTAACCCCTTGATTGATCTGGCCTTTCAGCTGTCAGGGTAGATTGTTTGATTTTCCATGTACCCATAGAGTAAGATGTGACCGTGGATCTCAGGGTAGCTGAATATTTTTATGGGGGAAAGTTTCTTTTGAAGAATTCGACAGAATCCTTAAGTTATTCTATCTCCTTAAATTTCTCAGTTTATGCTGAAGAGTTAAAAGACATGGGTAAATCATTCAGGATCTCAGATTGGTTATGATGACTCAATAGGTGTGGCAGGTAGGATTCTGAGATGGCCCCAAGATTCCCACCCTGTATCATATCCCCCTTGAGTGTGGGCAGGACCTATGAATATAATGGAATGTCACTCCCTTGACTAGGTTATGTCATATGTCAAAGGTGATGAGATAATCATTATTATGTTATATTATATTACATTATCTATGGCTTTGTGTTGGCAGACTGGAGAGACTCAAAGCAAGGGAGCTGTTCTGTAGGCCTCAAAAAGCAAAATGTCTGTGGAAAAGGCTACACGACATCCTCTAGAAGCTGAAATGGCCTCTGGCTGACAGCTAGCAAGAAAACAAGAACCTTGGTCCTATAACCACAAGGAACTAAATTTTTCCAACAACCAGTGAACTCTAAGCTTCAGGTAAGGTGGCAGCCCTGGGGAACACCTTGATTTCAGCCTGGTGAGACCCTGAATAGAAGAGCCAGCTAATCTGTCCCTGACTCCTGGTCCATGAAGACTGTGGAAATAACACACGTATGTTGTTTTAAACTGCTGAATTTGTGGTAATTTGTTATACAGAGACAGCAAACTGAAACAATAATCTGGGGGGGTGGGAGGGGAAGTTTGGCTGAGAATTTGCATTTGTCATAAATTCTCAAGTGATGCCCAAGCTGCTGGTCCAGGAGCACTTTGAAAACCACTGTTGCAGTTCAACTTCACATGGAAGCTGATTTTATCAGTGATGTCACAAATGGACACTCACTGTATGCTTCTGGAATATAACAAATGTTAACAAGAGAAAATTTACCTATGTGTTTTATGTCACAACTAAATATAAATAGCATGTTTTAAGCCTTTAAAAATAATTTAGGGCCGGCTGAGTGGCACGTTGGTTAAGAGTTGGCTTGGGACGCCAGCTCTTTGCAGCAGGGCCCCAATTCCGATCCCACATGCGGGCCAGTGACGCTGCACCCTCTACAGCTAAGACGCTGAACAATAGCTCGACCTGGAGCTGGGCTGCCCTGAGTTGCCAGCAACGGCGTAGGCTGCAGTGGGGCTGGCTGGCAGCTGGCGTGAGCTTTCGTGAGCTGCCGTGAGCCACCGTGAGCAGCTGTCCAATGGCCGGTGAGTGACTGCCTCACCCGGGAAGAGCGCAATGATAATACCAACATGGGCCAGTGAAGTGGTGTCCTTCACAACTGGACTGAAGAACAAAAGGACAGCAACTTGTCTGTTCCCCTTCCCCGATTCCCCAATGCTGTTCCCCTCCCCCAATTCCTCAATAAAAAATATTAAAAAATATAATTTAAATGTGGCCAACAACAAAAAGTACAAAATATAATATTAGAAAAGCAATTAGGATGAGGGCTTAGGAAGTGAGGGTAGGAAAAACAATGTAAAGTAAATCCGGTCAAGATGGCTGAGTAGGTAAATGCTGTGCTTAGCTCCTGTCAAGACCACATCAAAATTACAACTAAATACAGAACAACCATCATTAAGAATAACCTGAAGTCTAGCTGAGCCAAAGCCCTACAACTAAGGACATATAGAAGAAGCCACCTTGAAACTGGTAGGAGCGGAGGCACACAATGGACTGGTCCCACACCCGCGTGTGACTAAGCGGTATCTTGGTTGCAGAGGTTCCCCCCAGAGGAGTGAGGGGTCCCAGCTCCACACCAGACTCCTTAGCCTAGGGTTTAAGTGCCAGGGAGAGAAGTGCCCATAATTTCTGGCTGTGAAAACTAGCAGAGGTTGTGGCTGAGTGAGACAGAAGATGGCTGCAGTTCCAGGTGCTCCTCTTAAAGGGCCCGTGCATGGGCTTACTCATCAATGGAATCTCTGGCTCTGAACTCCAGCACTGGGGCAGATTTCAAAGGCACCAGGGACATATGGGGAGGAACTGGATTGTCTAGCTTCAGGATGAGGGGTGGAGGGGCAGCTTTCTCCCATACAGAGGAGCTGGCAGAAGCCATTGTATCTTTGTTGAGCTCTCCCCTGTCCCAGCGTGCAGATACAGGCAGTTGCCATATCTCATTCTCCATCCTGGCTAACACAGTTCATTCACCCTGATTCCCTGAGACCCCACCCTACCCAAGTGGCTTTTCTGTATAAACAGCCTGCCGTGGCTCATGCTATGGACTTTCCTAAAACTCTGAAAGGTTCACAAAACCCAAACAAACAGCATCTGGCTTCAGCAATGTCCTGTACCTCTGGTTGAACAGCCCTAAGCCCGGCACTAGCAACAACCAGCCTTGGTTCATAGCGTGGCTTCTCCAGGCACCTCCAAACCCAGCACAGGTGATGGCTATCTATGGATTGCTTTGTGGCTCATGCCAGGTGACTCCAGACAGGGCACAGGCTGTGGCTGGACTTGCCTGCAGCAGGTCTCCTCCCAGGAGGTCCCAGGGCTGGCAAACCTGGTGGCCAGTTTTGGACCTAGCTGGACCATCACCCAGCCATCTCTGGGAACAATGCACCCAAAGGGTACACTGCACAGGCACCAGAGCCCTGCTAAAGTGAATCCTGCTCTGTAGGGTCAGCCCCTGCACCACAGCTCCTCCACTGTAGTCAAGTCCAGTCCTCACAACAAATCAGCCCAAAGATCAATCCCTCCCACTGATGTACAAACAACAACCAAGGCTCAATTACAAGTGGAGGGCACACACAACCCACACAAGGGACAAACCTGGAGTACCCAGCTTAGGTGACCAGGGAGAATGCACCACTGAGCCCCACAGGAACCTATTATATAAGGCCACTCTACTAAGACCAGGAGACATAGCAGCCCTACCTAATACATAGAAGAAAAAAAAAACCAAACACAGGGAGGCAGCCAAAATGGGGAAACAAAGAAACATGTACCAAATAAAAGAAGAGAACAAAGCTGCAGAAAAAGAACTAAACAAAATAGAGACAAGCAATCTACCAGATGTAGAGTTTCAAACTCTGGTTATAAGGATGCTCAGTGATTTGAGGGAGAACTTTATTTATTTATTTATTTATTTATTTATTTATTTATTTATTTATTCATTTATTATTAGTTTCAGGTGTACAGAACAATGCAATAGTTATCCTTTTCACCCCACTTAATAAAGAGATAGAAAATAAAAAAGTACTAGTCAGAAATAAAGACTACAATAACTGAAACCAAGAATACATTAGAGGCAATCAACAGTAGATTAGATGAAGCAGAGGATCAAATCAGCGATTTAGAAGATAAGGTATCAGAAAACACCCAATCAGAATAGCAAAAAGAGAAAACAATCTGAAAAAATGAGGATAGTTTAAGGGGCCTTTGGGACATCAAGTGAACCAACATTTGCATCATAGGGGTACCAGAAGGAGAAGAGAGAGAGCAAGGAATTGAAAACCTATTTGAAGAAATAATAACAGAAAACGTCTCTAACCTGGCTAATGAAATAAATATACAAGCCCAGGAAGCATAGAGAGTCCCAAACAAGATGAACCCAAAGATGCCCACACCCAAACACATCATAATTAAAATACCAAAGGTTAAAGACAAAGAGAAAATCTTAACAGCAGCAAGAGAAAAGCAGTTAGTGTTCTTCAAGGGAGCACCCTTTAGATGGTCAGCTGATTTCTCAACAGAAACTTTGCAGGCCAGAAGAGATTGGCATGAAATACTCAAAAGTGATGAAAAGCAAGGCCTTACAACCAAGATTACTCTACCCAGCAGAGCTACCATTTAGAATCAAAGGACAGATAAAGAGCTTCCCAGACAAGAAAAAGCTAAAGGAGTTCATCACCACAAAACCAGAATTACAAGGAATCTTAGAGGGACTTCTTTAAGATGGAAAAAAAAACGATAAAAAATATAAGCAATAAAATGGCAATAACTACATATCTATCAACTGAATTATTTTCAATGTAAATGGATTAAATGCTCGAAGTAACAGATAAGGTGGCTGAATGGATAAGAAAATGAGACTCATATATGCTGCCTACAAGAGACTCACTTCATATGGAAGATACACACAGACTGAAAGCAAAGGGATAAGAAAAGATATTTCATGAAAATAGAAACAAAAAAACAAACAAAAGCTGAGGTAGCAAAACTTACATCAGACAAAATAGACTTTAACACAAAGGCCATATCAAGAGAAAAAGAAGGACCCAAATACTTTGTAACCTTTTCTGTGACCAAATTATCCCCACCCTCCCCTGTCTGTCTCCTTGTCTTCTCTTGTTTTTGCTGAATAATTTTTGAAGTTATGCGCGTTCAACACCATTGAAGATTCCCTGGTAGAAAACAGCTAGAGTCCTGCCTAATCCTGAGGTGTTTTACTTCTTTCCTAGTAATCTCTGGTGTAATATAGGCTCACTGCTGGGACTCTGTTAGCTGAACCACTTGGATTGTTGTTTTATTTAATACTGTACTTATCACCCAAATATGAAGGCTCTGCACTCCAGCCATTTCTATACCATGAGACGTTTCATATAGCCATGCTGAGGAACTCCAAGGAAAATATATTAAACTTGATTTTGATGCTATTTTGAATATTGCTTGATATAGTGCCTGTCCAGCCCAGGTCTGTTAGAGTAGCAAGTGGGAGTGTGAATGTGAGTGTGTGAGACTGTGTGTGTGTGTGTGTGTGTGTGTGTGTGTGNTGTGTGTGTGTGTGTGTGTGTGTGTGTGTGTGTGTGTGTGTGTGTAGGCAGGGTGGGGATAGTGAGGATTGGAGGGTAACAGTCATCATGTGTGATGGGAGAGAGGGCCTGAGCAGCACTGGTAATTTCTCCTTCTGGGATATATATCGCATCTTTTTATGCAAGCCAAAGGCAGGCTACCTAGCCATTTTGTTCAGCCCCTTGAAATGGCAACTTTATACTTTTTTCTTTTTGGAGTTGTGCAGATAACTTTTCTGCAGCCCAGACACCAGCCAGAGGGAAACATCTCCAGACCTTTAACCCCACCATGACATCCTGTGCTGAATTCTGTTTCATTAAGAGATGAGACTCTATGGACACGAGCCATATTTTCTGAGTCATAGGTCTTAATATCTGTGTTATGCTGGTAATAGAATATATATATATATATATATTTTTTTTCCCCTGGGTAAGATGGGAGGTACGGAAGAAAGTAACCTTATTTTTATTTCAATTTTCATTGTTCTCCCCCATTAATAAAGCTTTATAAGCAAATGAAAATGCTGTGTTTGGACCACTCCTGGGGCTGGGGAATTCTATACAAACTTGTCAAACATGTGTTTGATTCTTCCTTTTAGTTAAATTAAAAAAATTCTTATAAAAATTATATATTTTTAGTTACAGTTGACATTCAATGTTGTTTTATATTAGTTTCAGGTGTACAGCATAGTGGGTAGACATTTATATAATTTATGCAGTGATCTTCCTGATTAGTCTAGTACCCACCTCGCACCATACATATTATTAACTACAATATATTCTCTATGCTGTACTTTACATACCCATGACTATTTTGTAACTACCACTTTGTATTTAACCCCTTCATCTTTTTCACCCATCCTCCTAACCCTTCTTCCATCTGGCAACCATCAGTTTGATCTCTGTATCTATGAGTTTGTTTCTGTTTTGTTTGTTTATTTTGTTAGATTCCACATATAAGTGAGATCATATGGTATTTGTCTTTCTCTGTCTGACTTATTTCACTCAGCACAATACCTTCTACGTCCATCCATATTGTTGGCAGATGGCAAGGTTTTCTTTTTTTTTGACTGAGTAATATTCCATATTATATATGTACCATGTCTTCTTTATCCATTCCTTAGGTTGCGTCTATATCTTGGCTATTGTAAATAATGTAAATAATGAACATATGGGTGCATATGTCTTTTCAAATTAGTGTTTTGGATTTCTTCAGATACAAACCTGGAAGTGGAATTACTGGGTTATTCTTTGTCTCTTGTTACAGACTTTGTTTTAAAATCTATTTTGTCTGGTATAAGTATTGCTACCTCAGCTTTTTTTTGTTTGTTTCCATTTTCATGAAATATCTTTTTCTATCTCTTTACTTTCAGTCTGTGTGTGTCTTACAATCTGAGGTGAGTTTGTTATAGGCAGCATACATACAGGTCTTGTTTTCTTATCTATTCAGCCCACTCGATGTCTTTTGATTGGAGCATTTAATCCATTTACATTTAAAGTAACTGTTGATAGATATGTAGTTATTGTCCTATTATTATTCATGTTTTTGATCTTTTTTTTAAAAAAAATCCTTCTCCTTAAAAAAATCCCTTTGAGTTTTCTTATAATACTGGTTTGGTGATGAACTCCTTTAGCTTTTTCTTGTCTGGGATCTTATTGTTGTTAACAGAACTACTATTCTTCCAGTTAGAGTGAAACAGTTATTCTCTGACTAAAACAGGGATTCAGGGATTCTGGCATTTAAGGTCTCTGAGGATTTAGCCTAGTCAGTAATTAGTTTTGTGATCTTAGACAAGTAACGTTACCTCTTGCCTGATGGGTTCTTTGAGAAGCAGGTACCAAGGCGGGAGTAGACTACAGAGATTGATTGTAGGAAATAACTGTTAGTCAGCTTGTGCTGTCATAACAAAATATCATAGACTGGGTGGCTTAAACAACAAAAATTTATTTCTCACAGTTCTGGAGGCTGAGAAGTCCAAGGTCAAGGTGCTTGTTGATTTGGTTCCTGGTGAGGACCTGCTTTTTAGCTTGTAGACATCTACCTTTTCACTGTGTCCTCACATAGTGGAGAAAGGAGAGTGAGTTCTCTGGTGTCTCTGCTTATGAGGACATTAATCCCATTGAATCAGGGCCCCACCCTTATGACCTAATTTAACCTTAATTACCTCTGCTTCCTTCATTTACAGGTACTAGCCAAGGCTCTGTGATGAAGTGATAGGCTCTATATCAAAGGAAGAACTTGAAAACCAATTTGATAAGGGGAAAGGGCTGGGAGAGAGAAAGTATTATAGAATGTTATAATTGGAAATGGAAAAATAAAAAATGGTCAAAGTACACAAATGACAGGTCACAAAAGACATATAAAAGACATGACCACATTATAAACTATAAATGTTATACACAATTTTATGATTAAATTTTGCATTTGCCCTTAATTATTTTTTTAAGATAAATTTCTAAACTTTGAATTGTACATCTTTTAAAAAGCCCTGATGGTTGCATCAATTTATACTCCCAACAGCAATGTGTGATGGTACTTTTTCCTTGAAATCATGCAAACTCTGAATTATATGTTTTTTTTTTGTTTATTTTTTTCTTTTTCACCCATGTCTCAAAGTCCTAAACAATAGTTGATATGCAGGACCTGGTGGGAAGTGGTGATGGAAGTGGGAAGCTACTGTGATGCCCAGGGAGGATGGTATCCCTCAGACATAAGGGCTCTGTCAGAACAGTAGAAGGAGTCTTGAAGAAAGAGAGAGAGAAGAGAAACAGAAAGAAAGAGGAATCTAACTCATGAGAAACTTCTTGATGGACTACATGTAGTATTCTATGTGAACTCTCAGATAGTTGTTGTGTGTGGGGAATTCTGGGAGGCCAATTTAGAACTGGAGTCATTTTGGTGTATTGCTCAAGGACTCTGTACAGAGTTAGGCTGGGCAGAGTTACACTGCACTAACAAATAACTCCAAAACACAGCAGTTAAACAATAAAGGTATTACCTCCACAGTGGATTGACTAAGGCTTTATTCCACATTATTGCTTTTTCATTCTAGGACCCAGACTACAGAGTAGCTGTTTTCTGGAACACTGCTGGTGTCCTGACAGAAGGGAAAGATAAAGGACACAGTGAAGTACAATTTGGCTACAAAAGCTTTTGCCTGGAAATGATGCATATCGCATCTCATTTGTCCAAACAAATCACATGACCCCACCTGAGTTCAGTGGGGTGGGTAGCACAGTTCCCCACAGGGTGGGACAGAAAACACTGATAAAGAGTGGTAAGGTCTACTGCAGCCCGTCCTTTAGGGGGCTGCACCTTTGCTGTGTTCAGGCTTCAGGGTGTTGATAGGAGGAGGTAAAAGGAGGTAGTTCTACATATTAGTTCCAGATATCTCTCTCTTCCACATAAGTACAATTATACTAAACTGATTTGTACTTTAGGCTGTTGGTGTAGCTGATCCTTCTTCCAAAAAAACTTCTCTCTCAGCTGCCAGTTTGCAAGAGTAGCTTTTTCTTGTCATTTAGATGTCAGCTTTGAAGTCACTTACTAAGAAATGTCTTTCTTGACTATCTAATCTACATGACCCTGATTCTCCTCCCCTGCTAGCTCTTCTTTTCACTTCACCATCTTCTATTTTCTTTGTGCCACTATGTCCAGCAGAAAACACATTCTATCTGATAATTTTGGTTTACTGTCTATTTATTTATTGTCTGTATTCCTTCACTAGAACATAAGCTTCATATTTGTTACTCTAAGCTCCTTTTGCCAGCCAAGTTCACAGGCTTTGTGATAAAGTAGAAAGAGATTGGACAAGTGGTGGAAGGAAAAGGGGAAGGGAACAAAAGTCAAAGCCTGCACGGATGGGGACAGGTGCCAAGAAGACTGGGACACAGAGTTGAGAGAAGGAGGTTGATAGGGTGAATATTTCTGAAGGGCCACAAAATGTGTGAAAATAAGGGGAAAAGAACAAGACTTTTAAAGAAGTGCTGTTGTTAATGTTCCTCGAGAGATTCAAGAAAAGGTTACATTACTCTTTAATTATCTCAATTGCTATGTTGTGTGTATTTTATCTGATTGTGTGTATCACTACCCACACAGGCAGTTTCTAAAATAACTTTTGGGTCTCTATAACTGGGGCCAGTTTTCAGGATTCTGGAACAGCCCATCACTCATGCTGCCAATGGGACTAGAACAGTACTCAGCACAGGATGGGCACTGAAGAAATGTCAGCTCCTAGGGAAGCTGCAGTGTTCAGGAGGCAGGGAGAGAAAGGGCAGTGTCAGAGAGGTAGGCTGAGGCTCTCCTCCATTCTCGATATCAGGTAAATGAAGGCAAATGCTGGAGGAAGGCCATGCGTGCGTGCGAGAGGGAGACCTATGAGACCTATTTGAATAATTTAAAGTTTTATTCTTGGACTTGTCCTTTGGGGAGACAATAGTGAGAAGAGAACGTTCTAGAAAGTGACCGTGGAAATAGGGACAGAAAAAGAGGTATTCCTCTTTTTCTAGCTTTTTAACTTGTAAAGTCAAGGATTAATATGCTGGCTTATGAATTGTGAGTCTGCCCAGAGCATTTCTGTAGTTAAGTGTTAAGTAAAATGTCTGCAGATGGGATATTTAACAGAGAGCCTGACTGAATAGATAGACCTCAGCCTGACAGTCTGATGATGAGGGCGCACCTGTCTTGGCAGATGGCCAGGGGAAAGTGGTTCCATGTGCGAATGTCCTTGATGACAGCATCTTATTCTTTGAGATTAGAACTCTAAAGACCAAAACTTCTTGGGGCCCCCATTGGTGTTCCTGGTGGATGGTCCTAAAGGAAAGGGGCTTTGTCTAACCCACTTAAGCCCCAGGTTACCTTTCCAAGTGATCTCGGCCAGGGACAGCATAAGCACACCCTATACAGACACTTGCAGACCACTTTTGAGTAAAGAAATTGGAGTTGGCAGGGGACAAACTCTAATATAGTTTTCATCACCAAACATAAAAATAATGTGAAAATAAAAGCAACATGTTGAATAACTGAAGGAAAATTTTATTAAAATTTTTTTTAATAATAGCAAATCCTTAGGACATCCCTAGAATTAAGTATTTTGTCAGTTATTTAGTAAGTGCCTAATTTGCACTTGCTAGTGAAGAAAATTACATGGTTGTTCTTAAATTATGAAACAATATTTTGATGGCATTGACAGAGCAAGTAGCAGTATTGACCAGTCACCTTGCTATAGGAAAACTCTAGTGCAGCTTGGTTTTATCTTGCTAGGTGAAATTGAAGAGAAAATAAGTCATTAACTCCTGTGAACTATATCTGCAAACTCTGATGGAAAGTCACACATAAAGTTCATTGTCCTTTATCAGACATAGTAGAAAGCCCACAAACTAATTCTTTTAAGAAATACCTAAATGAACTTCAAAACTGAAATCTGATTATTGTAAAAGTTTTATTGTCTTGGCTTCTGCAGAGAAATTTCATTTGGTGGTAAGATATTACTCAAGTTTTTCTTTATGGGATTTCATAATCCAGCCATCTTTTTTGACTTTGTAAATTCATCTCCATAGCTCTTGCAACACCTAGGAAAGTGAATAAACGAATGATCTTTCTAAGAAGTATTTTTAAGGTTGACTTCCTTGCTACATCCTCTAAGGAGGATGAGTTTGGGGAGAAGAGTAAAAGAAAAATTGGAATTAATACCAAATCCTAAATTTAACTGTCTTTTACTCAATGAATTGCCCCAGCAGTTTGATTTGGGCTGCTGGATGCCTTGTTAAATTGTCCTCCTTTGGGTCAGGGACCTTCAGTGTTCAATGAATGAGGAGACCTGATATTTTGGGATAATTTTTTACCAAAACCTGGAAGACCAAATCGCATCTTTCTTGGTGCTGAGGTCTAGGCAGAAGCATTATCTAGATACAGCCTATCAAAAATGAAAGAACATTTATTAGGAAAAAGGTGATTGATTTATTTAACACTGAACCAAGTACCTGTAATGTGCTGGGTACTTATGTCATTGGTTCTTACATCAACCCTATAAGATGAGTATTATTTTTTTCCCACTTGATGAGGAGATTGGGACTTCAAGAGACCCAATAACTTGTTCAAACTTTTACAGGTGAGAAGGGGAATGGTAGAGGGGAGAGCTTAGATTTGAACCCATTATCTTTAACTTCAAATCATACCTTAGAAGTGCCTACTAAGAGAAGTGGTCACTCTATTTCAGGAGCTCATAACATAGTTGGAAAGATAAGGAATGCACATGGAGAAGGGTCTGAAGTACAGGGGGCTTGGTAAATATGTACTGAGCATCCACTATGAACAAGTGCTCAAGTCTATTCTTTTTGCTATTTTTTTTTTAAGCTGAGCTATCCTGCCACCTGTTGGCAGCTCAGCAGCAGCTCAGCTCGGGTCAGGACTCAAACTGCTGTTGCTCAGAGCTTGCACTCTTGAGTGAGCTCTTAACTAACTGAGCCACTCGGCCGGCTTAAGTCTATTCTTTTTAATCAAGATCTCTCAGATGACTAATGGGCCAGGAAGTGAGGCTAAGCAAGATCAAGTAATTTTTCAAGGGTCTCCCAATCATATTTTAATCCCAGTTTAGTTTGATTCCAAATGTTATGCCTCCCTAGTGCTTCATCTTCCATTTAGAGCAAAGACCTCCAAAAATATTGTAATAACTATGTCCGATGTCAGGTACATAGGCTTACGGGGGAGGGTGTTGAAGATGGGGGGAGATCACTGTAAATTATATAAATGCCTAATTACTATGCTGTACACCTGAAACTGATATAAAATAATATTGAATGCCAATTATAATGGAACAATAAAAATTAATTAAAAAAAGAAGACCTCCAAAAATATTATCAAGGAAAAATGTATGTCAGCGTGCTTGGTAAGGGTTATTGAGATGGAAGGAAGGGGAAGGACACTGCAAGCTGAATTAATTAGTCAAAGTAGAGCTATATGAGCCAAAGTAGAGGTGGGAGTGATGTGGCAAGGGTGAGACAGCGTGGAGTTCAGCTCTGATGCCAGTGGCTTAGTTATGCTTTCCACAGCGAGACAGGATCTCAGAATTGGGGAAGGGGAATGTGTGTGTGTGTGTGTGTGTGTGTGTGTGTGTGTGTGTGTGTGTGTGGTGACTGTGCACCTATAGTAGGCTCTGTGGTGGCCCTGCTTCACAGCCCTCTGGTGGCTTCTGTGACCCCCCCCCCAGCCCTGAGTGTGTTTGAGACAAAGGAAAGATGGACAGTTGGCTGGGTTCTCCTCATGGACTTCTGGGCTCTCTGCTCTTCTGTTTGTGCTTACCATTTAGAGGTTACATCTCTGCAACCCCTCACAAAACAATGCTTAAGATGAAACACTCCAAACCAGAAGATGTAATTCAAATAAATCAGTGACTTTTTTGAGGACATATATGGCATTACTGAAGAGTGGGCAAGGACTTTCTCAAGAAACATCTTTTCACCCTTGCTAGCCCTAACATTTTCACATTTTAAGTATATATTGGGTTGTCAGAAAAGTCATGACGCATTTTTGCAATGAAAAACAGAAAAATACATCATGACTTTTCTGACAGCCCAACAGTTTGAGGAGAATAACCAAGAATTCTTTCCTTCTAGAATGTTTAAGGAGAGACTCTTTTGAATTTGTTGCAGATATATCTTGAATATCTTCTTTCCCTTTCAACACGATTTCAGGCTGGTTTGGTTCCAGTTATATAAACAAAGGATATAAACAAAGGATATGCCCAGGCACTGCTATTTAAGCTCTGTCAACAAACATCACTAGTCAATTGAGAATTTTGTCATCAAGTTGCCTTACAGCTGACAAATTCAGAGGGGATCTAGTCATTGTTTTGGGTAATCATTTACCTTTCAAAATTGATCACATTTGGAGATCCTACAGAACCTACCTCCAATCCCCCTTTCTCAAGTGCACATACAAATACCACATCTCCATTGCATGTGTGTGGATACACCTCTTCTTCAATGTGTCTACAAAAGGAAATACCAGGAATTTTGAGGACATGACCTAAAAATCTTCCTAATTATCTGTGGTTTAGGAAAGTCCTATACTTTCCTAAACCCTAGAATTATGGAGCTAGTGGACAACGAGGTAGGTCAAAGAATCTAAGTTTCCAGGTCCCTTATTCAGTGTTCCAGTCCCTACAGGTTGCTGTGACGAGGCTGGATATGTTTCTAGTGTATGGGAGGGCAACGTTCTAAAATAGAAATAAAAGAGAACTTTTAGCAACAAAGCCCTAATATTTAAATCCTTGTATGCAAGTGGAAATATTTTTTTGTAATCAATTATAATGCTGACTTCTTCCATCTTCATTTCCTTGGGAAAGATTTCAGCGATTGTGGTCTTCATTTTAGTTGAAACTGTTCTTTCACAGCTAGAGGGGGCTGGATTTTGAAGGTTCTCTTTCCATTTGTTCAGAAATCTTATTTTTATTTTAGCAATATCTGCAATATCTGCAACCATGCAAAAGAATAAACATGATTATTATGTGTTACTAGAACATATTGGTGTTTAATATAATTTTTCCCATTTGCAAGCAAGGCTGAGGAAACCGCATGTAACTTTGTTTAGTCATCTAGTTTATTTATTTAGTTTTACAATGATCTACACTTTTTTAAAGTGTGAAGATTCATGCTATCATAGTTGTATCCTGGTACAATTCAGGTGCCTAAGCAGCTCAGGCTGCATTGACAAGTTGAAATGTCAGAATTAGATGCCCTGTGTTGGATCATGAGCTGGTATGGTGTGCCATCTATTGTGTGCTGGCACCTGTTTTCTTGTCTAAGTTCTTTCTTTTTTCTATGAATGTCAAATATTGTCAACATGAGCTCTAGTCCAGGGGGTGCACTGTTAAGCTGGGACAACAAGGAGCTCTTGGGGGCATTTGGAGCACCTGTGCCTACACAGCAATTTTGAAGCTTTTCTTTTTTAATGCAGGTTTCAGGCTGTCTTTTGTCATCTCAATTTACTCCTGAGTAAGAGGATGCTAATGAAGTCACCATGGGTGATGAGGTTCAGGCCCATGGTCCCCTCCTGCAGGAACTGTCCCTGCTGCCTGGTTGGGAGCTGTGCAGCTGCTGTCTTTTTTTCTGGTATCTTCAGGGAAAGGCGCTTGGAGAAGGAGGTAAGCTTCACCTTGGAGGTTCCTCTTCTGGCAAAATGAATACAAACATCTGGTGTCATGACCCTCATCTGTTCCACACATTCAGCATGTTTGACACTGTTAGCAGCCGTTGTGTGGGACCAGAGCACACCGGCAAGTGGAGTAAAATGTCTTTGCCCTAGGAGAGGAGGCCTGTGTGTGGGTTGGCAGGGCAGAAGCACAAAGCTTCATGGAGATGCTGTAGAAGCGGCCTTTCAGGGTGTGTGTGTGGACGCGTGAATAATTGACATATTCAGTGGGTTTTGTCTTCCTTTAACTTCCCTCTCCTCTTCCCAAAAGCTAACCAAGAGTATGTGCTGTCTTGCCAAACAGAATGGAAGGCTTGGTTATTTGAAAACAACCCTTTTTCCTGCGTTGGTTTTTGCAGTGATGAGCTTACTGGGGAGACTCAAGGAGAAAGAGAGAGCAGTGTGTGTCTTTTAGGGAAGATAGTGAGAAGCACACAGAAGAATGAAGCCTGATTCTTGGCATTGGAACTTCAAGGTTGGCAAGGTTTGCTGTGTCTGAGTTAGAACCAGCTGCCTTCCAGGGACTGTGCAGCCCTGGACTGGGTGGTGACCAGCTTGGACAGAAGATCAGAAGGGCGTCCCTGAACATTTGCTCTATCAAAACTCCTGGGCTCTTTTCATCACCTTAGAGATGGAGAAACGCTGTTCACGATGACTGATGGCCTCAGAATGAGACTGAATTTGATTTAAAGGAAATAAAGCAAGTGATATTTATAGGTATCAGGGTCTGGGAATGAAATTCATCCCTGTTGCAGATCTAAGCGCACCAGCTGGGAAAGGCCCTGAAGACCAATGTCATTAGCACAAATGAAGAGCTGAAACTTGCCTCTTGCAAAAGCCTGTAGTTGCAGAAACCTAACAGATAAGAGTGAGAAGAATGTTACTTTATATATGACAAAGACATTATATTGTCATTGATATTGCAGGTCACCGCTTTGGGGGTAAAATTCTTTCTTGTTTTATTTTAAGATTTTTAGAAGGGTTTATTCTGAGGCTTAGAAAATTCAGGAGTTCCGGGCCTTCCAGACAAATGCATTTGCCTTGATGAAACACATTTGCAATAGCTTTCCAACAATGGCCTGGAGACTACTCCCAATTCACACTGGACTTTAAAAAAATATATATTTTTTTGTCCTGTTTTGAAAATGGACCACGTTTGGGGCACTAATTCACATAGCTACCACACCCACTCTTTCTGCTAGAGAGTGAGGAGAATGAATGGGTCAATCAGCTGACATATTTCCATCCAATTTCAAGGATAGAATGCGTTCATTTTCTGACTAATGGCATGTCATTTTGCAGAAGCCTTTGGTCGCGAATTAATCCTGGAATCAAAACAGATTTTCCGGGGAGCAATCTTCCATCAAGTATTGATTTTTTTACACTCATGGAGTCTGTACTCCCTAATTTAAGCTGACAATGTTTCTGCACAATGGCCTGGGAGCACCTTGGCAGCTCGCTGAAGGAACTTTTACTGTGTTTTCTTTCTGCAAAGTAAAAGAGAAAAACCCACACCAGCTAGCCCAGGCAGTCACTGGGGGACGTTTACGACTTGATACTTCACTTCTGGTGATTTGGAATGGGCAGAAAGCTGCCTTCTAACTTTTACGGCAGTGCTGGGAGAGAGAGCTTTCCCTTGCTGAGACTGTTCAAAGGAACATTTTTTAAAAAAAGCTGCCAATATTAAACAAATCTGTAATATATTGTTCAGTCTTGGCCAATGTTTTCAAATGATGCCATCTTGCTTGCCCACCGAGCATGAGAAAATGAGGAAGCATTTTCCAAAGGGAGGCTTTTGCTTCTGAATTTCTATAAACTTTACTGCCCTTTCCCCCCTCTGTTTTCTCAAAGGTGCTTTTGGATGCCTACATTCCTCGGTCCCTATCTGATTCTTGTGAACTCAGCAAAGATTCTTGAGCAGTGCTAGGTTTAAAAAGGCACCTTAAAGAGCTGAATATAACATAGCTCAGGTTCAGAAAGTGTGGATAAAACAAACACATTCCATCTGTGGCAGAGAACATAAAGTATGGAAGAAATGAACATGGGCCAATGTGGTGTTGGGAATTTGGAGCAAAGATGAGACCTCGCCTATTTGGGGAAGATTGGAGAGAACTTTGTGGAGGAAAAGACATTTGAGTTGGGCCTTGAAGGATGGTGTGTCATAGACTGTTAATAAATGCATACTGAATGTCTACGTGCTTCCCTGCACTTCCCAGCTTCTCTTGCACGTGGGTTGGGACCATGTGACCAGTTCTGACCAATGGAATGTAAGCAGAAGAGACATGAGTCACTTTTAGGTGGAGGCAATCGCACCTCCTCACTCTCACCCCCAGCCTTCATGACTAGATAGAGGAGAACCTGGCTCTCCAAAGCAAGGACATGTGCGAGCAAAATCTTAACTTTCATGTTACGAAACCACCAAGAGATCTGGGTTTATTTGATATCATAGCATAGGTTAGCCGAACTAATACAGATGGGTAAAATTACTTAATGAGAAATGATGTAAAAATCCAGAGTGATGTAATTAAGAAGGCTCAGTTACAGACAAGAATTCTGATGGACCCAAGAGCTGTGAGCTCATAAAACATAAGTGCTGAAGCAGCTCATAGAAACCAGTGTTAGGTTTTAAGTGAAGTTGAATTATCTTATACTTACTGAGCTATTGTTTGGGAAGAGGGAATGCACATTTATTACAGATGGAAAATAGAATCAATAAACTGGATGAATAATGCATTAAGCAGTCTTAATGAGTCCCTGAGTCATAGGTATCCTAATAGATTAGTGTGGCTTGGAAGTCATATCCTCTGTATTCAACATCTTTAACCTAAAGAAGAATAAACTTAACATCAGTGCATTAATTTAACAGGCACTTAGAGAGAAGAAGGAGAGGTGAAATTTTGGCTCTTGAAGAACTTAGTCTGGTTGGGGAAACAAGATTCCAATCACTGCATGGAGCGATGAAAGAAGAAGGTGAGGAATGACCGGTATGGAGAGTAGCAATTTTCTGGAAGCTGAGAGCTGGGTCCTGGGGAAGTAAGAGTTATAGACTGGTGGAGAGGAGGTGAACAGAGAGTTCCACTGGAGTGAGTGAAGGATTGAATGGCCTGAAGTTGCTGATGGATAAAACTCATGGAGTGAGTGTGTGAAAGCAATCCCATGTGTCCTAATCAAAGAGGAAGTGGGTCTAAGGAAGGGAGGAGTGGGAAACTCTCTCTCCCAATGCTTTCCCAGTATTACTTGTTTCTCACTGACCTGGAGATCTTATGAAATGTGACACATGGTTGGCCATGGCCACGGTGCACTTGAAAGAGTGATTATTCTGCCTATTAGATTTAGCCTTCTTCTCCCTCCCCATTGGTTATGCATCAGGTTGTTATTGCTTGAGACAGTCATAAAATTACCCCATTAGGTAAATTACACATTTTAAACAAACCAAAAAGGTGGCCTTACCAATGCACTGTGTTGCTTCTTGGTGCTGGAACCCACATGAGCTTTAGTTTTTTAATATGTAAAGTGGAATTAAATTAAACAACATAATTTATGTAATGCATTTAGTATAGTATTGGCATATGGTAGATTTTTTTAAAAAGATTTTTATTGGGGAATTGAGGAGGGGAATGGTGTTGGGGAATTGGGGAAGGGGAACATTGTGTTTTTTTCCAGGACCCATCAGCTCCAAGTCAAGTTGTTGTCCTTCAATCTTAGTTGTGGATGGCACAAACTCAGCTCCAAGTCCAGTCTCCACTTTCAATCTAATTGTGGGGGGGCGGAGGCCTAGTCCACCATCCCATGCCGGAGTCTAACCAGCAACCTTGTAGCACACTGAGCCATCCGGCCACCTGTCTGCAGCTCGCGGCTGCTCAGCTCAAGGTGCCGTGTTCAGTCTTAGTTGTGGGGCGGAGGGGGGTGTGTGCAGCCCACCATCCCACGCTGGAGTCGAACTGGCAACCTTGTTGTTAAAAGCACTCGCTCTAACCAGCTGAGCCATCTGGCTGCCTGTTGGCAGCTTAACTCAAGTGCAGCTCACTGGCCCATGTGGGAATTGAACCAGCGACCCTATTGCTCAGAGCTCACTCTCTAACCAAGTGAACCACCTGGCTGGCCCATGGTAGATTCTTAATCATTGATAACATTATTACCAATCTACTGTTTTCATTATTAAATCAGAATGCACTTGTGATCATAGAGAAAACTCTTCTAGTTGCTAATAAATGACAATTCACTTTGTCTTAAACTATTTCAGGTCTTATTTATTTGCCCTGCTGGAAATCAAAAGTCCCAAACTGTTGAGAACAAAGATTTGAACAATTCCCTCTCTTTGCTTTTTCCTTTCTTCTGGCATCAAAATAAAGAAGTTGTTTCTATGTGGTCCACAAATGACAAATGAATATACTAACTTATGTTTAATAATTTTTGGATATTATGAATTTTCAAAAAGGGGCAAATATATCAATTATTCTTTTGGAATTTCTCAGAAACTCCATCTTCCTGTCTTGGTGCTTTCAGGGTGGGAAATTGTCCAACTCTATTCACCTCTGTTTTGTTCTTTAATTGGGGAAAGCTGTAATTATTATCCTGATTCTCTTGTCTTTTTTATTTCACTTTAGTAACACAGTGTTCAACTGCCATTTGGACAAGTGAACAATATAGAATAAGTTTTGAGGTGGTTTCATACCAAATTTCTCATGTTTGAAACAGTAATTGAAATAGCACATTTCAACAGCTTTCCACAGATGCTTTATGGACCCCCCCCCCTATTGATTAAAGAAAAGCTCTGCTCAGTTAAAAGAGTGGCACCTCTTTTCTTCATGAAAACACGTTGTTTTAAAATCACAGTGTGTGTGTGTGTTAGTGATAGTGAAGCGTGTTCACGCCTCCTCTTTGCATGACCACAAGTGCTCTGTGAAATGCAGGTGCCATGGAGGGAAGCAGAGCTTTTCATAACTGCACATTTCAAACTTTATCCCTTTAAAAAACATATCAGTGATTCTACTACAATAAAAAATTTAGATTTGAATGAAATCACTTTCTGATTCTCAAATGATGGTAACATTTTCTTATATTTGTGGTTTGAGCTTGGAACCAGTCTTCAAAGCAGTGAGAGTAGCTAATTATTCCTTTGAGCCTAAAAGGTAAAGGAAGCTTGCAGGGAGGAAAGCACTAGTTTTTTCTTTTC
>NW_017731558.1:1988969-2025711 GCF_001890085.2 Hipposideros armiger
GTCAAGAGTAAGAGTAGTCGGGTGTAACCCAGGTCGCTCTAGCTCCACATCCCCTCCTCCACTAGGTTCAGCAGCCCCTCACAAAGCCCCACAAGGATCTCAGAAGTTACCAGAGTGTCTTCCATGTGCTCAGGGACACGTTCATGCTCAGGGACATGTGGTCAGGGTCTCCATCGTCCCCCCTGGACACCGTGGGTTTCCTGCCAGTGGCCCCAGTGGGTGGCTGCTGCTGCACATCCAGCTCCAGAGGCCACTGCTTTTACCCCACGTTGCTCTTCTGGGCTGTGCTTCTGCCCACTGATGCTTCTGACCTGGCAGTGTCCTGCTGCAGACGCTTATGAGTTCTCTTTGTAGCATGCTCCAAAGTCTTTGTGGGCTTCAGTAGGAAGAGAAAGAGCTCTTTCAGTTTTTATTTCTGTCTCCCTTGTATACAGATAAATACCCAAGGACTGGCTTAGGCATACACTTGAATAATAGCCTCCTTGCTGTTCTCAGAATTCTTCCCAAGCTCCAGTGACTAGGACTCTGTTCCTAGGTCAAATCACCGTGCCTTACAAGACTTCCCTGAAGGCATCTGTGGATTCCATCGTCCCTTGCCTTGCCCACTACACAGTCTAAAACTTAGCTGTGGGACACAATAACCCTTGCTAGTCAGTGACCTGAGATAGTTACACTGAGGGAGTTTCTGACCTTAAACCCGATTCAACTATGGGTTACCCAGGGAACCTTGACTATGTTTGTTCTATGTCTGAAGTTAATTAGGTCCAGCCTATGAATTTTACCTAAAGATTTTTTACCTATGTTGCAAGTGTCTCAATCTTGGTTACACATTAGCGTCACCTTGGAAGTTTAAAAAAATGTTCATGCTCTGGCCTTACTCGAGACCTATTATATCAAGATCTCTGGAGGTGTAGTGCAGGAGTATTTTTACTCACCTCTGAAAAGAGTATAGACCAGGGCTGGCCAAGTGGTGCGTTGGTTAAGAGCTGGCTTGGGACGCCCGAGGGCCCCGGTTCAGATTCCACATATGAGAGCCAGTGACACTGCCCTCTACAGCTAAGATGTTGAACAACAGCTCAACCTGGAGCTGGGCTGCCCTGAGTCCCTGGCTATGGCTAGGCTGCAGCCCCTGTTGCAGTGGGTTGCCATGGGCTACCGTGTGTAGCCAGCAGCCAGCGTGAGCGGCCAGCAGCTGCCATAAGCGGTGGTCCAGAAGCCGGCGACTGATGTGCCTCACCTGGGAAGAGCGCAATGATGGTGCCCGTGAAGCAACGTCCTCCACAACTAGACTGAAGAACAAAAGGACAGCAACTTGTTTGTTCCCCTTCCCCAATTCCCCAGCGCTGTTCCCATCCCCCAATTCCCCAACAAAAATCTTAAAAAAAAATAAAAGTATAGACCTTTTCAGGGTATGTCAGACTTGTGTGATGAGTCTTATGTGGTCTGAACTGTTTTCTGGTCAGGCATAGTAAGACTATGTGTTGGCACATGGGCAGAGTTGCCAGATAAAACACAAGAAAGCCAGTCAAATTTGATTTTAATATAAAAACAAATAATGTTGTTCATTATGTTGTTAATGCTAGTAATCTTGTTGATGCTATTACCAGACATGCTTAATACTAAAATATTATTCATTGTTTATTCAATATTATTCACTGAAATTCAAACTTAACTGGGCTTCCCATATTTTAATTTTCTAATTTGGCAATCTGGCATGAGGAATCGGGGAGACAAAATAACTATTCATTCACTACAGATTGTTTGAAAAGCGCTGGGTTTGAAACATCCAAATGCTTGGGAGTGCTAATTTGGGAGGTGGTTCCAGTGGGTTGTTGGCTGGAAATAGCAGAAACCTGCTCTGGCTAATTTAAGCAGATAAGAAACATGTTGGAAGGACCTAAGGTAACTAACTCCTAGAAAGGATGTAGAACCAGGTTAAGAAAAGGAAGGCGCCAAGGATGCTGGGAAGCCAAGTGCGTAGCCGAGGCTGGTTAGGGAGTGCCTCTGGAGCATGGGCTCTGTGTGTGTCCTTTGCTGGCTTATGTCTGCTTCCATTAACATGTCTGGTGATCTCTGCACCTCTAAGTTACTCCTTCAAGGTTCAAAGTCCCAAGTGGCAGTATCTGGGCCACCTGGTCTGGGCCACGCATACACTCCCTCTGGCTGCCAGGGAGTGGGGAGAGGAAGTAACTAACCTCTGAGCTCTCTAGCGAGGCTCTGCCTCCCACCAAAACCTACAAGATGGGAAGAAATCCCCTGAAGAGGAAAAAGTTTTGAATTGGGGTAGCAAGAAATGACACTGAAGACTGAAGTGGATTTCTCAGAATCCTGGCAGGTGTGAGGAAGCGGCATGCAGCTGTGGGTGTTAGAAAGTCCATCTTTTCATCTGCGCTGTGCCACTAGCTGGCTGGGCCCTTGGAGGCCATGCACCCTCCTGAGCCTCCACAGTTTTCTTGTCTACAAAATCAATGCTTTCCGGATTTTGAATTTCACTGATCAATAAAAATTCAAGGGGAATTTTGGGGATAAACAGAGTCATCGTGCCAATTTTTTGCTTTGTCAAGTAAAGATATTATTTAAAACAACCATCGATTACTATGACCATCAATTTATAGAATGAAGTATATTTTAATATTAAAAATTAGGAAGCACATCATCTCAGAATACTGATTAGCTCTTTAAATTGAGTTAGATTTTAGGGAAACTCACTACATTGGCCTTTTTTCTTTTTTCTAACTTCATGTGGACCAGTGAAAGACTAGCTCTGCGCCCCGAGTTAGTGTTCGGCAATCGTCCGTCTCAGTGGCTTTTCCAAGATTGTGATTCTTGAATTTCTGAAAGCTGGAGAAAGATCTTTTTGTATAGGCTTGTTGTTGGCATTGCAAGCTTTTTCTTTTTGGTTCCTGAGCAAACCTTGTTTGGATGACCTTTAGTGCATGGCATGAAGTCTACCTTAAATGTGCATTTAAAATAACTCTTGAATGGCAAGAGGAAGCCTTTGAGACAAGGAACATCTTTATGTTGCTTAATGCTACTGTCATTGTGGTACCCAGAGACTTTGGCAGTGAGTGCATGTCTATAAATCTGAGAAATCAATCAACTGATCGATATGTGGGGAGGGTGGTAGCTGTGCCCACTTAGAGGACTACAGGCCTGGTCCAGCTTGGCCTTTCTCATTATTGGGGAGACACTGATAATGGGGCATATACAAAGGATCATAAAGATGACCTTGTCTTTCTCTCCTTTCCACTCTTTTCAAAGTCATGCATTTTGAAGGCAGTGGGGATTGAGGGAATTGAATACGCACAATTTGAAGGAAAGAAACCACTGATGCATCTATAAATACTGAGGAGTAATAATGGAAGGAGAAGGGACCAGTTATTGACTGTGGTTAAAAGTATAGCAAAGAATAATGGGCCTCATCGGAATGAGGGAAACTTTTCAGCTATAAGCATCCAACTTTCTAACGATGGGGAGTAGGGAGAGGTTTGGAGACAGAGGGCCCTCTCTAAGTGTTCAGAACCAAGCAGATGAAAAGCGAAAAGGTTTAGTGCAGCTAGCAGACTCCCTTCACCAGTGGCTTTACATGGCCTCAGTGGTTTGTTTGTTCAGCCCTAAGTTATACAATTCTGTTTTTCTTTGTAGATTTTGTGTTGACTCATTTTGAGTCCTCATTTCTTCCCTCCCCCTGCCCTCCTGTGCCTGTGGTTTTCTCTTTTTAAAATTTTATCTTGTGAGTCCAGTTTAGTTTCCTCTTTGTGCTGATCCTTTTGGTCCATTGAATGTAGATGCATGTTATTCATTCTGATGTTTTTCACTGCAGCTCTCTCTTGTTGGTGTGGATGCTAGGCTATTTGAACACAATAATTACCCTTTAAAAGAAATCTTTCCTTTACTTACTTTCTTAGCCTAAGTTGCCTATTGCTGTTCTTTACAAAGCTCATGACTAAGAACAGTTGGTCAGTCATATTGTCTTTGCATACACAAAAAATGGTTTTTAACATGTGGGTACATTTATCTGGGATTGTGAGGTGCAAAAACTGATTCCTAAACCAGCATTTATATACAAAAACAAAAACAACAAAAAAACCAAACTATCCCTCCCAATATCCTCCTTATTCTAATGCTATTGTCAAAAACAAAACAAAACAAAGCAAAGGAAAACAAAACAAAACAAGGAAACCTCTGGACTCCTATTTGGAATTGCCCTTAGAGCTTATCTATAAACACACCAGAAAAGTGGTCTCATTGTTTATTAATCACTTCTTGTTATTTGACTAAAATTATGTTACATAGCATTATCCACTCATCTTATTTAATTAAACCTGCTTCATATGGTTATATACAGGATGATATTCAAAATATTTGACAGCACAGGCCAATCAGAACAGATACTGGTTATGACCGACAGGTGTACCTATAGTGATATATATCCTCTGAATATCAGTTCTGTTTTATGTCTTCCCAAAACAGTTTTAAAAATAAAAATACCTCATTTATGGTGAACTTTGGTGTTTCTTGCTTTTCCAGTGTCTAGTCCTAGCTCTCCCATTGAAGGAATTCCCCATTGTGTGTGGCCTTGCTGATATAGTGGGTAGTGCCCAACCTCTCACTACTGATGATGGTTAAAGGCCCAAGGTTTTCCTCTCCCCACTTCCTGGCTCCCAAAGATGTGGCAGAGTCTTGGCCAATCAGATATCCTCTTGAGCAAATCCAAACAAGGCAAAGGGATTTTAGTGTTCATTCTAGATGGAGGCAACATCAGTGTCCTGGGTGTTGACAATGGTGTCTGATGGTGGTGGAGGAAGTGTCTTTGATAGATTATTTCTACTAAAAGATAATTGTGCTTCTGCTTCTCAGCTCTCCAAAGATGGTTCCTACACATTTGCCTAGCCTGATCACCTGGGCACATTTCAATTTTTTGAGGACATACTCCCCTCTCAATAAATCTTCCCTTTTTATCTAAGAAAGTAAGAGAAGATTTCTGTAACTTGGGGCTGAAGGCATCCATTCCGGATCTCCAACAAGTTGGTCTTAGACTTTGAGAGCAAGCAGATCTTTTCATCAAATGACAATCAATATGAGAAACAGCTTGGTGGGCTGGGATGTGGGCCCAAACCAATGAGATGAAATTAAGTAGGAATGCATGCAAAATTCTGCATTTGGATTAAAAACATAAATTGATTTCATGAGGTGGAGATCTGACAGCAGCAGTTTACGTGACAGTGTTCTGTGGTTTTATCTTGACCTAAAGTTAAATGTGGGAGTTCCTTGAAGTGACATGACGACCATCCTCAGGGAAAGAAGGTGGCCCTAGAAGCCTTGTATTTGGTTCTGGGTATTTATTCCTTGTGAAACCAAATTAATTTTTAGCAAGTTCAATCAACTATCTACCCTTCTATTATGATTTTTCTAGCTCTAGTAACCTGTGCAAAATTTTAAAAATTTTTGAAAAAAGAACTGTTTTAATTCCTTAAGATTATTTAATACTATTGTGTATACCTTCCTCTGTGAAATTAAAGAGACATTACCAAGAGGATTACAAATAAGAAGAAAAACTTCTTGTTTGTATTAATTATATGTCCATGGAATTGTACTTTATCATTTGTAAATCAATTTTGTGTGAAATTTATTATTTTATCCTCCAAATACAGACACACACACATGCGCGCTTGTGCGTGGGTGCGCGCGAGTGCGTGTACACACACACACACACACACACACTATTATTTTTCTTAGCTACTACTTATTAGCTCTACTTCACAGATGGGGAAATAAACTCAGAGAGGTAGGTTACATGCTCAAGGTAACACAGTATGTGACAGAGCTAAAATTTGAACTTAAGCTTTCTGACTTCAGATCTCATACTGTCCCACAATATCATCCCTTGGTTGGAAATTAAGGTGTACATATTAACAATATAGAATTTACTGAACTTGAGATTTTGATGTTTGAATGCTGAATGTTGTCAAGGAAATGCATATATTTGAAATGGTATAAGCTGATGTCAATATAGAGCCATGGATTTATCTGAAAATTTTATCCACTTATAATAATAAGTGTATTAACTTCTGCCTGGTTCAACATTCAAAGAGCTTGGAAGGCATCACTCCAATTCACACTAGAGGTGGGAAGCTATTTAACTCCGATGCCTCTTCCTTTCCAGGTGGTGCACACAGGATTTTCACCTCCCCAGACTGGGAACCACTGCTCTGGACTCTGCTAAGCTCAGGCTGGTCCTCTCTACTGAGTTCTTCCACACTCACCGCCATCTTCTCTCAAGAGCCCAATTGGGTCTCTGCCGAAACCCTAGTCTCTCAGGTGTTCTGCATATGTTTGAATGTCAGTTGTGGGCTGGGTGTAAGGTCTTTCCCATGGGGTTCCTGGGCCCCACATTTCACGGAGGCAAGAAGTTCCTGAAGTGTTCTGAAAGGGTGACTTAAGTTTCCTAAAGATGAGGATTTGAGTATAAGTGATTTATCAAGGAACAGCTTCCAGGAAAAACTGGTAAGGGAGTGGAGATGCAGGACAGGCAGCGGAGAAATTTTAGGCAGATCCTAAGGGAGGTTGGCTGTAGCTGAATCCCTCCATCTGTGTGAATCTGGAATGTGTAGGATTCACAGGGATGTCTGGACCAGAGGCAGGGGGGTCAGCAGTCATCATCCTGCACCTATCAGTTGAAAGTTAAGGGCTGCCCTCGGGTGGGGGCTGAGGGGCACACATTCCCAGGCGCCTGGAGCTCTGTGCCCCTGCAGACACAGTGACTCCAGTAGCCTGAGGAAGTCCTCCCTAAGAGTCACATGTACACAATTTTGAGCACAAAAGTTTTTCAAGCAGATGGAGAGGTACACAGAAAACTAGTAAAAGAATCCTAGGAGGTCTGGGTAGAGCAGAAGGTGGGTCTATTCCCAGGGTCCATGGAAGACTTATGGGGACTGTGTGGCCCCCAAACCAACTTAACCTAATCGATTGGTGTAGACAAACTTTAGTCTGCAGGCCAAGTTCAGTCAGTGTCTTATTTTTTGTTAATAAAGTTTTATCGGAACATGATCATTTTCATTTTTTGCTTTTGTGCTAGAACAGCAGAATATTACCCTCAAAACCTTAAATATTTGCTATCTCTGACTGTTTACAGAAAAAGTTTGCCAGCCCTGTAATAGATTCTCATATTGACCACAGCTCCAAGTATACAGTTACACTGTCATTAGCTTTCCATGTCTCAGGCCTTTCTTCTGGACTGTGGTGGCTGAACAGCATTTGTAAGTGAAGAAACGGACAGAGTGACAGGCCAACAGAGCACACAAAGTAAGGAGAGTTCCCTGGCTGAGAAAGTTGAGAGAGAGTGTGCAAAAACAGCAAATTGTCTCATCTGGCTTAACTGCTGATGCTCCTCATCCTTTAAATTTTGCAGAAAGTAAGGACAAAGTAAGTTTAAAGGAGAGAAGCAGAACACAAAGGACTAGCCAGAGGAGCAGCAGGTTCGGTTGGCTGCTCTGCCAAGGGAAGGATGGGTAGCACTGGTGTGTCTCCCAGGTTTTTGTTCTTTGCCAGAAGCATAAATAGTCTTCAGAGGTTAATGCTTCCTGTGAAGGGGGATTATGAAGAAATCTTCTGTTCTTATCCCCTCCAGAGCCTTCAATTACATCCATTTTTCTTCTTTTTGTTCCTCCTGAGGAGTCTGATAGTTCTAGAAGCAGAAATAAAGAATACATACATGGCAAGTGCTTCAGCCACATTTCTTTTTGGGAAGACATGTCATCTCCCAGGAGCTGAGCCAGAGTCTGTGGAGACTCTTCCTCTCTATTCAAAGAAAAAGTAGGAACTTGAACATAGATGACACTGTGGGATTATGTTAGAAGGTAGCATGAAGCTTATGTTACTAGAAAGGAACAATTAAAAATATTTGATGTGTGTATGTTAAATTAGATGGCAGAGATGGTTTTGATGATTTAAGCTCCCTTCCCATGCCTAGGCCAGTTCCCATAAGGTGCATGTGTATAATGTTTTGTGTGTTCATGACACGGTCATGGAAGGTGTTAATATGGTTTGGAAGACATACATGACATGTTGATATGTTTGGAAGACAAAGCCATTCTTTTAATGCAAAGTGGAGGGTCTCACCCAAAGGAAGAGTCCATGATGCCAGCCACCACAGTCCTGTCAGTACCTGGGATGCGTGTCTCATGGCTAAGCCTACTTTTCTTCACTAGGGCCTCTTGACTGATTAAAAAGCCTGCATGGAAGAAGTCTCAGGCTGTTGTGTTTCCCTCCAGGATGAGCTGCGTGATGGGTTTAATTTGGATTTTGGCTAAATATTTTTAAGTTTGGGCAACTCATGAAGCTGTAGTGTTTCATGGAGATGGGATTTCAAAATACACGAGTTCAATTTTTGGTTTCCTAATTTGCCCTCTGTCTCTGTATTCAAGACACTCATTTAAAACAGCCCATAAATGTTAAAATAGAACAATGTAAGGATAAATGATTAAACTATAATATGCTTGCCATGGGAATGTCTGTTTCTTTGTATTTTCTAATTTTCTATAACATAGATTACTTGTATAACACAAGATGTCAACAATAACAAAAGAAAAAACCCCAAAAGAAAAACAAGCAAAAACATTTCCTAATTTCGTATCTTTTCCTTCATCTGTAGTCATAGATGTGGCCGCCCCAACTGGTGACCATGACATCCCAAGTGGACCTGTATGAGGCCCAGTGATCTACTCCAATGGTACGTTAGTAAAGGAGTTAAATCAGTCTAGATGCAAGTAAGTCTTAGTGGATCTTCCTCTAGGAGAACATTTATTAGTAGCAGAAGTATATCTCAGCAGGCCTCAAATCTCAGATAAGAGTGCAAGATTTGGAGTTGAGGACAATAATACGTACATATGGTAGGAATCGAAGAAATGTCAATCTCTTTTCTGCTTTGATCCAACATCTTAATAAAAACATCTGCAAAGGACTTCATCTTACAGCTCACTGTGAATATTGTTATTTCATAAGGGCTCCTTGCTCTTTGACTGAAGTTTGGTTTTTTGAGCTACTCCAGTTCTGGGTCTGTGTGGTTATATTGATTCTCCTACGATTGCATATGTGTAAATAGCCAAATGCCCTAGAATATCCCCGCTCTCAGAGATGATGCCCCATGACCTCAATTATGAAGCCCATGAACACATGCAGAGGCTGCCATACAGACAGCAGAGTATAGTGGTACAAATAAAGCAATGGGAAGAATGTGACTTGTTCTTAAATGACATCCCAGCATGTCTGGTAAAGGTAGAAGAAACCTTTAACAGCTAGGAGCACAACTGAAATTCTTAAAAATGATGTGAGAGTATTAGAGAAAGTTCTGGGGTTGACCCACCAGTCTAGGTCCCAGGCCAGCTGCTTCCTGTTTCTACACACATTGCATGTTCTTCCCTGCTGATGGGATTAGTCAAATAACCTGTAGGGTTCACTGACTTTCTCTTTCATTTTTTGATGGTTTTGACTTATTTGCCTTTGGAATGATGGGAACTCTTTGTGTGTCTCCCTGAGTCCCTAACTCTCAATGATAATGAAAGGGCACAACATGTATGTGTCTTTTACTATTTCTGCCAAGCACTAATCATTCAGGCTACGTTCAGCTAGTGGACTTGGTAATTAGATATTTGGGATTTATTATCAACAGCAGTAAGCCTTTTCTGAACTGTACCATACATCAGATACTGTACTTTACACTGGCAATTCAAAGACGTGATGTTGTCAGATACCATTTCACTGGGATTCAGTGTGTATTTATCTTGGGTGAATACTCTGATTGCTAATGTATTCAAATGCCAGCTCTGTTCACGAACTCTGGGGTCTTGGTCAAGCTTATGATTCTTAGTTTTCATCTATAAAATAGAAATCATCTCACTTTCAAGGGCTTATATTAGGAACAGATAAAATGATGTACATAAAAGAGCTTGAAAAATATACAAATATGAGATCATTGTTACTCTTATTAGACAGGAAGATCTGTCACATACAAATGACAACTAGCTAAAAGAATATATTGCCAAATTACAGTTATCCATAAGCCAAGTTCATAGGTCACTCAGAGATCTCTGGCAGTGATTTTATAACATGAACATAGTGGGTGATAAATATACAAACTTGTCACATGGTACAATGAAAGCAGCACAATGCCCAGCACATAGTAGGAGTCCAATAACTGTTTGTGGAATTGGGCAGATGTGAGTCTTAAAGAATGAGTAGAAATTGAATAGGTCAACAGTGTCGTGGATGGACAGTCCAAGCAGAAGGTACCAGTGTGCTTTGGGCACTAGAGAAGGTGTAGGAGGCTTGGTGAGGCTAGGGCACAACTGTTTGAACTGGGAATTGATGAGAGATGAGGCTTTAGAAGTAAACAAGGGCCAGGTCATGAAAGGGACTGGGTGCTATACTGCAGTTTGTTTTTCATTTTGAAGGCCATGGTAAGCATTGGGAGATTCTAAACAAAAGAGAGATCTGTTCATATTGGCCTTTTAGAATGATTTCCCTGGTGGCAAATATATGATGGGTAGAGAGACCCAGAGGAACATATCATGGTGGTCCAGGTAAGAAGTGGGTGGGTTTAAACTAAGCAGTGGTGGTGGGAGGAGGGCATGGAGACCGGGAGACAGAGTCAAAAGGAGTTTATGAGGCACAGCTGCCAGGACTTTTGGTGACTTGGGGTGTGTGTGTGTGTGTGTGTGTGTGTGTGTGTGTGTGTGTGTGTGTGTGTGTGTGTGTGTGTGTGTGTGTGTGTGTGTGTGTGTGTGTGCGCAATCTGCTTTAAATCACAATCTGCTTTAAGAAAACAGAAATACCTCATATGTTTTAGATAGATTTTTATCCAACACACTGAAAACCTTTTAAATGTTGTCTTCCTCCCTGATCATGGCTTTCCTCATGGTACAGCAGATAAGCCAATGGGTCACAAGTGCTATTTGCTTAGACTCCTTTCAAAGGGCAGAACAATGGATGAGGAGACCAGGCCTCTGTGTGTGTTAATGAGGAGCTGGTTTCATCTACTTTGGGACAGACTGCTTTTGAACTCTTTCCAACCATAGATTTTTTTATTAAACTCATCAACCGTTGTCCTGCTGCACTTGCCACATAGATTATGCCTATATGGTTGGTTTAGTGGAAAATTATTATTGGAACAGCTTTTGGAATCATTTAAAACAGATACTAATGATTGACCTGTAAGCCTCAGCTACTTCTGTTCATTAATTTTCTGTTTCAAAGTCAGCCTCAGAACTGCTTTTTATCATTTTAATTTTGAAATTGATTTTATTTGTGAAATATTACAGTGCAAGAAACATGAGATGATTTTAATTTCTGGAGAAATATCACTGGTTTTTGCACAATGAATATGAGTTTCTTGAAGGCAAAGATTCATTTTGTTTGAGTCCCAAGCACACAGAAGTTTCTGGCACGTGTGAAGTGCTAAGCATATATTTGTGGAATATGAAATGATTGAATTTAAATGATGGCTATCTTTTTAAAGAAGACAGTTTAGAGTTTCCTAAGTCAAACATATTTAACAGTAATTGATATTACCATAGGTAGGATATTTACCCAGAATATTTTTAGAGTATTTTAGATGGAAAGACAGTTTGGAAATGACTTTATTTTGTCTTTCTCCACCCATGAAGGCAGAAGCATCAGCACTTTTTTGCTGAAAGTCAGTCTGGGAGCTTTGTGGCCACTTTCCTTGCCCATTTATAATGTATGTGCACTCTGATTTTTTGTCCTGTTGCTTGCTCCAAAGTACTTCTTATCAATTACAACATGAAATTGATATATGGATCTCCATGCAGCATAAAAAATGTTTGCCAAAGGTTATGAAAAGTATGGAGATTGTGACTCTAATTTAAAAAAAATTTTTTACTGGTATTTTTAGCAAGATGTCCCTATCTTCCTTTTGTAAATTATACAGCAACATTAACTTAGCTCTCCTACCCACATTAAACTTCAAGCAAGAGCACATTTTAAATCATACATTCTAAATTTTCCAGAACATGCAATGACAGGCATTGCTTAAGAAGAGCAAAACCTCTTGACCAGCAGAATTCCCTACAACACCCGGCACGCAGCTGGGTGTTCATGGCAGACTGTGGAAGCTGTGGTTTTGTCTGCCTGCTCTGGTTTCTCGTCTTCTGTCTTCTGGTTCTCATGGAGACATCCTTCCATCCTCCTTCATCCCTGAGGTCCTGGGGGGTTGTTATCATGAGGCCCCAATCCCACCACAGACAGGGGTTCGTATGTGATCCTGAGTGGCTGATTCAAGCACACCATCCCCCAGCAGAGCGTGTAGCTTAGTGACAGCGCATGACTCAAGGTCTGGGGTCTGTCTGAGAAGGAAGCCAAGCAGGACAGGCTGATGACATCCCTGGATCTGCTGTATCCAGCTGTGCTCCAGGTCCACAATCAGACTTCCCGGTCAAGTCAAACAGCATAGTCTCTTTTTGTTTAATCAAGTTTCAGTTGGATTTCTGTTACTTGCAACCAAAGGAGTCCTAATTCATATAATATTTAATTTCAAGTAATCACGATATTAACCAGTCTGTCTCAAACCCCTTCCTTTTCTTAACATATAAGGGTCGTAACATATGCTTATTTACATGCTTACAATTCAAATGCCATATCTGAGTTCAAGACACAGTCTAGAAGCTCATGTCAAACAATTCTTTATTTTTTTATGGTACAAATTAAAAGTGACAGATTTGAAGCTGTTAAGAAATACACAAAGTGCAGCTTTACTGACCATACAGATATTGCTCTAGATTAAGTACAGTTTTGTCAGTTTTTTTAAAACATTAAGCAACCTGTGCAGATAAATTAGCTTTGGTTTCAATGTCAGAGCAAGTAAGGAGCTTTTAAATATCCAGTTTGGCTTCTTGGTCACAAGTCCATCATGTCAACTTCTTGTCATGATGAGTTTTCAAAACAACCCAGTCTGTTTCCTGCTCGTTCCTGCTGCCCGCTCCAGGCATGGATAAGCAACTCCTTCTCAGTGTCTCATCAGTGACCCTGGTGACCAGTCTAGATCACAGCACGTAGGACAAAAAAAAAATCACTTTCTTAACAATAAAAAAACAAATGTGCCTCACATAATTTCAAGTTGAAGACAAGCAAATCACACGACAAAAAAGCTCATTACAAAATGTTATCCAAACAGGTTTTACAGTCAAACATGGAAATGAAAATCAATTTCTTTTTTCTCCATTTTTTTAAGCTTGGTCATTAACTGGGTACAAGTAGAGTGCTGAGGTAAAACACTGATGAACAGTTTGTATTTCTTTTTTCTTAAAATAGGAACAGTTTAGTATTGCAAGATTGTCAGCAACATTTAGCCGTATCTATACAATGTGCATATACCTATAAATATTGAGCTTTGGTCCAGCGTAGAGAAGATGAGCAAAGGCATTTTACAATTTCTTTTTGGTTATAGCTTGAGTTCTTTGATATGCCTCTACTTGTTTTTTGTTTTTTTCCTAGCTCCTTTTGCTTTTTTGTTCTCTCTTTTGTAGGGTGTGTGTGTGTGTATGTGTGTGCTTGTGTGTGTATTATGTGATTACAACATAAAGAAACCAAAATCTTGCAATGCAATTAAAACTGTCAACTGTTCAAAATGTTTTTTGGTTAAAAAGAAAAACACCCTCACAAAAAAGTGTAAAATATAACATCAGTCATTTCTGTTTTTCATCAAACAATAAAGAAAATAAACATGACAATAATTTAGAAATATGTAAGAAAAATATTGAAGCTTGAAATACAATCACATATGCACTAGTGGCTTTTATTTTTTGTTAGTGGCAACCTTAGCCTGTAGTTTGTAAAAACATAAAAGACACTTAAATGTTATTGGCATATGAAGTTGTTTACAAGTGGAAATAAGAAATGTAATAATAAAATTAAGCAATAGGTGTGGTCCCGAAGACTTGTGAGTTACACAGTATAATTTATATTCCTAAGAATCTGTTCAGGCACCTTTTTATGCCTTGTAGCAAAAAATTTATCTGTAAAAAATTAATATAAGAAGCATTACAACACCTTATAAATAATTTATAAAACAATACAAAATTATAAAACTATAAAAAAAATTACTGCACATGAATGGTTTTACTACTGTGGGATAAATACATTTCTTTTTCATTCCATTCTGGAAGACTCTTTTTATTTTATATCTTCACTGTCCTAGTTATACCCCCAATTATAGATCTCCGAACTGAGCAGGCCTTATGGAACTGCTGCTGGCATATGTTTAAACATTTAGCATCCATCATATGTTATCTTGTTAACTTCTCTTCTTTGGGAGCTTTTCTTGATGGAATTTGGAGCAGGTCCTAGGAGAATACAAAATCTGTTTAATCAATACATTTTTGGAATTCTGGGTTGTTGGTTTGTGCAGTTTTTGAGGTGGCAAAATGGGTACCATGATGTCATTGGCTTTGAAGGTGAAGTTAGCTGTGGTCCAGTTAGCATCAGACTGGCAAAATGGAAAAACCTGTACAAGCGACTGGTTCCACTTCCAGGAATTTTCTTTAAGCATTTTCTTGCTGGTAATCTCCTGATCACTGCATGGATTATCGAGGGGGGGTGGGGGGGAGGGACAATTATACCATTGCGTTTATACAACCAGCAAAGGAGCCACCAGAAGAAGAGATTCAAACTCTCATCGGGGAGGGAAGATGGCATTTCTAATCAGTTGGGCAACTTGAGGTGGGGTTTCTTTTCTTTCTTTCGCAATTTACTTCTAGATAGTACATGAGCATGCTTATTAATTAATTATTCAGGAATATTTACATTTCAACAGCAGGCAATTGGATGGTTTTCTTTTGTCTGCTCCTTTAACTGAACACCTTTTGCCTATACCTGTGCAAAACACCAACCACAGGTTCCAAGTGCTCACCTGCACAGCCATCCTCCCATCTCAGCTTTTTCTTCTGGTTTATTAGGCTATTTTGGCTCACAGATCTTTTGAGTAACTTATTTTGAAAAATGAAACAATCCTTTAGTTTTAGTAGCGAAGGCTATTCTGATGTGTTAGATAAGCCACTTCTATATTTTTCCTTTGAGTGGAGGCACTTCATTGTTGAAACTTCTTTCTCCCTCAAGAACCCAGAGCCCAATTTGTTGTTTAAATTGCCAACTTTCTGCTCCATTTATATATACCAAGAACAATTGCTCTCCCTTGGAAAAAGTCTACCATTGTTATTGGAATGAAAGTAGTAGCAGAAAAAACATGGTGGCCTTTCAAGATCCAGTCACTATCTCTTTCTTTTTGGCCTGGCTTCTTTGTGTATGGGTATATGGGTGTGTGCATGCCATGTGTGTATTTTGACTGAAATCTTGAGACATTTCTTTGGCTATCAGACTTCTGAGAGAAATTGCTTTGCACAGAAGCATAACTAGATGTAAGTATTGAACCAAATGTGCAGCTTATCTTTATATTACAAAATTAGTTTTGGTCAGCTTTCCATGTACGTGGCCAACAGACTGAGAAAAATCCAAGCTCTGGTGTGGACAGTGAGCACAATTACAGCTTATGCCAGTGTCGACAGTTCATTGAGCAAAGCCCTAGCAATTTTGGAGTCTCTCCTGCATTTCACTAGGATCTGAGTGGAAAAGACACCGTTCCCACTCTGGGGCCTTCCAGCAGACCCTGGAGGCTACACACGAGGGAGGTGGACAAAAGAGAAATGCAAGCTCCATTTTCTTTTCTCAAACTCACAAGTCATAGTGAGAAGAAAGCAATGAATGCTTTGGCACACCATCCAGGATGCCCCCCCCACCCGAAAAAAACAAAAACAAAAACCAAAAAAATGAAGGAAAAGAAAAAAGAACCCCATCTACCCAAAATAAAAATTAATAGTGAGCCTCACACAATGGCTTCAACAAAGACATCCACCCCATAGGTGGTGACAATAGATGGGAAAGATGGAAGAAATTGGGCTTTCTAGTTTTCCGGTAAGTACAAATTCCAAATGTAAAAATTCATAACACAACTTTATACGCAGAGAAGAGCAGACTGACGATCGCGTTTGCAATGCCATGTTTTTGACTTTGGTTAATAGGTTTCATAGTGAGTCAGCACTTAGAACCTGAAAGAATGCAGTCCCTCCTCCAGGTGGCAGGCTTGTATTCTCTTTGAACAGATAAAAGTTTTTTTTTGTTGTTTTTTTTTTGTTTGTTTGTTTTTGGTTTAGTTTTTTTTCTTTTTCCTTCAAATGTATTCACATTTTCATAATACACAGAAAAGAGTCTGTGGTTATTTGGTTCACTTTAAGTCCTTTAAAAAACTGGCTTTAGGGACACAGGTCGGGGAGGGAAGTATCCTACCACACACCTGCAGTGTGGTGTATTCCTTGTTTAAAAATTTTCAAAAAAAAATTGTTTTTACTTTTGGAAAACCAATGGACATGTATAAATCATGGTGTCCACTTGGTAGCTTTCTCAGTCTTTTACTTACAAGGAGGATGACTGGGGTTATTTTTTAAATTTTATTTTAAATTAATTAATTATTATTTTTTTTGGTGGAGTCCCAGGGGTGGAGTTTAGTTTCTGTGGAGTTTGCTTCTGATTCTTGGTGGCCGTCCCTTTAGGAGTTTTCTTCCAGCGAGTCTGTTAAGGGCTCCAGGGGGACGGCCGAGGCCGGCTCGTGCTGTTTTAAGCGTTTAATTGTGTTCTTCAGGGCTTGCCTTTTATTGCAGAACCAAACTCTAACTACTTCTCGGTCATAGTTCAGCTTCTCAGCAATTTCGGTCATTTCCTGCCCCGAGGGGTGTGTGTTCTTCTCAAAGTGGGCATTGAGGATCTCAAGGGCCTGCGGCGTAAAGGAGGTGCGCCGCTTGCGCTTTTTGGACGGTTCACTCCCGATAAACTCGGTCAGGTTCTGCATACCTGCTCGATGGCGGGCCTCAGCCTCAGCCATCCACCGCTCAAGCACCGGCTTGATCTTCTGGGCACTTTTAGGGGTGATGTCCAGCTTTTCAAACCTGGCAGGATACAAAAGGCCAGGGTTCAGTTTGGCTGTCAGACTGCTAGCTATAGTGTTCTCTTGGGCTTCCTGTGGTAGGAAAAAGTGGCTTCTCAGGATGGTGTGTCTGGGGGGAAAATTGAGAAAGAACAGTCTTACACTGAGTCCTCTGCCAGGGTGGGCCTCCTGCCTGCCTGCCTGCCTGCCTGACTGACTGGCAGAGCGAATTCACTCCAGATTAGCAGCCAGCTGCAAGGTAGCTGCCCACTCAGGCCAGCACCCACTTCCCCATGCGTCATGCCAGTGCATGCAGCCAGCGCATCCACACACGGTGAAGGAGAGCAGGTGGGGACAGCACCACACACAGGCCACCACAAGGGAAACAAAGCGACACTCAGATCTTTTTCCTGTCAAGGCTTGAGATCTAAGCTTTGATTTTAATCATACTAGCACGATTTCCCCAATCTTCAGAAAGCTTAAGGCAAAAATTAACACCCGGAAGTGACATAAAGACAACAGTTGTCATGTTCTTTCATTTAAAATGATTCTTTTTATGTTTTACATTTGGTTTTCCTTAAATCTTGCCCCCCACTGACTTTATTATAGAAATATTACATCTATTAAAACAGTGATGGCAACCAGGACACGTTTCTACGTGGCTCTTTTCATCTCTTTGTGTCTCATTTTAATACCTACTCTCTCCCTTTCTCCTGTTTCTCTCTCTCGCTCTGTCTCTCTCTTCCTCCCCCCCCCCCATCCCACCTCTGGTAACAAACAATTTTCACCAAATGTAAGTTAACAATATGCTCCTTTTTCAGGTAAAACATGGCCCATTGCTACTTGACTGCTTGACTCAAATAGCTGGACATTGTAATTACTATGAACACTCCTCCCAATGTGCTAGGACCACAGTGTGCCTTCCAAACCCCGTCCAGCATAATGGTAAGGCGTCAAGCTGTGTTTAATGTGTGATATCTGCAAACTGTACTTGAATGATATTATTTGCTGTAAATGAGGTCTTCCGTATATCAATTGCCTTCAGCAATTCTTTGCTACACTGACTTAAAAAAATATGAAGCATCTCAAATAAAATTATATAGAGTGTTTTAAGAGGTCATCCTGGTATCAAGCTCATACTCATTCTCAATGAAATTCAAAAAAGTACCAATTGCTTTTGTTTGTTTGTGTATTCTGAATTCAAATTCACAATCTTCCGGTGTGACAACTTTGGATACATAGAATTCTCCTCTCTTAAAGTTCAGTGCTGTTGAAAACCAATCGTCTGACTGCAGAGTGCATCTTATTACAATAGTCCATTTTCATAGAGCTAAAATGAACCTGCTTTTAGTCAGTCAGAGTATGTTTTATAAGGATGCTTGCAAAGGGACACAAAAGGATAAGCTTCTTTTATGTGCCATAATCTTATTTTTGGAGCTGTATTTCAGATATCTTATGTTGTGATAAGCAGTGAAAATAGTATCAAATTTTAATGTGATTCCCATAGCATTCCCTTCCAAGCATAGTTCAAGGAGTTATTTGTTTATTTAAAAAAAAACCCAACTTCTAGTACTGGTCAAAGAGGGAAGAAGTACATTTTGCTTTCAATACAAAATGAATGAATCATTTAATGATACTTAAGGAGGCTGACATTTGTGGCAAACTTCCCCAAAACTCTCATTGTATTAATTGCCACATACCATATCTTACCATTATTCACTATAAAAGCCCCAAAGCTTAAACTCTTGCTAGCATGACAAAAGGCTTTATAGCGCCATGGCTGGGGACAAAACTTACGATGGGGATGCCCAGTGTATTGGTGGTGTTTTTCCCCTCTGTGTCCCTAATAAAAAGGGGCTCATCAATGCAGCCCCTGGGAATCTGCAGCTAAGAAGGGAGAAGTGACAGCTGGGTGTGCAAGCTCAAATGCACACCCCTCCCCACCCTTTAAAAGAACTTGAAGTGTTCCAATGCCACATCTTAGTTTCTTTCAAGACTTTTATTTTTTTTCTCTTGGTAGTTAGCTCCTAAAACTACCTCACTGAAATTCTGGAAGCTAGAGAAAGGCCAAAAAAACAAGGCATCTGACATATTCTATTATACAGTTAATTCCCAAGGTCTCTTTTCATTTCAGCCATAGCCTTTTTGGCTTCTGCTGGGGAACGCTTTAGAAATCAACATATTTGATTGGGAATGCCCAAGAAACACTACCTGTGTTAGTGAAAACATTAGATAACACTTAAACCAGTAAAAAAATAATCAGATTTTAGGACTAAAAATAAGTCAAAGAAGACTTTAACAACAATAGCAAATTGGCAACAACTTAAAAAACTGTGGCTGCTTTTATCACAAGCCTGTCAAGAAGAAACAAAATTAATGTTTCCCGACAGGGAGCAACCATATTCATATCGCTGATGCTGCTTGTTAGTGCTGACGCTTCTGTACATGTTGTTTGGAATAACATATACAAGCCTTGAAACAAATTTCCCAGCAGTAGTATCCTTGTATAGACGGAATAAAGGTTATTTTCTACAGGGAGGTATCTTATAAGAAAAAACAGTAGGGGAGGCCATAGAAGTGAGAGTCCTATGGCGCTTTTTGTATTTAACAACAATCAATGGGTTTTATGGAAAATCATTGAGCAAAATGTGAGCTGCAAGCTACTACCCCATACTGATGTTATTTATAACCTTAGTCTTAAACTGCAGGAAAAGTACACTTCCGTCCTTTGGGGAATACATTAAAAGTATAAAGAGCAGATAAAAAGACAGCATTTCATGGATCACCAAGAACAAAATCCACTTAAATGAGTTTAGAGTTGGTTTCTTGGCTTTTCCTGGTGGAGGAGGACTCATAAGGCATTGCCCAGGAGGAAAAAGCTCTTACAGAAGTGCCTTTGTTACCTCATGCATAAACAAGGGATTAGTGCAACACACACACACACACACACACACACACACACACACACACGCACACGCACATGCACACGCATGCACGGGATCTCCTTGTGGCTTGACCCAGATCAACTTGAACACAACCAAGGCCCGATTCTGTCATTTATTTGTTTAATTTTTTGGGGGTAAGCAAGGTTAGGCCAGATTCCCACTACCCTTTTCTGAGCTATGTAAAGCAGCTGCTCCTTTTTAAAAATGTGCTTTTAAAGTTGTGCCCGAGAAGGCAAGTTAAAAAATTCCTTTGAGGTCACAAGATGGTTAGTTTTCTTTTTAAGGTATGTTTTCTTGGAAAATCCTGGTAGCGACCCTTGGGCAGAAATGGTGGTGTTGTTATCACCAATTGGGACTAGCAGCTTTACGTTTGCTGAAGCCACTTCTCTGCAGACAGCAGACAATGGCCCTCAGCTGCACAGGTGTGTGGGTCCGGGAGGAAGGCCTCTGGCCCAGGGTAGTGTATTCTCTATAAGACTGCCTTGGAAGTTCTTCGTGAGTTGACAGGAGTTTTCAAGCCAGGACCCGCAAATCTGCTTTAGCACCTTCATTTCCATCAGTACCGCCAGTTCCAACATATAGCCACCCCACACTTTGTTCCTGCACTTTACCCCTCCAGCTTTGCCCACCCGAAGACGAAAAGCTGAGCCAAAAGGACAAACGAGGCCCAGACCGGCCAGGAGAGGTGACAGCATGCGGGCGCGGGTTACCTGCAGATGGCTGACTGGCTGTACGCAGGGCCCTCTGTAGCACTGAGAGCCTGTCCCACCTGAGTCTGGGTCAGGCCAAGGGACAGGCGTCGGATTTTAAAAGCTTTGGCAAATTCTCGGATCTCCTCCAGATTAACCCCATCCACCTCACCCGCTGCCGTTTGAGGATCTGTGGAGATGTTTTTAAAAATAGGATCAATACGTCAACACACATCTGAGTAGTTTCTGTTTATCATGGTTTATAGGAAAGTGGCTTTCTTAACAGCAGAGCAGTGGGGAAACCAACACTGCAGAATGTTCTTTGTCTCCCAGGTAGGCACCCAAGCCCCCATCCTCAACTCAGTACACCTCCACAAACCATCCTTCGAGATATTTCTATCCCAGGTAAAACCACAGGTAGCCCACACTGCCATTTCTACAACACAAGAGCATGTTCCTTAGGAAAGCACCTGCTATGGGGAAAGACAACTCCATTTTGCCCAGAAATATGTTCAAATACTGTGCAAAAATATAAAAATGGAAAGGTTTCAATTTGAAATATCATAATTGGAATCATTAGTGCTAAAAATTCCCTTGAAGAAAATATACTATTTTGTGTTTTTCCTTCACCTGATCACCCAGGCTAACAGATGGTAATGTTGCCTAATTTCTTATGTTCATGTGAACTCTTCAGAAGAGCGTACTTACGAAGCTGTGAGAATAATCTACATCCCCTGAACCATAGCAGATTACTGACACCGGTGCCTTTGTCCCTTGAAAGGGCACAAAATAAAAAATGCCTACTGCAGGAAGGCTCCTTTGGTGCTGGCTAACTTGGTCAATTTAGGACTTATCTGGGGAAATGATACAACAGCTGGAGGATGAAACTTCCCTCCTGCGCTACTGATCCCTGGGTAGATGAAAGCACACAGCTCGCTGGAGACAGTGTGGGGTGGGCCAGTGGACGATTTCAGCGTGCTGCTGGGTCCTGCCTGGAGGGAAGCCACTCTCCCCACCAGCTGACTCTATTGTTCTTCACCTCATTCCTTGGACTTCAGTGAAAAGTTTTTCTCTTCCTGCTTCTGCACATGAGCCCATTAATTTCAATATATCTGAGTACTCGTCTAAGGACTGCAGTGGATGATATTACTCTTCTGGGCTCAGGGCTATAGACACTTTTGTTATCATGAAAAAAAAATTGCATCCCAAGGGCCATTTTTTCAAGGATGTTTAAATAAAAATGTTAAAATTTGGAGGGGCTTGGAGCTTCATGTATAGATTCTCTCATTACAGGGCCAATGGACTCAATAGAATTAGTAATACAAGTGTACACTCTTCCTTTATCTTCATATTGAAAAGAAGTCCTGTAGGATTTTTACATGTCATCAGTCATAATTTCATTATGGAAAGACTGAAAAGCGGTATAGCCACTGCAATCAGTCTGTAAATATTTCTTAAGTGACTCCTGGGAGCCCCAAGAAGTAAAGGGAGGCAGCACAGGCAATAGAAGAGGTGGTTCCAGCCTCTATGGAGTTTACCGTCTGTATGGGGCTAGGCCCCAATATTATGAAAAAGAAAACTTAGAGAAAACTACCAGGCAGAGCATAAGCAAGACCTGATGTTATGACACCCATACTGGAATTCACAGAGAAGGGTGAGGAGACAGGAGGGAAGTTGTTACCCACTGGGCAGCTTTCAGAGAATGGAGGGGCTGTATTCTGGTCAGTGGGAACACGCAGACGCCCATAGGTGCAGGCCGGAGCAGAGCCTGCAAGGGTTTGGTGGAGTGGAGTGGGGTAGGGCGGAGCAGGCGTGGTGAATATTCAGTGTAGGACGTTGAGAATATGTGCACGCGCTGGGGTAGAGAGTGACTATAAAACTGGTTTGATTGTTAAGATCAATTAAAGTCCTGCTTTTTCTTCCAAAACTCCGCCCCCATCCCCTGCCCGAAAGCCAGCAACAGCTGGTTAGGGAAGGACTTTGTTTCGGTTGTCCCTGGTGGAGGCTGCCTCCCGGATCTTAAATCCCTCCTCCCAGCAGCCTGGGGCAGCGTGAAGGCTTTGCTAGGGGTCCTGGGAGGTCACATCCACACGCACGGTGGCCTTGAGCCCTTCTCTCATTTCTTTCTTTAAACATTCCTAGAGCCGAAGTTGCAAATGAGCAGCTTGCATATAAAACTGAACTTTCCTAGTGTTTACATGGTTTTTGAATTCCTTGCCAACATTTAAACATTGGGAGATATCTGAAGAAAAATCTAGATGTTTCATATTCTTTTGAAATGTGGGAAGATTTGGCTGTATCCAGGCTACACATGCTCTGTGAACAGTCAGCTGAACTGCCCTGGCCTCCACTTCAGCCACTCATCCTGGCTCGTCTCCAGCCCTCCGCAGACCTGCTGCTTTGCTGAGCCTGTTTGCGACTCTGTGTCTAGAGCACGCATCCCCGAGGAGGCGAAATTGGTCCTGGGTGGTGGTGGGGAGGGTGGAAAAGTCTTAGATAGCACGTGGTTGTGGCCCCCCAAACAGAACAGGTGTGCAGTATATCTATGGTATTAATGTTTCACAGGGGCAGGAGGACAATTCAGATAAAAAAGTTTAAAAAGGCCCCTTGTGGGTGGGGGTGGGAGGATGATAGTAAAATAATAGTTGAGACGCTGGTTTAGAACAGAGAAGGACACTTGGTTCAAAATGGCACTGTGAAAGAGGGGCCTGGTCTCTCTCCAAGAGAGAGGGCAGTGTGGGCAGTGCAAGTTCAAAACCGCAGGTGAAAAATGAAAGCCAAAGACTTTCCTTGTAACAATGTGGCTTTTAGGATGGTGGTTTTCTTAATGTGGCAGGTGTAAGAGTCACTCGGGGCCCAGGGATGTGCATTTTTAGGAAGCACCACAGGCAGTTCTGATGCAAGAGATCCTTGACCCCACAGACAGAGGCCTTCTCTGTGGCTCTGTCATGACTAAGTCTGGGCACGGCATCTTCTGCATGCCACTAGCATCCTTTTTGGATCCTTTACCATTATTATTCAGCAGGTTCCACTACACAGAAAACTTGCTTTACCACATGTGTAAGACCAGTGGGCCAGAAGGGACCCACGAGGAGGGGCTGCTGGGCAGACACCCCATCCTTGCCCTTTCCCACCCCCAGTCCCACCCTGTATGGCAAGTGACACATGTCCGGGTGCCAGTGCCTGGGGAGGGCAGTATAGTCTGGAGTTGGGGGAGATGTTTTTCTTTCTTTTTTTAATTTTTATTTTGGGGAGATTTTTTTTCTAAGCGAAGCTAAGTAGCCCCTGTGGGAAGTAAATTGTTGCCTTACATTAGACCCATCTCTAGGTCAATGGGAACCAGTTGAGTTAGCCAGAACATGAGGGGTGGTGGTCTTTAATTTGGAAGGATTTTCCCCGTCTACTCCAGTCCCAGAGCCTGTGCTGCCACCACAGTTAGCAGAGCAGTACCAGGCAGCTATATGACTTGGGCTGCATTTTATGCAAGTCCATTTTACTTATTTCTTCCTCTTTCCCGGTTGCCTTTATTGTTTGTCTCCTTACTAGTTCCTTGAGACCAGGAACTAAAACTGAGTATGATCATGCAGGTTGCTTTTTGCCAGATCATGGACAATAACCAAAGTTGAAAAGAAAGCTGTGGACTCTTAGCTCCATGCACTGAGCAAAGCTGTTGTCAGACGTCAGTCTGAAGCTCAGAGAGGTGGGCACCTGCCCCACTGAGCCTGGTGGCTTCCTTGAGGCCCCACACAGACATTCATTACACCAGGGGGCTGATTTCCTTCTGCCTCTTCTCACACATTTCCCACTCTTGTCTTTTTCCTGGTTCTACTTATAGAGCTGAGAAGACAGGAATTCTTGTGAAATTTAAGCAGGTTGATGGTTTGTTAGACCATGGCGCAGGGAGGGGAAATCAGCATCTCTGTTTGTGTAATTTGTTGATTGCTGGAGGTGAGCTGACTGGCTTTCTTTATAATAGTGGTCTTATCCATAACATCAGACAGCAAAATGCATTGCTGTGGTTTTGCTCCCTTGGGTCTCAAGACCACAAAAGCCTCTCCATCCAAATAAGGGGCCCACCCACGGGCGAATATCAGTTTCACATGTGTGACTTGTCTTCACACATTGAAAGAATTCATTAGAGGGTGTTTGTAAGATGTTTTGAATTAATAAAAGAGCTGATGCTATTTTTTCTTTTTTTGATCCTGAAGTTTCTGTCTTAAGCTCTTGAGGTTTTTTCCACCATTGGAACAGTTCCTCTTCCTTAAAGAATATATGCTTTTCTGGTTGAGGAGGGGAAACAAGAGGTGAGTGTGGTAAATGTCACCTCAGCTCTCAGTCTACCTCAGAAGTTGACATTCCACCCTGGATAGGTCAGTCTGACTTTCTGTCCTCCATTCTCCTGGCTCTGGAGGTTGGGTTAATTTTAAGGATGAATCTGAGGGCCCCTTGGTGGGGATCTCAGAGGGAGCCCTCAGATCATGCTCCAGGTGGAGCCGGCACCTATCAGCAGTTCTAGGGCAACCAAGCCGGGGGTTTTCTGCACTGAAGGGAGAGTTGCACCTTTTATAGAGGTTTGCTGCAGATTAATTTGGCTCAATATATTAAACATAGGGTCAGAAAGCAACAGCAGTGACTGCCAGGGTCCACCCTGAGTCTGATCCTTGCTAGAGGAGCCAGAAGATCATCCTATATGGGGACTAACTGGCCTGGAGATTGGGAATAAACTGGCATTTAAAGTTGGCGGTGACTTGTAAGTATAGTGATGATGTTTCCCAAATCAGTCTGGAATGCATGGGCTGAAAAGTAAAAAGATTTTAATGGGAGCTAAATGCAAGTTGTGTGAAAACAAACCTGTTCTGCAGAGCCTGGTTGCACGGTCCCTGGCACTATCCTGAACTGAGTGCTCAGGACTGAGCAGGAAAAATGTTTTGTTTAATTTTTTAAATTTAGCTCCTTCCAACTGTTAGATTGGGTATCAGTGTAAGGTTGCTAAGTGGGTTGTTGAATAGTCACCATCTCTCAGCGTCACCCTACTACAACTTCTGCCTCTGGGGTTTTTGTAGAAGAAACAGTGCATCTTTAAAGTATGAATTAACTGCCTTCTGTAAACATCCATCTACTTTTTAGAGCTATTCTCACAGCAAATAATGGGCATATTTACCAAATATTTCTGAGCAATAAGAAACCATTTGGGAATGTGCAGTGCGATTTGGGAGAACAGCTTACTTGGAATATGGTGACTTCACTGGGTTGTGGAAAACAGTGTGAATTGTGATCATGTAAATTGGGGTTCCACTGTGCCATGCTATTGCCATGCATCTTTATGTTCACTTTATAGTTTTGGTTTTTCTGGTAGTGACTATTAGTTCTTTGCTGACTAAGAATGAAGTTCACAGGCCAGGGTTTAAGAAAAGTGTACTGATAAACCAAACCAAACCCAGCAAAGAATTAAAAATCCCAAATTACCTGTTTTTAAACAATACTGTGTAAATCTTGAGCCAATTTGGGACATATGCCATTTGTTTGACTCTATCTTTCCAAGAGCCCTGCTTATAGAAACTGCATTTACCTTGGATGGCTGTGGGGACTGATAAAGGTTTAACACATGGCAAGCTGTGTACCATGTGCTATGAACCATACCGTGCACATGCTCCAATGTGTGTGCGTATTTGGTAATTCTGAGCCTGGGTGTGGTGTTCTTTGCACGTGAAGATCCTGTTATCATTGCTAACACATTAACTCTGCCTCCTTTTGCCTGGAGTGGGGAGATTTTTGGATGATCCCTCCACTCCATTTCATCAGGAACAGTAGGTTGCCCAGTGCTAGGGTGAGAGTCTTTGACCATGAGGAGGGAAAGTTCACTGACCAAGATTTTGACCATAGGTTCAAATCCAGTTTGACCTGGTTCAAACTATGACCTTGGCCTACTGGATGGATTTGTTGCTCCATTAACCATCCAGCTCAATTCAAGAATTAACTGTCACAGCAAGTCCTTCTGTTCTTTCTCAGCTTCTAAAACTGAGACAATCATCTATTGTAGGGGTCGGCAAACTGCGGCTCGCGAGCCACATATGGCTCTTTGGGTACGTACATGTGGCTCTGAAGTAAAATTGAAAATGAAACTAAAACTATCATAGTTTCATTTATAAAAATTTTAAAGGAGATTATTCACATAATGGTGATTTCATTTGTTTTATAGTTCTCGCAAAACTTCATGGGACAGGATTGGCTCTTCCGTCTCAAAAGTTTGTTGAGCCCTTATCTATTATATAGACATTGTCCCTGTACATATGTTGATCATAGCATTTGTTTTGCTTTGTTCCTTGTGCTTCTTTGTAACCAGTTCATGACCTCCCCCGGGGCAGAGGCAACATCTTGCTTATTTTTGTTTTCTTAATTTCTATCCCTGTGCCTGGTATATTCATGGTACTCAGTAAATGTTTTTCCTTCCTACATTGACAGACTCTGACCCTTCTTTTCTCCTGTAATTTAATCTGCATAACAACAACACCTGAACTATGGGGTTAAGTCTCCCCTCATTAGCCTATCTACAGATTTGGTGAAGTTTAATCTCAGACAAAAATAACTTTAATTGTAATTTTATGCTTGAATGTAAATTTAATAATATGCAAGATGTCTAGCTTTTCTCTTCATATTGGCTCAGAGAAAAGCCTATGCTTTAATTGTAAGGAATGGACCCAGGCTTTAAAAAATTACTCGAGGTTTATTCAGGTGATTTGATATATTTTGTCACTTAAATTTCACTGGGTAAAATTGACAAGTAAGCACCCTGTCCTTTCTGGCTGCTGTGGTGTATAGATTGTGTATGACGCACACTGAGTCAAATTTCTTAGGTTATCGCCCTGGCTTTGTCACCCATTAGATTTGTCATACAGGGTGTCATGGTTTCTCAGCTAAGACTGAATCTGGTTCCTCTGACAGATGATGGTCAAGATCGGTTGTGCTTTTCAGGATCTATTTGATGCTAGCTTCAATATCTGAAAATTAGGATGCATGATACTTTGCTGTGAGTATTAAAATGAGTAAAATATCAAAAATGCTTTGAAAACTCTACAAATGAAGGCTCAGATGGAGGTTTGTTGAGGGTAATCAGCATCAGAAAATATTACATGTACTTTTTATTCTGTAGTTGGGTTTTGAGACAGAAGGAAATTAACTAAACAACATGCTCAAAATCTAAGTTCAGCAACGGGTTTGTGTAAAGTCTGATGCCCAGTGGTACTGTTAGACCCCTTGTATCTTCCAGAGAAGGCTCCTTCTTCAGGCTCTGCATGGGAATACAGAGTTTCCTTCCTCAAGTGCCTGTGGTACAGGAGTCTCTCTCCCCAGTTCTTTATACTTTATATCAAGGACATGTAATCTGGTTCACTCATTCTGTACCTAGAACTTAGTTGCTCTGTTGGCCGCTGTGCAATTGAAGTTCTATCTGGCCCATTAAATAGCTCTGTTACTGATTTCTGAGAAAGGGAAAAGCTTTCCCTGCCCAGCTTGAGACACCTGATCAGAGAGAACCCAGTCCCATCAACCTTCTGTATGTCCGTCCATGCAGTCATTTCTGTCTCTATCCATCCAACATATATTGAGTGCTTACCTTGTGTAAAATCCTGTATTTGTGGAGGTGGTTGTACTTTTATTTCATATTTAACTTATTCTCTATAAGATGCTTGATCTCATTTCCTTTTCTTTCAGGACCAAAGCTTAACAGTCTATCCTGAATTTATGACCTTGCTGTTATTTAGAAATAGAATATTTTATAGAAACTTATGCAGAATATTGAAACGGGAAAAGTTTGTATTTTTTTCCTGCAATAAACCTATAAGGAGTTCTTTTATTGGGAAACATCTGGCTATCATAAAATTAATTTATCCATGATTTTATTTAAGTAAGACTAGAATTTCTGACCCAAATGAAAGCTAAACAACCTAAAATAACAGGTCAATGGCAAACGCCATATGTAACCCGAAACTCTGTTTGCTGTTGACCCATCTGAAGATCAAGAGCATCCAGTCTAATTGACTGAAGTACTTGGGTATTTTAATATCCTTCCATAAACCCTCATTCTCTCATCCATTCCACAAGCATCTTTCCTGCCTGAATTAGTCATACAATTGAATATAAGTATATATGTACAAATATGTGTATAGATATACATATACATAACACATATATATACTAAACAACATATATATGCATACGAGGTGTGATGAAACAATATGGTGAATGTTTAAATAAAAAAATTTATTACAGTAAAAGACACATTGCCATTAACCCCCCTCAAAATACTTCTCCTAACTTCAAATACCCTTATCCAATTGTTCTTGCCACTCTCTGAAGCAGTTCTGGAAGTCCTCTTTCATGAGTGTCTTTAGTTGTGCTGTTGTGGCTGCCTCGATGTCCCGAATCATTTTGACTTTGGGGAAGAGCCAACGTCACAATGCCAGATCCGGTGAATAAGGTGGATGTGTACATACCATAATGTTTTTATTTGACAGAAATTGCCATATACCAGAAGCAATGTGTGACACGGAGCATTGTTATAATGGAAGATGATTTATAGCACACTTTAAAACACACCTCTCAACCATAGCTCACACCCAACTGACTACACTGAACAAGCTGAAAACTTCACACACTGTTACTAAGGTTCGACACAGGGCTTCCCATATTGAAGATCCCTGCCTTTTTCTTGGATGTCACTGGGCAGCAGCATTCACTATATTTTGTGATGATGACAGAAGGGCTCTGATCACATGTCACTCCTGGTACAGCAATTTCTGTCAAATAAAAACATTACAGTGTCCCCTCATCCACTTTATTCACCAGATCTGGCACTGTACAACTTCTGGGTCTTCCCCAAAGTCAAAATGACCATGAAAGGAAAATGTTTTGAATTGATTCAGGATATTGAGGCAGCCACAACAGCGCAACTAAACACACTCATGAAAGAGGACTTCCAGAACTGCTGCAGAAAGTGGCAAGAATGATGGGATAAGTATGTTCGAATTGGAGCAACGGGAGTATTTTGAGGGAGATTAATGTTAATGTGTCTTTTACTGTAATAAATTTTTAAAATTTAAACATTCACCATATTGTTTGATCATACTTCGTACATATACTTTTGAGGAGGAGTTGCTTGTGGGGAGAGGACATGACAACCTTCCATTTGCTGTGCATTACCAGACTTGCCCCATGATATGTGAGGATCACTATGATTCCTGTTATAACAGCCCATTCACGACAGTTGACCAAACATAGATACTCACATGTATCCTTGTTTTATGGCACAGGTTCCTATGCAGTGCTTTTGCCCTTTATAGCCATAAGTACTGGATTTTTGGCCCTTGGACAATCACAGCCTATGCACATGTTCTGCTATTTTATATCTAAGTAAAAATTGTACTAACCATGAGTAACTAACATTAAATTAGCCCTTTGTCCCATTCATCTTAACATGTTTTCATGTGCATGTGATATATACGCTGTCTTCACCTAGGGCCAGCTACCATTTCAAAAAATTCTATCTATATGGCCTACAGGGAAGCAGGCTGGCAGGTCTACTGAATTTTATGAATGGTTGTCCAGAGATTTCCCGCTGGATTCCAGCCCATGCAGCTCCCCTCACATGCCACTGGAGGCAGCTCATTATGCACACACACCTACCCGCCCACAGGCATGCTCGCTTTTATTTCCTCTGACATCTACAAATAGAATGGCAGGGGACTTCAAACACAGAAAAGCAGCTTAACCTGCAGGCTGAGTGCCTGTTGTTGGCTATTTCAGCCCTGAGCTGTGTGGCTCATGCCAGCTGATCAGTTTCTCCTGGAGTGGCAGGACTGACTCAGCACATGAAAGCACTTGAGATGGAAACCAGCCCCTACAGGCACTTATCAGGGGGTGGGCTTTGGGGGCCTGCATCCCAAAGGAACCATCTGGCCCGGGGCATGGACTCCATCCCAGTACTGGCCTAGCAGGGCCAGGAAATTCCTCTTGGATGTTAAGAAAATAAGAGAGAGAAGAAGGTAGGGTAGAAAGGAAAGAGAGATAGAGAAAGAGGGAGGGAAGGGGAGAGAGAAAGGCATTGCAAATAGGCAACAAGAAGGCCACCATGATATAACGAGCCAGAAAGGATACTTACTGCTGACTAACTGGCCCACGCTCAAAGCTGAAGAAGAAGAGGATGAGGAGGAGGAAGAGGAAGCCTGCCGGATGGGGCTCTGAGACATGGATGCTTGGCTGTGGGCCAGGTGCAGAAGGCTGCCTTGGGAGGCCGCTTGACCCACTGACGTCTGGGAGGGTTGGTGGAGCTATACAGGGGGATGTAAAAATACACAAATGAATGAAAAATTAGGGGGAAATGCCAGGAAACAAGTTTCATCTGGGGGTGAATCATTTTATTTCCACAAATATGTATTTCTCAGAGAAAGTGAACATCCTACAAAACGGGCAGGATTTTTTTTTGTATATAATGTTATTGTATATAATTGTTAATGTCTGATGGGCATTTTATCAGGAATTCTAAATATGTTATTAATTTCCCAGTTGGCTTGCTGGAGCACCCCATTTTCTGCATTTCCCAACCATGACATGTAACTAGACTCTTGCTGCCTGTTCAAACAATTACAGTGCATTTGACAGGCTTCTCAAGTATGGAAAGATAAAATATAATGCTTACAATCATCTCAGAATGCAAACCTCAATCATAACGGTGTGGCTATGCCCAATCATTTGTCTAATGTAACTGGTATTTTTAGGAAAGCTCCAATTTAGTCTGAGTGTATATGGAAACTTTCTGCTCTCCCAGACCAAAGAGTTTGGGTGTATTACTGTGGAATCAGGAAAAACGCTCTCTAATATCCTACAGAAAATCAAGAGAGAAATTGGGGCAGGCAGGACAAAAATCTCTATTCATATTTGTAGGTCTTAGTTGTCACTGCCCGACCCTGTGCCAGCCTGTTCAGGACCTCTCTCATCTACTTCTCATGTCCGCCTGAGAAGTGGGTATATTTTGAATCCTTTTTTACAAACAAGGAAGCTGAGGCACTGACAGGCAGAGGTTTTGTAGATTCTGGCAGGTGTGGGAAAGCTCTTCTTTACACATATGAGGTCTGATCCTGGACTCTAGCTCTTAGTCACAATGCCACAAGTAAGAATTGACTTCATTTCAAACATTTTGTGTGCCTCAAGGAAGACTACCTTTATATCCATTTACTCATGACCCCTTCACCGGTTATCAAAGGACTGTTCTTAGGAGGGGGAGGAGCTAGGCTGAGGAGAGGAAGGAGAGAGGAAAGGGACATAGCTGCAGGTGCCAGGTCCACTTAAAAGCTTGGGAGGGATCTCTATTGTTCTGTGTCTTGCTTTCCTAGAAAGGTGACACAAAGGGCAACGCAGGACCCTGAGCAGGCACACGAGTGGCCACCTGCCACCTCTGTTGACTGGACATAGCACTTTCTGGCTTACAAAGTGTTTTCATAGCCATCACCATACTCAGAGAGGTGTAGGAGGTTTTAATAAAAGGAAGTCAGCCAGGGAGTAGAATCGGGTCAGGGCCAGAACGTCGATGTGGGAGCCAACTACAAAACAGATACCAATCTTTGACCACCTTCCCGGGGTCTGAGAGCCAGCCTGGGGTGTTTTGACTTCACATTTGCTTTCCCTGTGGGGTATGTGTGTGTGTTCATTTTTTTCACTGAACTTTATTAAGATATAATTTACAAATAATAAAATACAACCAGTTTTCAAGCATACAGTTTGGTGAGTTTTGTCAAATGTATACATGCCTATGAAACCATCATCACAAACAAGATATGGAACCTTCCCATTTTTCCACAAAGTTATCCAATCCCCTTTGCAATCAATTTTCCCTCAACTCTTGGCCCCAGACGACCACTGCTCTACTTTCTATCATGATGGACTCATTTGGCATGATTCTAGAAATGGAATCATCTAGTATGTACTCTTTTGTACCTGGCTTCTTTTGCTTGGATAGTATTTTTGAAATTTATCCATTTTGGTGCATATATCAGTAGCTTATTCTTTTTTTATTGCTGAATAGTATATATAGTATATGACTATATCTATATCTATATCTATATCTATCTATATCAACTGTACCTGTATCTGTATCTATATCTATATCTATATCATCTATATCTATATCATCTATATCTATATCTATCTATATCTATACCATAGATTATTTATCCATTCATCAGTTGATGGACACTTTGGTTATTTCCATTTGGGGGCTATTATGAATAAAGCTATTATAAACATTCACTTTCAAATCTTTGTGTGGACCTGTGTTTTCATTTCTCTTATGTAAATATCTAGGAGTGGAATTGTGGAAATTACTGGATCACACTGTAAATGCATATTTAAGTTTTAAAAAACTACCTAACCGATTACCAAAGTAGTTGTAGCATTTTATAGTCTCACCAGCAATGTATGAGAATTCCAGTTGCTCCACATCATTGTCAACACTTGGGAATATCAGTCTTTTTAATTTCCTAAAGTGTTTTTAACCATGAATAATCATTTTGCTTTCAAGCAATTGTTAGTAAGGTGCTACTTTGGAAATGTGCTTAAAGAGCTATTCCCTCTGGTCCCCTGAGGTAATACTTTTGCTACCTGATTCATGTGATGTCCCTATGCAGCAGATGTGCCTGCATGATTGTGAGAAGTAAATGTCTGGCCCAAGGCCATGTGGTCTGCTGAGCATTAGAATCCAGAGTCCCACCTGTGGTTCAAGGCTCCTTCCAGGATGCCATGCTGTCCCACTACAGAATTGCAATGCTGTCCCCTTAACAGTAAGTGAACATCCTTATTGTTACTTGATTGTGCTAAGTGAAGGCTTGATTATGAACCAAAGATAATTATAATCGACATGGAATCCAAATTAATATGCATAAGCATCTGCCTAAATTAATTAGCCAATCTGTTGAGCACATAATCAGCAATTGAATCCAGTAAATTTTATCCCATAAGGACACACATTAAAGACTAAATTTATTTTTAATTTTCTTAATAAAATGTGATGGATATTTGCACGTCAGTCTTCCCCCTCTAGCTTATTGAGTTGCCTTTCTAAATATTGTTTCTAGACAAAAGCTTTACAGTTGAGTTACTGAATCATGAGATAGTCTTCAGTTTTACCATTTCATCAATATTTTATTGCACCTGGGTGTGGTAAAGTGCCATCAAAGAACTGGATAAGACAATAATCAATTAAAATTTTTCTTCCTCAGACACAACTCAGTAAAGAAAAAATTACTAGGCTGCAATCTCCCTTTGGAGTCACTAAAGCAAGCTAGGGCTTATGCATTAAGCTACACAGGAGAAGAATTCGAGAGGAAAAGAAAATAGTTCTTTTAAGAGCTTGTTCTATGTCTACACAGTCAAAGAGAGAGATGAATCTAAGATATCTAAAAATCTAAGAAAGATATATTTCTTCCAAAGGAAATAAACATTTTTTTTAGGATACTGGGATCCTGCTTACCCTCTAGAGTTCAACCATATATTTCAGAAAAAACAATAAAAATTCAAAAAGGTTCTTACTTGTCAAGAATCAAGATTATAGAAGCAGTAATATCCTAATGGGGCCCATATAATTCTTTCCAATTGCCAGTATAGACATGTGTCTGTTAATCCCAGAATCAATTGTAAACCCAGATAGACTAGCTTATTGTACATACAAAATCATCCCAGAGATTGACTTCTCTTCCATAATTTCTTCCCTCAGAGAAAGAGGGATAACACTTCATGTTGAGAGATACACTTCTGTTACCATCTATCCCTAAAACTGCAATTCTTTCAGGTAAACTCTAAAAATAGCGCTATCTTTGATATTCTTAGTTTAATGATTTTGGCACTTTAATCTTTAAAAAATTTATACTTAATATATATCTATATATATATTGAATAAGAAAAGAGAAAGCAGAGATTTAAACTACTTCATAAAACAACTCTGGGATTCACTACAAATACTGAATATACTTTAAATAGAAAGCATTAGAAAAACGTTAGTTAACTAGATTTAACTATGTTGATTTTCAGATGCTGACAACTGTGAAAATCATGTATACTTGTATTGCAGAATTACTGGCAAAAGAAATAGATGTATAAATACCGAAAACATAATTGGTCACAAAAATTAGAATGGATTACCAAAAGAAAATGCAGGAGTCAGGGTATAACTAGAAGCATGAAGGAAAAGTTATTCCTTTTCCTTCCTGAAGAGAAACAGAAACTTAGACGCTTCCATAAAGGTTTCATTACATTGCTTTGATCTTGAGAGGCCAACTTTATGGACATCATTTATTGGATGCATCCTACATGTTTTTACGTACATTGTTTTTAATCCTGGCACTAGCCCTCTTTGTAAGGTATTGGTGATAATCGTTATAGAGGAGGAAATAGAGACTTTAAAAGGCTAAGTTGCTTACCTGGGATCACACAGTAGGTACAAAGTGCGATGTGAATCCAGGTAAGTCTAACTCAAGAGCCCGGGCTCCTTCCACTAGAAGCCCCATCAATCCTGGCTTCCACTGAAGATGAGTGGATATGAGTCAGGGAAACAGCAGGACGCTTGAGCAGTGCAGTGTGGGAATGGCCGAAATGTGTTCAAGCAGATGGAGGTAAGATTTAGGATTAATCAGCATTGGTGTAGATGATGGTCTATCAATGTGAGCACATCTCATCTGTTTTTATAAATAGAAAATTTAAATATTTTTCTAGTTTAGGAGTATTTTCTACAGGTTCTGAAGTATTTAAAATTTCATATTTTTAAAGAAAACATGATACTCTTAGGTGTTTAGAATGTTACCTAAAAATATAATGATTTTGGTGTAGTCTGGGCACATCTCAGATGGAGTTGCTTACAGATTGTCCTTTACTTAGTAAAATTAATCTTGGTTATTTGTTGTACCCCAAACTTACTTTTCTCAGCATCCTGGTTATATGATCATATTTCCTATTTATTCACTATAGCCTCATTAAACTGTCTAAAGGAGCTGGAGTTTACGTCCATCTAAGATCCAATAATCACTTTCTTGCCTTTTTTAGAATGGTAAGTCAGGTGTAAATAGGTTGTGTTATGGGCTGAACTGTGTCCCACTGTAAACTCATTTGTTGAAGCCCTAACCCCCAATACTTCAGAATGTGACTATATTAGGAGATAGTGTCTTCAAATAAGTAATTAAGTTAAAATGAGGTCATTAGTGTAGGACCTCATCTAATATGGTGAATGTTTAAATAAAAGAAATTATTACAGTAAAAGACACATTGCCATTAATCCCCCTCAAAATGCTCCCCCTCACTTGGAACACACTTACCCCATGTTCTTGCTACTTTCTGAAGCAGTTCTGGAAATCCTCTTTCGTGAGTGTCTTTAGTTGTGCAGTTGTGGCTGCCTCGATGTCCTGAATCAATTCAAAACGTTTACCTTTCATGGTCATTTTGGCTTTGGAGAAGAGCCAGAAGTTGCACGGTGCCATATCCGGTGAATAAGGTGGATGAACACACACCATAATATTTTTATTTGACAGAAATTGCCTTACCAGAAGCGATGTGTGAAATGGAGCCTTTCCATTGTGATCACAAATATGGTGAATGCTGCTGCTGAGTGCCATCCAATGGAAAGTTAAGATTTTCAATATGGGAAGTGGCATGTCAAATCTTAATAACAGTGTGTGACAAGTTTCAACTTGTTCGGTGCAGTCAGTTGGATGTGAGCTATGGTTGAGAGAAGGTATGTTTTAAAATGTGCTGTAAATCATCCTCCATCATGACAACACTCCGAGTCACACATTGTTTCTGGTATATGGCAATTTGTGTCAAATAAAAACTTTATGGTGTGTCCTCATCCACCATATTCACCGGATCTGGCACCGTGTGACTTCTGGCTCTTCCTCCAAGTCAGGATGATTCAGGACATTGAGGCAGCCATGACAGCACAACTAAATACACTCATGAAAGATGATTTCCAGAACTACCTCAGAAAGCGGCAAGAGCTATGGGGTAAGTGTTTGAAGCGATGGGGAGTATTTTTTTTTTTAAGATTTTTATTGGAGAATTGGGGGGATGGGAACAGCGCTGGGGAA